>NW_026943820.1:9933812-10252979 GCF_035594765.1 Anolis carolinensis
AAGATTAGAAATGCTATTGCTGGTTAACAATTTATTTTGTTTTTAAAATGTTAAATATTTATAGAGTTATCTTTGTGTGGGTCTGGTCTCTAGATTTGAGGAACTCTATTTGTAGCAGCTTCAATGTTGTAGTTCAGCTAGCAGCTGAAGATGCTGAAGATGGGATAGTTGTGATAACTGATGGGTTTTCCAGTGAAAAAGGGCTGGAGAGGGAAACAGCTTTTAAGTCGGCTGGCATTGGAGGATAGGGATATGATCCTTTGCCTTAATCGTTCCTTAGCAACACAAGATACGGGACTGTGAGAATGAAGTTTTTCATGAGACCTTGAAGCGGCAAAGCAGATGCCAGCAGCATGATTTCATGCCATGATTTCATGTCCTGTGATCCTTAAATGAAAAGATGGCTTTTGATAGAGTCAGATCAGGCAATGTTGTTTAACAGTGAGGATTTCAAGCCTTGTTTCCAGTTCATGTCTTAGTTCAAGAGTTTGGATGCCTAGTATAAGAAGTTTTTATAGTCTGGTTCTGGATTTATGTTCATGTTTTGGCCCTTGTTTCTCTGGATTTGCTCTCAGCTTTGAACTGTTTGGATTATTACCTTTGGATTGTTTTCCTATTGCCAGTTTGATCTGGCTTACTACTTGTTTGACTGTTTTTCCTCATTACCTCTTGGATTTTTCCTTTTCTATTTACTATGGCAATTTTTCCTTTTTATATGTGTTTTTATAAATAAACTGTTTTACTATTACTTTTAGTTTCCTGGTTGTTGTTGAGGGCAGGGTGCATTCTGGCTGGGGTGCAACATTCAGTAGTTTTCTTTTTACTGTTTATGTGTCTGGAGAACAAATAATTAATTTGGAATGAAGAATAACCAGAAGTTGAAAATATTGTGGCTCATTAATAAACTCTGTTTTAACCTATTACTAATAATTCTATTGTATACTTAGAGATGGAAAGAGTATAGTACCAACACAAGAAGACTTGATGGTGAAAATATATAATTTGAAATAAATTGATCAATTGATAGTGTCGATCAAGGATATTTATTTATCATGTCAGAAGCAAATTGATATAAATACAGTTATAATGTATTTAAAAAACACAAAGTTAAAAACTTGGCATTATACTAGGTTTCCTTTGACCAGAAGCTGGCCACTTGGAGTGCCTCTGGTGTCACTGTGAGAAGGCCCTCCATTGTGCTTGTGGCAGGGCTCAGACCGCATTTTCTCTTTTCCACACTCGCATGTCGCAGACTCCACTTTGCAGCCTCATTTCCTAAGTTTGGATCTGCATCTTGTGGTGCCAGAGAGCAGTCTGTTCAGTGCCTTCCAAGTCGCCCAGTTTTCTGTGTGCACAGGGGGGAGTTTCTCATCCAGTATCAGCCATGGTTTGAGGTACCTGGCTTTAGCCTGCCACTTTTGGACTCTTGGTTGCTGAGGTGTTCCTGCAAATGTCTTTGTAGGTCTTAGGAAGCTGTTTCTTGATTTAAAGCATTGGCTTCCTGGCTGATATCTGAATAGAGGATGGGCCGAAGATGTCCATACCTTGGTCCTTTCATTACAGGCTGCTTCTTCCTGGCAGTTGATCAAGGATAAATCAGTGTTAAACTTAATTGGGATATGGCTATTCATTTTTTGAGGCAACATACGGAGATACAATATGTACTAACTTTTGAAAAATAGTAGGGATATGTTTGATCTAAAAAGATTGTTAACCCTCTTACTTTGAGGAAGTTAATTAACTAGTTAATGATATCCACAAATTGTGAAGGTATATTTATAAGTCTCCATGTTTCCCTTGTTAATTTAGTTATAATATAGTTTAGTTAGGTTTTTATGTTGTATGTTGTATTGGCTACAAATTGTTTTTATATGTATCCAAAACTTTTTTGTGCTAATACAAAATTACTTAATAACATTTATTTTTTGAAAAGTATCACTGTCATGGTCCACACAGCAATGTAAAATAAAATCGTAGGATAAAAATGCAACAAGAAAAAAAATATTTAAAAAGCCATTGTAAAAGACAAGGGCTGGCGTTGTTGTTGTTGTTTATTACCTACTTCTCCTTACAGCTCAAGGTGAGGCACAACTTAGTTAAAATACATCATAATACATTGCATAAAGCATATATCAAATATTAAAATACATGGGAACAAACTTAAAGCACAATCATACAGATATGGCTTTTGCAAACTCAGTAAGGGCAGAGCCAGCATGACCTTTCCTTCCATAATTACGATGCTACCATAGAAAAAAGGCTGTTTATGTTATGTTCAGTTTACCCTTTATATAACTTTATTAGCAGTTGGAGTCCAAAGATCATCATGTGTCAAATTTATACACATTTCTCCAAAACAGCTTTCAGTGTTGCAAACTTACACAAATGAAATAACAGTCAATGGGACATGCTTCTTCAGGACTGCCTCCATATTTTGACTCTCTAGTGTACCTTTCAATTTTTCCTGGATCTTAAATGTAATCCAAACCCTGATTGTAATCTCACAGGCAATTTCCCCATGATCAGCGATGACTTGGTCAATTCCTACCATCTCTTGCTGTGTGTCCTGGATTTAGTCTATGCGAATTCCCTGCAGTGCCCAAATCATAAGGACCTTCTGAATCCTAGTTTCAAAGGTATGTTGAAAATAAGTATGTTTATGTTGAAAATACCTTTTGATTATAACATAACAAGATATTGCACTGGAAGGCTCAGTGTAGCCTGTAAAGATATACCTGTTTTTAAAAGAAAAATAAATAAATACAAAGAGGGTTATTCACCTGTTGCTTTTTCTCTATATCTATCTCTTTAACTTTGCTTTTAAAAACCATACTAGACCATATGGAAAAAAATGCCTTTATCCCTAAAAAAGGACCCCCAAATCATTCTATAAACTGGGAAATTGCACTGTGTACTCACACAAAGCACAGAGGCCTTGATTTTGTTGATAGGGATTTGTTGTATTTTTCTTTTAAATGGAGGAATACATAGAGTTTACCTTTTAACGTGTTAAATTTAGACTTCTCTCCATCTTTCAACTTGCTAGGGCTGCCTGAGGATTTTCAGAGCAAGGATTTTAAGCTGTTGTCTGAACCGCCCTGCATCATAGAAAAGCTCTGCTCCTTACATGATGGTTTGCTCTTGGAGGCAAAGGGGATCAAAGAGCATTTCTGGAAGCCTTATGTGAGAAGACTTTTTGAGAAAAAGGTATGAAAACGAATGTTTAAAGATACATTTCACATATCATTTGAGACTGTTCCGTTGCACTTAACGTTGATTCTTCTTCCTTCTAGATTCTAAAAGGAAAAGAAGAAAACCTGGCTGGTTTTCTGGATCCTGGAAATTTTGGAGAAAGTTTGTAAGTATTGCAGAGCAGTAGCATCTATAATATTGAAATGTAATTATTTTAGACTTCCCAGAGCTCTTTATCTCTTTATTTTATTATGAGGTTGCTTCTCTTAGTGCTGGAATTCATTTCATCTGATGCAAATCCATGCCTTTTGCAAACCATTTGATTCTTCAAACTGCTTCAAATGTACTACCATGTCTGTTATCCCATTTACGGCCTATGTGTACAATGAATCCACATTTAATTTTTAAAAATTAAGAAAACTAGCACCACTGTTACTTGAGATCCTCAATTTCAATTTTTCAATCTTGTTAATTCATGGCATCTGACAGGAAAGTCATAACTGAGCAAAAGGCAACAGCTGGGTATATAGACAAAATATAATGCTGGTCTTAAGGGAATTTTATTGGCTGCCGATACGCTTCCGCTTTGAATGCAGAGCGTTTGTGGCAACATTTGAAGCACTAAACAGCCTGGGAGTGATACAGAACATTGCTACAGTAGAGTCTCACTTATCCAAACTAAACGGGCCAGCAGAAGCTTGGATAAGCGAATATCTTGGATAATAAGGAGGGATTAAGGAAAAGCCTATTAAACATCAAATTAGGTTCTGATTTTACAAATTAAGCACCAAAACTTCATGTTTTACAACACATTTGACAGAAAAAGCAGTTCAATACGAAGTAATGTTATGTTGTAATTACTGTATTTACGAATTTAGCACCAAAATATCACGATATATTGAAAACATTAACTACAAAAACCGCTTGGATAATCCAGAAGCTTGGATAAGCGAGGCTTGGATAAGTGAGACTCTACTGTATTTGAAAGGGCAGAGAGGCTTCCTTGGTGTTTACCCACTGAGAGCCATCTATTGTGTAAAGATGTAGGGAATGAGTCTTCTGTTTGGTGGTACTTTCTCCTTTGAAGCCTAATTTACAGTCAAGATCCAAGTTTAACCATATTTTTTAAAATAATATTGTTTCAAGAATATTCAAGATGTTCCTCTTCTGTTCCCCCCCCCCTCCCAACTCCCCAATCCACCCACCCTTCTGGTGTTGAAGAAAGAACATCAATAAGGCCTACGAGGAGTACATTCTGTCCGTTGGAAACCTAGACGAGCGGATATTTCTTGGGGAGGATGCCGATGAGGAAATAGGAACCCTGCGGAGGTGTTTGAACACAACCTCCGGAGTGGAAACAGCTGAAAGGGTACAGGTGAAACACAACCTTCAGGAGCATTTTGAACGAGTGAGTACAGTGTATGGTTTGTTTCATAGTTTAGCACTTGAACTATCCTGCCTCCTTTGTAGCAGTGCCGAAAATCAGAAGTTGCCAGAATTTTATCTGAGGTCTGGCATTTAAGTTTAGTCAGACATGAGCAAACTTGGGCCCTCCAGCTGTTTTGGACTCAAGCTCCCACAATTCCTAACAACTGCTAGGAATTGTGGGAACTGAAGTCCAAAACACCTGGAGTGCCCAAGTTTGCCCATTCCTGTTGTAGGTCATTGAAAATTAATCCTTACCTTCATGATGTCAAGGGAGAGTGATTTCTTTTTTCTAATCTGGCAATTAAAGATGGGAGAGTATTTTCTTGATCATACGGTGTTAATACATTGGTTTGAAGCCTCAGTGACAAGCCTCTCTGTATTGATCAACAATTCAGATCATCTATTAATATATTTTCCCCTCAAGTAGGCAACTGCTATCCTTAATCGACCAAACTGCAGACAAGAAGTGTTGATGCTAAAGAGTTGCTGTTACGTTACAGTAACAAGTAGTATTATTTTCAGTTTTTGAGACCTCTTCCGCATTGCTTTTTGGTTAGGCGAAATCCTTCAGAATATCTACGCCTCTTACTGGACGGAAGTACATAAAAGAGAGGGAAGCTTGTGTGAGCCCCATTTCCATAGCCACCTACAACTTGACTCGGCT
Source organism: Anolis carolinensis (assembly GCF_035594765.1). Lineage (NCBI taxonomy): Eukaryota > Metazoa > Chordata > Lepidosauria > Squamata > Anolidae > Anolis > Anolis carolinensis. The sequence continues at coordinate 9,939,097 of NW_026943820.1, forward strand.
TCATACAATGCTGACCGGTTTGAAGAATGCACCCAGTGAAAACCTGGAACAAATTTTCAGGTCAGTAAGGATTCATTCCCTCACAGCTTGTAATAGAAAATACTATGAATTTGGAATATATGTGGGTTGCACAGTGAAATGTACACTCTGTTTTTGAGGGGATACTTTATTGGAAATATTTCTAGGATTAAAAATGCACATGGAATAGTATCTGCATTTAATATACTGTGTGATTTGGTGAAATCATTTTACATGGAAACAGTAAAATGATAATATGAGGTCAACTTGTAAAACCGGACATGAAGGTTTCAGTCTCCTTTCTCGGTGTTTCTAGGAAAGAGGCTTAGGTTAAAAATCAGTGCTGTATTATTCTTTTCTTTCATTTGGATATGCCCATTATTTTATTATTCATTTTTTCCTTGTCAGGTCGTGCTCCAGGGACCCTTCTCTGTCCATTTCCAATAGAGTGAAGGAAATGTATGAAATTTATTGTCAGAAGACCCAGTCCCAAGGAGATCCTGATAGTTTTTCCAAAGGTAAAACTAGATTTTGTCCAATTCTTAGGTTAGTACCTGGGCCTGAACAATTAGGGCATTGGATACTGAGTGCTGTGATGGAAATTGATAGCTCTATAAATACACAATGCAGTTTAGTTTGTCATTGTACATTCAAGCAGCAGTTTCAGAGGGTTTATCAATAGTAGCTGAAATCAGAGAAAACAAACTTTATGAATTTAGTGTAACCTGCCCTGCTCAATCTGTCTCTCATTTTAATTGCTGTGATACTTCTATCCTTAATGTGGACAATTAATGTTTACTTGGATGTATTATAATCATTGCAGATATTGTTGGGAAACACTTTCATCTTGCTGAAGTACTTTACTACAAAGTATTGGAATCTGTCATTGAGCAAGAAAAGAAGAGGCTAGGGGACGTTGACTTGTCTGTAAGTAAATTCATCTTAAGTGTTCCAAATATTTTAAAATAATAATAATAATAATAATAATAATAATAATAATAATAATAATAATTTATTTCTTACCTGCCTCTCCTTGTGGCTCAAGGCACAAGGATAACACAGAATAATCTTGAGTGTGGCTTGCTAATTTTCTATTCCTAGTTTCAGACTACTTGCATGATTATCTATCAAGAAGATTATTTCAGATGAACTTTGCTTGTTACTATCATCCTTTTCATCTTAGGCAATCCTGGAGCATGATGTGTTTCACCGGTCTCTCATGGCCTGTTGCCTTGAGATCATCATTTACTCCTACAAGGCAGCTGATAGTTTCCCCTTCATCACTGACATATTCGATGTCCCTGCCTTTCACTTTTATAAGGTCGGTTCTTTTTGGCAGTCCGCTTTATTGTGCTGATATTGAGCATATTTATTAACACATACGTTAAAGCCATATGTGCTCAAAATTAAAACTTGCAATGTTTGTTGCAGGTGATAGAGATTCTTATCAGAGCCGAGGATGGTCTTTGCCGAGAAGTAGTGAAGCACCTCAATCACATCGAGGAGCAAATTCTAGAGAGTTTGGCATGGAAAGAGGAGTCTCCGCTGTGGGAAAAAATCAGAGAAAACGATAATAAGGTTCCAACCTGCGAGGAGGTAAAAATGTGGCTTATCTAATTGTTTTTTCAGTCATTAGTAATTCATTCTGGGTGGTTTTAAGAGGTTTTCAAGTAAAACAACATCTGGCTGAGTCCCGACCTTGCTAATCTATCTTATATGTAAATGTGTGAAATTATGGAACCTGTGGTCCTGTATTTACGATGCTTCATTGATATCAAGAAGCAATGTAAAAGGGACCTTAAAGTAATCAGCACCTAAAATACCTCATTCCATGGTCAGCTACTATTGCGTTAAAAGGCTTGAAGTTAACCAAGATTAGTTTTACATGTAGACAGACAGGTCTGATTATCTTTGACCCATAGTGAATTCTAGATAAAGGCCATGGTTTGAGGATCACGTTTTATAAGCAGCTGTTCAAATTGGGACACAACCACAGTAAGTGGGCCATTATGATGAATCTAAAGAGCACTGGGGCCAAAAGAATAAACAAGCTCAAATCAGGCCCATTTTAACGTCTGATCCAAAGTATAAGTATGATTTGCTGTTATTAAAACATTGTGAATTTTGGTCATGTTTCTAGGTAATCCCGTGTCAGTATTTTGAGAGGTCCAATGGAAACAGCATGGCAGGCTCCCCGTTAACCCCAAGGAGGCTGAATGAAGTTCGTGCTGAATCTGGCGCACTGGGAAAGAGTAAGAATAAATATATCTAGAGAAGATGAAGGGTTATTTGTTTAAAGGAAATGTTAAATTGAATATATAATTCCAAAGTGGAAAGGTATAGAAAAAGCTTTAAAATATAATAATAGCTTCTTCAATACTTGGGGTTTTTTTTAAAGCCCTCTGGGTTTGAATTGTCTACAAGAACCATCACTTCTTTTTCTAAATTGGATTAATCTGGGGACAAATTGAGAAGGAAACAAAAATTGTGTAGAAAGTTCCTATTGATTTTGTATGATACATGTTGTGCATTAATTTTTTTGTTTCTTATATCATGTCAGAAGTGATTTGAGTACATATTGCAAGTCGCTTCTGGTGTGAGATAATTGGCCGCCTACAGAGACGTTGCCCAGGGGACATCCAGATGGGTTGCTGGGAGGCTTCTCTCATGTCCCCGCAAGCTAGAATTGACAGATGGGAGCTCACCCCATCTCGCAGATTTGAACTGGCAAACTTCAGGTCAGCAGTACAGCTGGCACAAGGGTTTAACCCATTGCACCACCGCTTCTACTTTTTTAAGGTAAAGGTTTCCCCTGACGTTAAGTCCAGTCATGTCTAACTCTGGGGGTTGGTGCTCATCTCCATTTCTAAACCGAAGAGCCAGCATTGTCCGTAGACACCTCCAAGGTCATGTGGCCAGCATGACTGCATGGAGTGCCGTTAACTTCCCGCCGGAGCGGGACCTATTGATCTACTCACATTGGCATGTTTTTGAACTGCTAGGTTGGCAGAAGCTGGAGCAACAGCGGGCGCTCAAGCCGCTCCCGGGATTTGAACCTGGGACCTTTTGGTCTGCAAGTTCAGCAGCTCAGTTGCTTTAACACACTTCACCACCGGCGCTCCTTTTTTAGTAGTATATAAATTTACAGCAGAGCACAAGGGGTGTCTTGTCTCAGTGTTTTGACATGGTAAATATTATTATTTGTATCCTGATCTACCTCTGTTAAAAAGGACTCAAAGCGGCTCATGCTAAAACCAATACAATATCATTTAAAACCTAAAAAATACAAACATGAAAATAGAATTAAACATGAATAGGATCAAAAAATAAACAGGTAAAACCCTTCACTACCCCTTTGTGGTAGCAAATGGTAATTACCACACTAAAGAAAATAACTGTGGATGGATTGTCTGACATGAATATCAGCTGTTACCACAGGAAAGGATATTCAGGGTTTTTTTTATTACCACATTTTTTCAATTATAAGATGCCATTGATTGCAGTACCAACACCAAGAATATGTAAGATACACCTGCAGTTCTGAAATGCACCCTATTTTGAGAGATGTTTATACAGGGCTTGGAGGGGTGCTCATCTTATAATTGAAGAAATACAATACATTACATCTTCTCTGTAAATAATCTGATTCTTTGGACTCCTGGGTAGAATTAGCCTTTAATATGAAACATATACGTCCACTCCTCTTTCATTGCAGGCGTCCCATCTTCTCCAACCACCCTCTACGAGAGATACGGCTCTCCAACAAGTAACCCGACCAGGAGAAGGCTTTTTGTGGACAACGACACTCCCGCGGAGGGCAGTCGGACTCCTGTAAGGGTCTCCCAGCAGCCGGTGATCAGCGCGATGCCAGTCCAGACAGTCTCCCCAGAGTCCATACCTGTCACTCCTGTGCCTGGGCAGACCTTGGTGACAGTTGCCACAGCAACCGTCACCGCAAATAATGGGCAGACAGTTACGATACCAGTTCAAGGTAAGGGAGATGGGTATCACAGTCCAACAACTGCTTTTTTAGAGTTATTTGGGTCTCTGATTCAGAAAATTGCATTGGATAGACCACATTAGCTCTAGTTTCTTAGATATGGTTATCATGGTTTTCTATGAGTGATGGCATCCGTATCTCCAAATCTACAGCTGATAGGGGGAAGCTGGTGCCAATCAGCGTGTCAAATATGACCAGTAACAGGGCTAACATGTGAGGCACCAAAATGTGTGTTGGCCAATGATTTGGTGTGAAGATATGTTTTCATGTGTGATGGCATGGCTCCCAGTTGAGGGATGTAGGAATATGGGCCCCAAAAGGTGGGAAATGGCAAGTGAAAAGTGAATATTGAAGCAAGAAGGTGTTGATATGATGCCTTTATGATTCTTTGCACTATAACATAAAACACATTCCAGGTGGATTGGTTCCTTCAAGGAAACCAGAGCTCTCTTCATTTACAAGACCTGAGCAGGTCTGTTGATAATTGGGACTCTTTGAGTTCTCATCATAGATCAAAGCCACTTCAAACAACAGCAGCAACATTCGACATGCAGCAGTTGTCTATAGGCACAAGAGCAGCTCATTCATTCAAGACAGAATATATTTTGATAGGTTTTGTTCTGCTTAGAATGTGAAGGAGTAAGAAGACAATAAAACCCTCCGTATTTGCCGGGGTTAGGTATATGAGACTCTATTGAATGTGAAACACTGCAATAAAAAAGAAATTGCTATTTTTCTCTTTGAGAGAACACCACTCTAGAAATTTCTAGGTCTTCAAGCGTGACTAGCATCTAGATAGTCTGCTAGAAGCTGACCATAGATTCCCTTTGGAGGACCTAGAGATTTGTAGAGGTATTCTCTCTAGAAATCTCTCAATACTTCAGCATGGCTGAAGAGTCAAATTGGAGGACCTAGAGATCCCTTAAAGGCAATTTTTTAATTAAAAAAATGGACTGTAAGTCAGTAAATACTGCAGTTCTGTCACTCATATCAAGGCTTTCCAGTATGCAAGCAGCCTGAAAGAGTCATTCCGTTTGTTGTTGAAGGCTTTCATGGCCAGAATCACTGGGTTACTGTGAGTTTTCTGGGCTGTATGGCCATGTTCCAGAAGCATTTTCTCCTGACATTTCACCAACATCTATGGCAGGCATCCTCAGAGGTTGTGTGAGGTCTGTTGGAAACTACAGCCCAGAAAACTCACAGCAACCCAATCAATTCCGTTCTTTTTCTTTATTGAAGTTAAATATGCACAGGTGGAGCCTTTGGGGCTGAATTTGATCCTTTCCATTCATTCCTACAGGAATTGCCAATGAAAATGGAGGAATAACGTTCATCCCAGTCCAAGTGAACGTGAGCGGTCAGGCACAGCCGCTTCCCAGCTCCATCCCTCCTCTCAGTGCCCAGACTCTCGCCGGGACCCTGAGCCCTCAACAGATGACCAGCACATCCCTGCACTTACCAGGCCAGTTCCAGCAGATTCCTGTTCCTGGAGAACAGCGGCAGAAACCGCAAGCGGGCAGCGGCATCAAATCCCGTAAAACTGGCTCGCTCATGCTCTTTTTTAGAAAGGTACGTCAACGTGGATGTTCACGGCCACCACTAGTTTAAAGTTCAAACACGCCCTTGGCTTTTAAGATCAGGAGATAGTCAAAAAGGAGATGCAGACAATATGCTTGAAATATATAATTTTAACTTCTGAATATTCAGTTATTATTGTCCAAGTTTTAAATTTTGCTGATGTGTTTTATGTTATTTTATATTGTTACAATGTTTTAAATTTTTTTTGTATCTGTGATTTAACTTATGTTGTTGTTGGGCTTGTCTCCATGTGAGCCACCCCGAGTCCCTTCGGGGAGATGGAGGCGGGATACAAAAATTAAGTTGTTGTTGTTGTTATTTCATGACTGCCTTGCCTTACATAGTAAACATCCCATCCTCTCAAGTCAGGCTTCTTTGGCCTGGCACCCTACATGAGAATAGCCCAACTAGATACACAGGATCATTTTAAATAATCACCATATATTTATCATTGTATATGGCACTTTACAAGTACATGTTTACATGTTCAGGGCAGTGGCAGTTGGGATGAAGGAAGGGCCTGGGGATGGTAGAACTGTTCCTGTCCCTTATTATCTAAAGCAGTGGGTCTCAACCTATGGGTCCCCAGATGTTTTAGCCTTCAACTCCCAGAAATCCTAACTGTTAGTAAACTGGCTGGGATTTCTGGGAGTTGTAGGTCAAAACACCTGGGGACCCAAAGGTTGAGAACCACTGCTCTAAAGCAAGGTCGGTTATATTTGGGAAGGAGAGAGAGCAATGCATCTGCTTCTGTGCCTAACAGGATGGAACTGTGGCTCCCTCTTCTGTCTTCCAAATACAGAGCAGTGGCGGTTGGGGGAGGCAGGGGACTTTTCAACTGCTTTTGGGTTTAGGCATGATGGAATTGTGGCTGCTTCTCTCCCTTCAAGACCAGAGCAGTGGCAGTTAGGTTTGGGGGAAGTCCTTTCATCTGCTTCTGGCTCTAGGCGTGATGGAGCTGTGTCCCTTCTTTTCAGTTTATTTTTATTTATTTATTTAATTGCGACATTTATATCCCGCCCTTCCCACCCCGAAGGGGATTCAGGGTGGCTTAAAAGTTATATGTACATACAATATATTATATTACTAGCATAGCACAATATTAACATTATAATACTATATTGTACTATACCACTATACAGCAATATTATTTATTTATTTATTTACAGTATTTATATTCCGCCCTTCTCACCCCGAAGGGGACTCAGGGCAGATCACATTACACATATAAGGCAAACATTCAATGTCTTAACATAGAACAAAGACAAGATAAACGCGGGGCTCCGAGCTGGCCTCGAACTCATGACCTCTTGGTCAGAGTGATTTGTTGCAGCTGGCTGCAGCTGGTTGCTCAACAGCCTGCGCCACAGCCCCATGTAATATATAATATACAATTTTAATAGTGTATTATTATTATACTGTATTACATTATTATCAATATTATATGTATATACAATATATTATATTAGTATAGCATAATATTAGTATTATATATTAAATTGTTATAATGACAAAGGAAACATGGTGGAATGGTGTCTAAGATGTATATTTGACATAATAAGCACAGTTTTTTTAAAAACTATCCATAGGTTAGTTTTAATCCTGCCGTTTACTTCCTGTAGGTGTTCCACTTAGCGAGTGTCCGGCTGCGAGACCTCTGTCTCAAGCTGGATATTTCCGATGAGCTGAGGAAGAAAATCTGGACCTGTTTTGAGTTCTCATTGGTACAGTGCTCTGACCTCATGATGGACCGGCATTTAGATCAGTTGTTGATGTGTGCAATATATATCATATCGAAGGTAAAGCTTAAAAGGGCTAACTAACTACATAGCTTGAAAGATAAGAAATGTATTCATTCAAAAAAGGGCTAACATTTACCGTCAAATTGGTTCTTCTCTTGCGTTCTAGGTTACAAAAGAAGACACGTCATTTCAGAACATCATGCGTTTTTATCGGACCCAGCCCCAAGCTAAGAGCCATGTAAGGGAACCGGGTTGAAAATGTATTCATTCATGTGATTTATTGAACATTTTATTTCAAATGGCAGTGCCCTATACATTTATATAGACAATTTTATGATTAGAGTTATTTCACTCAATGGGTGTTGTGCAAAGCCCCTTAATTCCAAAGTCATCAAGAGCAACAATTAAACAATGAAAACATTAATTGATCTTGGACCAGAGAGTAATTCTTCAGTAATATATTTTTTGTTTTATTGAAGGTATATCGTAGCGTCTTGATAAAAGGCAGAAGACGAAGGTATTCAGGCAACGCTGAAAGCAACAACCAGCAAAATTCCCCCACGGAGAAAAATAAGGATAGAAGTAAGTTTGTTATAATATTATTATTGCCAATTTGAAAGGCCTTTTTGTGTGTGTGTATGCTGGTGAGCCCGGTAAGGAATAAGGAGAACAGTTCCAAGTTGGAAAGATTGTGAATGCATAAGGCAGACATGGGCAAACTTTGGCCCTTCTTCCAGATGTTTTAGACTGTTAGGAATTGTGGGAGTTGGAGTCCAAACACATGGAGGGAGGACCAGAGTTTGCCCATGCCTGACATAAGCGATGGAGGAGACAAAGAGCACTGGATGAAGGCAGTTAAAGAGGTACAAGCAGGAAGAGAGGAAAATGGGAAAGAAGTACAGGATGTGGGTTAATGGGTTGCGGTGCTGGACTGTTCTGCCAACAAAATGTGTTATACGGTTGCTCAGCAGGATTAACAAGTCTCTCGATTGCGCTCCCATAGCAAGCAGAGATTCCAGCCCTGTGATGATGCGATCCAGCAGCACCCTCCCAGTACCGCAGCCCAGCAGTGCTCCCCCGACTCCGACGCGCCTCATTGGGGCCAAAAGTGAGGAGGAGGAAGAGGAAGAGCGTGGGGACCTGATCAGGTTCTACAACAACGTCTACACCGACCGAATCAAAGACTTTGCTCTGAAGTACTCCTCAAGCAACACAGTGAGTAGCGATGTATTGTCGAAGGCTTCCACAGCCAGATTCACTTAAGTGTTGTATAGTTTCTGGGCTGTACAGCCATGTTCTAGCAGCATTTTCTCCTGACCTTTCGTCTGCAGCTGTGGTGGGCATGTCAACCACAGATACAGGCGAAACGTCAGGAGAAAACACTGCTAGTACACAGCCATACAATCCAAAAACCACATAACATACCAGAGTGAGTAGCCTTTCTTTCTTCTTACCTGATTTGCTTTTGTACTGAAAGTAGTTTCAGTTGGAATAATGCTATTCAGTCATTGTGTCATCTCAGTCTTAACATGTAATAAAATATTGTTGTCCCTCCTACATTTGCACCATGTAACACGATTTTTCTCTCTGGGTTATAAATGTCATTTCCTAATTGTGGTTCTATCATCAAAACATGGGAAAAGGTTATTGAACTGCAAATACTTTACCTTTGCAGGAGGGACATCCTGCAGCACATTTTTTATAGTTTTTCAATGAGTATCTCATTGAATTTCGACCAATTCAACATACTTTGTGGGAGCCACAAAAACAAAGTTTCTGGAATAGAGCAACTACTGTATATACTCAAGTATAAGCCTAGTTTTTCAGCCCTTTTTTAGGGCTGAAAAAGCTCCCCTCGGCTTATACTCGAGTGAGGGTCCTGGCTAGCTTCTATTTAGGTCGGCTTATACTTGAGTATATAGGTATTCAGAGTTGGACATTCTTATCTTATTAAAGTCTTATCTTAAATTACAGTTTTATATAAATATTCAAAACATTTAACCTACTGATGCCTCAAATAATGCAATTTTATTAATATCTATTTTTATTTTTGAAATTGACCCATAGCTGCTGCATTTCCCACCCTCGTCTTATACTCGAGTCAATAAGTTTTCCCAGTTTTTGTGGTAAAATTAGGTGCTTCGGCTTATATTCGGGTCGGCTTATACTCGAGTATATACGGTACTTTCAAAGTAAGTTGCACACAATTAAACAGGAAATGAACACTTTCAAACCAGGAACAGATTTTTTTTCAAATTTTTTTACATGGTGTTATTTGCATTTTACAATGTTTTCTCTGACTTTATGGCCAACTTCCTGCAATCATAACAGAAAACCAAAAATTTCTCTATGAATCTTTATGTTCTCCATTGTAATTATGTGTATAAGTTGATCATACACAGTTCTGCTAGAAGTTATAATATTATCTTGAGAAGTGTTCTCTCCAGTAAAAAACAAATTAATTTCTTTACAGGCAGTTTTTCACTTTAACGGGAGTCCTGTGCCCTAAATGTGGAGGGCTTTTCTGTAAGTTGCATCAGCTTTCCTGGTGCAGACACTGAAATATTCACAGAACCATTTGCTAGAGTATCTGCTTTCTCTTTTTGGTTTGTTGCACCACAGGCGCTTCCTTCTGTCGATGCGAATTAACGCTGTGTTGCCTTTCTTCTTCGACAGGGTGAAGCGCCGCCCTTGTCTCCCTATCCTTTTGTCAGAAGTGGATCCCCGCGCAGGATACAGCTGTCGCAGAACCACAAAATCTACATCTCGCCTCACAAAAACGAGTCGGCACTGTCTCCGAGGGAGAAAATATTCTACTATTTCAGCAGCAGCCCATCAAAGGTAAGAAGAGCAGGTAGCTGAACTCTTCTGCCAAGAGAGGTTTTGATGGAAGAGTCAACTGCTGGGATATACTGTCTGAATTTCTCTCTTTTCCAGAGCCATAGCATCATGATTTTTCAAAAGAATGGATTGATTATTTTAATATGTATTGTTTTTATATGTCCTTTTGACTGATGCCACCCCTGTGATATGGCTCCCCTAAGGCAAACCCTGTAAGAAATTGCTTGGAAGGCACACAGCAACAGCTTTCCAAAGGCACACCAATTTAGGAGCAAGTGGACTATCCATATAAATGTAGGCTCAAGCTGTAAATAGCATGTCTTTTCCTTTTGTAAAGAAAGAAGTGGGTGTTTTTGTCATAATAATAATAATAATAATAATAATAATTCACTATTATAATTGTATATTCATATTACATGTAATATTACTAATAATATTACAATATAGAGTTATAGTACAATATAGTAATACATAATGCTTATATTGTGCTATGTTAATAATATAATATATTGTATGTAAATATAACTTGTTAGCCGCCCTGAGTCCCCTTCGGGGTGAGAAGGGCGGGATATAAATGTAGCTAATAAATAAAATACATAAATAAATTCAGAATAGGGGCACCTTTCCAGACTGTCACCATACTGGCAAGATATTTATTCTTACTAAATAAAGCCTGTGAGCAGACTAACACTTGAAAGGCTTTTAATCCAAATCGAATAGAGCTGATGCCATGCATTTGAGCCACCATCAAGATATGCTCCATCGGCTCCACTGGCTGCCGATATGCTACCGAGCCCAATTCAAAGTGCTGGTTTTGACCTACAAAGCCCTAAACGGTTCTGGTCCTGCCTATCTATCCGAACGTATCTCCTCCTATGAGCCCGTTAGAACCTTAAGATCTTCCGGGGAGGCCCTGCTCTCGATCCCACCTGCCTCGCAGGCGCGGCTGGTGGGGACGAGGGACAGGGCCTTCTCGGTGGTGGCTCCTCGGCTGTGGAACTCCCTCCCCAGCGATATCCGGCAAACCCCATCCCTCCTGTGATTTAGAAGAAAACTAAAAACTTGGCTCTGCGCCCAGGCATTCAGCGAATAAGCTCATTGTCTGATGTAATCGGGTCGCAAATCTGTAATTGTAGCAGTATTGAATGACTGAGTATGGTGCAACATCGCTGCCTTGCAGCGGTTTAATTTTTGTATATTTTTTTATCATGTTTTAAATGTTTTGTTTTATAGTATATTTGTTGCTGGCCCTCGTGGCAGAATGTAAGCCGCTCCGAGTCCCCTCGGGGAGAAGGACGGGGTATAAATGCATGTAATAATAATAATAATAATAATAACAACAACAACAACAACATGCACCTTTCTATTGCCCAGAGAGCCATTATCTTGGGGCTGTGCTATAAAACAGGTTCGCGAGCATTTTTGTATTGAAGGTTGAGGGCTATTTTGAACAGAGCGCAGCGGTGACCACGGCTTTTCTCACTCATATGTTGCAGAGGCTTCAAGAGATTAACAGTATGATTAGAACAGGAGAAACTTCGCCGAAGAAGAGAGGGATTGTTTTGGAAGAAGGGGCCGATGAGTCACCGGCCAAGCGGATGTGCCCGGAAAACCACACTGCCCTCCTGCGTCGACTGCAAGACGTGGCCAATGACAGGGGCTCCCACTGACTTTGTAGACCAGGCGTGGGCAAACTTCGGCCTCCGGGTGTTTTAGACTTCAACTCCCACAATTCCTAGCAGCCAGTAGGCTGCTAGGAATTGTGGGAGTTGAAGTCCAAAACACCCGGAGGGCCGAAGTTTGCCCACGCCTGTAAATGTAGACAAACCTGAGTTCTCTGTTCTTCACAATCTGATGTTCGTCCAGGAGTGATGAACGGACAGTAATCCTTTGAGGCACTTTCTGTGGCCGACAGAAGCCTTTGAGCCCATCCTACTTGCACCTGCCATCTTTCAGGGTGCCGTCTTGACAAGGCTTGGTTCGCAGAGACTACTTCCTAAGCACCAGCTATTTTCCTCACTCCTCCTTTGAGCGAGCCATAGTTTCTTACTCTGGCATTTTTTAATTTATTGGGCAGAAATAACCAATCAACATTTCATCCCGTAAAGAACCGACGACGAGTATCCTTTCATTAATACTCCCTAAAATAATGTTTTTAAAGCTGTTTTTAAAGCTATTATCAGTGTAATGCTTGGAATTGGCCGCCTTTGGAGGGATATCCACAAGAATAGAACCAATGTCGTGATGTTACTATTTGTTCCAGGAAATGGGTCCTGTGCCCGTTTATAAGCCGGGAAAATCTCACGGCACAATTGGAACAACACAATAGATAAGGCTACACTTGAAATAGCTATAATATTGTTTCTATTGTTTTATTTAATGTGCCTGTCACACAATTATGGTAAAGTTACGGGGAGAAGATATCTCTAATATCTCTTTCTGATTTCTATTGTTTTAGCTGTGCAATGTTTTAAACCCACTCTTATGCAGAGAGTAGCAATTCAACGATTCTAAAATGCGTATTAGAGTTTGGCTACTCTGTAATGGCACTTTTACGTATATACATGTATATATATTTTAAATAGTCAGAACCGTGAGATACAAGTTGTGTTAAATGGCTTGAATCGTATTTATTGTCCACAGTGGTGATGTTGAACTCGTGTGCATTCATTTCTAGGGCGCGGGATCAGTTTCCCCTGCTTTTTAAACCTTTGTACTTGTCTCCGCCTTGAAAAAAGAAATGTAAAAAAGCATTTACAAAACCGAAAGCAGACTTGTAGCCACTCCTGGATTTTTTTGTGGGGCGGTGGCACCTTTATGGGCCTCTGGGGGAGGAACTTGGCTCCTGCACCTTGCCTTTTCCTGTTTTGCGAAGCTTTTTAGTTCACTTTTCTAAAAGCTAGAATCAGCATATATGTTATAGAATAATAGAACAGTAGAGTTGGAAGAGACCGCATGGGCCCTCTAGTCCAACCCCCCGCTAAGAAGCAGGAAATCGCATTCAAAGCATCCCCGACAGATGGCCATCCAGCCTCTGCTTAAAAGCCTCCAAAGAAGGAGCCTCCACCACAGTCTGGGGGAGAGAGTTCCACTGTCGAACAGCCCTCACAGTGAGGAAGTTCTTCCTGATACTTCATGCAGCAAGCTATTGATATTGTGGGATAATTATTTTTTCCAGTTTCCAATCGTCCATTCCTGGTTTATGGGGAAACAAGTCTATGGGGAAACAAGTTGGCCATTTTAACTGAACCAGTTTGAGTTTTGCTTTTCATCTACAGAACAAGCATTGCTTGACCCTTGTTACTGAAATCCAAATGTTTCCTCCAATGACATCATGGTCATCTCCCTCTTTTACCCTTGAAAGCCATGGGTTGGGATGTTCAGAGGGACATAGAGGCTCTATTCCAGTCCACTGCCTAATATATTTTGGATAAAATCCAAAAGCTGCAGGTTGTTAGGTTCCAGTGTGCAGCCATTGTTGTGGTCTCCAAAGACATCTACTAAGCCTTCTGTTGTATCATTGTACATGGCAATGCCTCCAAAGCCATGCATTTTCTTTTAAAGTTACTACCTGTTGCAACATGGCAGTCCCCTTTCTTGCAGGAGAGGAATTGAAAATGTAGATGTTATTTTCATTCCAAATGAAGGATTATCTATTATTTGGGCAATATCTAGGAGTGTATGCCACACGAGAGATTATTCCCTTCCTTATAATAACTGTTTGTTCCAGTGAACAGTCCTATAATTAAAGGGACAGAAGATGTTCTGAGCGTCTTCACACAAGTAGCCAGAAATTGCTGCCATTAAAAAACCTGCTAGCCAACTTGGGTCTTAAGAACGACACTAGGATTTCAAACTAGTCACTTCTGAAACAAAGGAAAGCCTTCAAGGAAGAATGAGAAAGACCAAACATGTTTACCATGATTGCAGTTTTATTTTTTTAAGATGCCACTATGCACACATTAGTCATACCATCTTCTGAGGCAGCCTCGCTAGATTTCTCTAAAAGGTTTTAATGAAACCAATAAATCGCCTACTATTAAGAGCCCTGATTTCTGTCCTCAGCAAATGTGTGATTTCAGGCTGCTTCTAATACTACTTCTGACACATCTTAAGGCCGCTAAGTTTTAAGATGCATGCAAACATTGAGAAGAGCGGGCCAAGTACGTTTCTGCCGGGTAATCTTTTGAGAGATTTAATCGTTGTGCGTAATTTTAGGGAATGAAATGTCCGTTTATTCTTTCTTTTGGGCAACAGGGGTCCAAAATGGGGTCAAAAGATTGCCAAACGAGAGAGATTAGGAGCAGCCTGGAGCGACAATGCAAACTGGGGGAAAGGGGGAAACGTCCGATATACATCATTCATCATACATGCCCATCTCAGTCTTTCCGCCCCTAAAAGGGCTGGAAGGAATCCGATCTGACTATTTACAAATTCCATATCCTAACATTATTTACAATAGAAACCGATGCATTTAAAAGTTTTTAAATATAGTATTTTTACTCTGCTATATTAGTTTACATAAACACAGATTACCTCTGGAACAAGTTTCTCCTGCCTGTTCTTTACATGTTAAAAGAAAAAGCTTTAAAAGTAAACCCAGTACGAGCATCAAAGGCGGCCTTTGGCCCGTGAGGCCTTCCCACCCCCTTCGCCAGCAAGAGTCCAGCCTTGTTAAAAACTACGTTTCCAACCTGCAGTTAAAACATACGTGTAAAACCCCAAGAAGAGTCCAAGCAATGCCACGGAGCAGGTTTACTTGAATCACCGCTAGTGTTTACTCTTAACTAAACCAAAGTCCGCCGCTGGGCTTGCTTGGCTCCCGTTACATTCCCTCTTCCTGCAGAAAAAGTGTTGAGTGCGTCCTCCTTCGCGGGAGCTAAGTGGGCAGCGTCTTCTCCTCTTTGCTAAACGGCTGGACGGAGCCAGGCTTCACCCACGACAAGCCAGACACCTGCATGCTTTTACTCTGTTGATCCTCTTCCTTCTTCTACAAAAGTTGGGAAAGGGAGTCCATTAAAAGGACACTTTACTAAAGACAGACCCTTGCTTTATGAGAGCTGTTTCAGACTTTTGGATCTGAAAAATGACCAATTCTTCTTTCGGTCTTAATTCTCCCACTTCATTTGGCATGCTGCTGGTTCCAAAATATATTTCTAGACTAGGCATGGGCAAACTTTGGTCCTCCAGATGTTTCAGATTTCAGCTCTCACAATTCCTAATGGTTAGGAATTGTGGGAGTTGAAGTCCAAAACGTCTCGAGGGAGGACCAAAGTTTGCCCATGCCTGGTCTAGACTTATACTGCATTGATGCTTTCCTTCTCTTTCTGGAATGACTCTTGACTTATTCACGAGTCAGAACAAAATCTATAATTTCAGGTCCCAACACTGCCCTCGACTTATATACATGAGGTCGATTTAGGAGTATATATGGTAACTTTAGGTCTTTTAAATACTTCAGGGCATAGCTGCATTTGGAATTGCCCACACATATCTTCTTTCTGGAGGCTCTGCAACTTTAGTACCTATTATATATAGGTAAAGACAAAGGTTTTCCCCTGACGTTAAGTCCAGTCATGTCAGACTCTGGGGTTGGTGCTCATCTTAATTTCTAAGCCGAAGAGCCGGTGCCGAAGAGCCGGTGTTTCCGTAGACGCCTCCAAGGTCATGTGGCCGGCATGACTGCATGGAGCGCCGTTACCTTCCCAGTGGAACGGTACGTATTGATTTATTCACATTTACATGTTTTCGAACTGCTAGGTTGGCAAAAGCTGGGGCTAACAACCAGAGCTCACTCTGCTCCCCGGATTTGAACCTGCAACCTTTCGGTCCACAAGTTCAGTAACTCAGCATTTTAATACGCTGCGCCACCGGGGGCTCCTTATATATACCCCACTTTTTCTTAAAAAGAGGCTTGAGGTGGCTTCTAGGACAACCAATACAATTCTGTTTTAGGCCAGGGTAGATAAATGTGCCCTTCCAGAAATGGTTTGACCTGAAATCTCCCAGAAGTTACTATTATCAGCTATACTACCTAGTTCTTTTTGCTTGTAGTTCTAGGACAAAAATACCCAGGTGAGCAAAATTGCATCTCCTGCTTTATGCAACACTGTTTCTCTCACATTCAGAAAGCATTAAATCACATTGTTTCCCTTGTTTTGAACTTGTAATTGCTTAAGACTTGCCGCAGCAGGTAAAATGGATCCCTCTCCCATACCTTTTGAGTCAACATCTTCTCTCTAGCTTCATCATGTATAGCGGGATTCCAGGGAGAAAAGCTGTAAAATGAGCAGAATATGGAGCCTGAGATGAAGCAATTTCCCAAGAAGTACACATTTGATTTAAAGATCCATACAGCAGACTGAATCATGCATCTGTTTCTTACACAGCACGTAAGTAAAGGAGGGTGCATGCACTTTTTCTGGTGTATGTGAATTAGTCTTAGAACATTCAATTTAAAAGGAACTCTAATCCAAGACACATTCTCTGCCGTGTTCCAATATGTGGCGTGTAAACAGCACTAATTACCTACCTAATTGCATAAGGATCCTCTATTTTCGGCGGATCAAATAAACGACTACTGCATAGTCTGACGCTGTCGACTACTTTGCTTTTGAAAAGCTGAATATCTTTTTCGTATCTACGAAGGAGAAAGAGAAATCAAGAACAAAAGTACACCTCGGGACTTTCATCTGAAGATGCGATGATGTTTTATAAGTACAGGGAAAACACAGAATAGTGAGTGCTCTCACAAGATTGTTAAATATATTTTATATTAAATTATTATATTATTATATGCCCATGCCTGCCCTAATGCCATGCTGAAAGCAAAAGTTTTCTTAGGGAATTGCCACCTCATATGAATGCATCTGAAGAATTCATTACTGAAAAGTAATTCTGGCACACAAACATCAATGAGACAAAGTGCTCCAAAGACACTGTTCTGCTTCAGGCAGACAACTCATACCAAAACTTACAGAACAGCAGCTTCAGGATTCAGGGGACTCGTGGTATCAATCTTGTAGAAGACCCGGCGAGCGTACATCAATATTTGCCATATGTGGTTGTGGTTTCGCCTTTGAAAGAAGCACAAGAGAGTCCAGCTAGAGTATTGGGAGGAGCGACCCAACTGAACCTCCCTGCTGCGAATTTAACACTGCCGAGAACATGGCACTGACCTCCACTTGGCAAAGGCCCTTTTCACATCCAGTTCACCGGAGACGGGATCTACTAGCGGGTGGAAGATGGGCAGGTCGAACACCAAGCGCTGAGGGAGGAGGAGGAGGAAGCAGGCCTTAAAACCATGTGTAACCACAAACTTAAAAAGAGTTTGTCTACTGATATGGATGATAGAGTGTGAAACAGTTTGGCAGGCTAGAATTAAATAACAAAACTTTGCATCTATAAAGCTCAGAACATTCAGAAGAGCTTCCCATTATTATAATATTCGAGCTCTTGGAATATTTCAGTTGCATTTCCACGTTGAAGGAAAGGGCGCTTGAAAGCCATTTTGTAAACAGGGAATTCTGCTTTTGGGCACCTTTAAAAGCAAACAAGTGCTCCAAAAACATGCATTTCTTAATGGAAACACTTATATTTCATGATGTGTGTGACAAGACCAAAATTACAGGTATTTCCATCTCATACTCCCAAAACACCTTAAAATACAAAGACGACAATATAATTAAGGTTGGAAGGCAACTTTGCTGGGAACAGAGTTTATATTCAAGTTTTAGGCTCTTCCCTTCACAGCAAAGGAGCACAGGAAAATTCAGATTCATTAGCAACCCACAAAAAGTCACGTATCTCTTCAAACACCCGACTTATACTGTGCCAAAGTAAATTATTAATTTATTAAATAGTAAATTATTTAGATACTGAAGAGACCAGCTATTACGTTTCTATCTGTAGACATACAGCCCGTTCCCATATCTGCACCACCAGCTAATATTGGAATCGGCTTTCGGAAATTAGATGTTCTCTTCACGAACTCTGATTTAATTCTCTGTCGGGTTTAAAAAGCAACAGAAGTAAGGAAATGAAGGAAAGGCACAAAATGAAGTGCACATGATTTGGCCACTAGTTTTTCTACAACGTGCAGCGTACAAATATTTAAGATCAACACGCTCTTAAATTTAAGCATCTAAACATCTTCCAAATTGTTTCCCTTTCAAAGTAAGCTCTTCAATGTAAAGAGGCCTGCTTTTCACAGCAAGGCCCACCAAAGGTTCCTTCTGCCAACTGCCATAAAAGTTTCGAGAGTCTGGCTGGATCTCTTGAGATCTGCCAGAGCTTACAGAAAGAGAATCTCCTACAACTCCTTCTGGCCATTGGCTTTTAAGAGCAGACCTCAAGAAGTGAATGGCAACCATAGCAAAAACATGGCCATACCATTTTATTTTTATATACAGTAGAAACACAGCTGAAACAAACATCAAGAGAAAAAAATCACTGGACAAACAGAGAGGTTTATAGTTTTCATAAGAGAATAAGTTCCAGCTTGAAAGTTCATGGCATTCAAGATTCAAATACAAATGAAATAGCCTACATACCAAGCAAAAAAGCTCAGATACAATAATAACAGGAAGCTCTTCTGAAAGTTCTGAGCTTTACAGATGCAAAGTTTTGTTATTTAACCCCTACTCTAGCCTGTCAGACTCTTTCACATGACCATAAGTATCATACACTCTACCATCCACCTGTTTTTAAACAACTGATATCTAGATACAGTAGATTCTCACTTATCCAACATAAACGAGCCTGCAGAATGTTGGATAAGTGAAAATGTTGGATAATAAGGAGAAAAATTAAGGAAAACCCAATTAAACATCAAATTACATTATGATTTTACAAATTAAGCACCAAAATATCATGTTTTACAACAAATTGACAGAAAAAGCAATTCAATACACGGTAACGTTATGTAGCAATTACTCTATTTACAAATTTAGCACCGAAACATTGTAATATAATGAAAACATTGACTACAAAAACATTGACTACTAAAAGGCAGACTGCTATGGATAATACACAATGCTATACTTTAAACTCAAGGCCAATTGCTTCCACCGATCCAATGTAAACTTTCTGAACGGAAAGTGGAACAAACGAATAGAAATGGAGTCCAGTGTTACTTACTGGGCAGTCGCCATCTGGATAGTTGTCAGGGATGTAAACTGTAAATTTAAAAACACCGTCCTGGTACAGCCCATGTCTTATAAATATTACTCCAAACCACACTATGGTGGAGAAAAAAGAGAATTGCAATCAGATGTAGGCAAATTACTTTCAAAAAGAGAAATAGAATTAGAAATCTTAAGACGTACTTAACGCAGATTGGTAAGAGGGTTGGACATAGACACCAGGCAGTTTCTGCTTCACAACCAAAGTACTAGAAGAAAAGGAGACACAACTAAGTTAGGATTAAAATGGAACATAGAAAACTCACCAGCATCAAGGCACTCTATTCTGAAAGTATTTCTTTTAGTTTCACAGCTGAGAAAGCCTTGCTTCATTATGAGAGTACTTAGCCTAGTAGTTTGGTGCACAAGTTTTTCCCCTTCCCTTATATACAGTGACCTTTAAAGAAAAATACATGACTCCAAATGGAATATTTAAGAATTTGGCATTGCCCCAAAGCAAACAGCTATGTGATCCAAGGCATGCATTTCACCCAATGTCAAAGAAAACAGATTCAAAGCAAGGCAAACCGGATCCTGAATCCCATCATTCAGATTTGCCCATGAAAGCTTCCCAGAGGACCAGGCCTTTCCTCCAAAAACGCAGTTAAAAGAACAATCTTCTTTTTTAGTCCCATCCTGGGCCACAGCAGCTTGAAAAAAGTCCCAGAGGAACAACAATAACACTACGTAACACAGTTTTTGCTCCTGGGTTATAAATGTCATTTCCTAATTGGTTCGATCATAAAAACATGGGGAAAATTTGTTTTTGCAGAACATCCTGAAGCATATTTTACTATAGTTTTCCAATGAATATCTCATAGAGACTCAACCAATCCAACATAGTTTGTGGAAGCCACAAAAACGAAGTTTCTGGAGTAGAACTACTTTCAAACTAAGTTCTGCACAATTAAACGGGAAATAACACTTTCAAACCAGGAATTTAATTTTTTTCAAATTATGTTACATAGTGTACATTCAATAAATGTACAATATATGGTATAGTACAATATAGTAATATATGATGCTTCTATTGTGCTATACTAATAATATAATATAGTGTATGTACATATAACTTGTAAGCCACCCTGAGTCCCCTTCGGGGTGAGAAGGGCGGGATATAAAGGTCGATAATAAATAATAAAATAAATATACAAGATCTGTTCAGAAGATGGCTTAAATTATTTCTGAACTTTTTTTTGGGGGGGGGTGTTTTGTTTTTCGGGACATGTTACGTAACAAGACCAGATTGCAAGGCTATCAAAGGACACACAAAGCCTCGGCCTCCGATGAGCGATAGTAGCGAGAACAAGAGGAAATTGTGTTCTGGACACAGAAGCATTACTGAATGGAATTTTACCCAGCCCTCCAATGACAGTGGGACAAAAGCACATAGGGGGGCATTCTGCCAAAGCAGTGAGCCTCGAATAAGCCTCCATAAATCAACTTTCGATCAGCTGAAACATGCGAGAACAAAGCAGGTCAACAATAACAGTGGAAAGCCCAGCAACTGAATGACTGCAGCAAAATTCACATCACAAAAGAGTGGCTGGAAGTGTTGACTTCCAAGTGAAATTTGAAGAATAGATTAGTAATTACTGAGCTGGACTTGCCCCTTTTTAAAACAACTCAAAATGAGTATAGCCCTTAATAATTCGGTAACTATGTGAAGGAGAGACCCACTGAGATGCTGAGTTCTTGAAAAAGCTCAAGCTTTAGGACAGCCTTGGTCTGATACACAACTCTGCAACTTATCCATTCTGCAAAGAATGAAATCTGTCAACACTATTTGACAACAGGAATTTTTTTTCAACTATAGAGAAACTGCTGCAATGTACCTAGAGCAAATCAAGGCAGGAAGACTAAACTGAGGCTGTCATACTTTGGGCATATCATGAGAGGATATGACTCGCTAGAAAAGACAACAATGCTTGGGAAAGTAGAAGACAAAAGAAAAAGAGGAGTCTATTCATCTGTATTACAGGTGGACAGACACAACCAAGGAAGCGACAGCCTTGAGTCTGCAAGATCTAAACAGGGATGCCAATGACAAGAATGCTTTTGATGTCTCACATTCATGGGTCACCATAAGTGGAAGTCAACTCGGTGCCAATTAATAAAAACACAGACAGATCTTGGGATGGTTATGTAGGAAACCTGATGTGAACTTCTGATTGTAACTTGTTGCTTTTCCCCATAGAACTGATTTAACTGAGCCTTGAGCCATATTCTAGACCCAATTTGTAATGACACAATGTCACTACAAGATCAATCCTAATGCTTTAGAAGTGCTGTACTTTGTCCAAGATGAAAGAAGAATTCTCCCAATCTATAATCCCTAATGAAAAGATGATAAAATACTCTCAGTTAACCGGCACTCAATGGAGGTTGGTAGATGCTGGGTAACTGACAGTTTTGGTTACATGAGTTACTATTAAAAATAAGCCTAACTAATTCTCTACCATACCCTACACTTGATATTAACATTGAAACAGAGTAATTAAAAAAAAATTAAAACAAAGAAAAAACTTAAATTTCCAGTAAAAATTAATTTTAATTTATATTTAAAGCATGCCTAGTATTTTGTCAATTGTAAAACACGCCCTAATTTCAGTAAAAACAACAACAAAAATATATATGACACACCTCTGGTTCTGAAATGCACCCCATTTTTAGATATGTTTATATAGGGGGTGAAGTGTGTCTTAGAATTGAAGAAATACAGTATGCCTTGGCTTTTTTTGCTGTTTGTTGAGAGTTATCATTGCTTGAGTTTTGGTTAACTGAGAATCTACTGTAATCCTTACAAAGGTGTGTCAAGGAGCATTGAAGAATTTTATACAATTATTTCAAATAATTATATCTGACAATCCATCCCCAGGAAATGGCACCAATGAACAAACTGCATGCAACTTATGCTAACCAATATTCAGAAGGATAAGCCATGTCATTAAAAAAACAAAAAGTCAAGTAACAATCCTATACAAAGCACATAGTTTCTAGGCCAAACCATGACATACAATTCTGCCAGGAGGGAGTACTCTAAATAGAAAGGTCCATAGGAGGCATGCGTTCCATTCGTAGATTGGGCTGAAAGGGCCGGAGAAGCAGGCTTGGTCATCGGCACAGCATTTTTGGGAATTGAAGGCAGTTGCTTTTTTGGAGCGGTGCGGGGAGGACTGTTCTTCAGCTCACTAACCAGAGCCTTTTCTTCAGTTTCGGGTCTCTGATAAAGATGACAAAATGTGAAAAATAACAGTTCATCCCAGTTGTATTCCATGGTTAACAGTAGATCCTAGTTTTTTTTTTTGTTATCACGTTTCAATAAACAGTGTCCAACCTCCTCCTTTTTAGCAAAGGAGCCCCTCTGTTGAAGCAGCTCTACTAGCTGCCAGAAAAAGCTGGATATAAATAAACATCATCATAATAAATTTGTAAAGCTATTCTAGCACTCCCTAAAATTATGAATATTCTGTTAAATATCAGAATCACTAGGGGAGAAAAGTAAGCAAGCTTTTAAAATAAAGACAAATATATGTTATTTGCCCTACTGATACTGATAGGCTCGGGCTGTGGCGCAGGCTGGAGAGCAGCTGCGATGACCAGGAGGTCATGAGTTCGAGGCCCGCTCGGAGCCTATGTTTGTTTGTCTTTGTTCTATGTTAAAAGGCATTGAATGTTTGCCTACATGTATAATGTGATCCGCCCTGAGTCCCCTTCGGGGTGAGAAGGGCAGAATATAAATGCTGTAAATAAATAAATAAATAAAATATTGATACCATTGTAAATCTTATTCAAAGGTTGTGGAATTCCTTCCCATTAGAGGCCCAATTGGTATCAATATTGGGATAGTTTTATTTTCTTGTACAATCAGACATCCGTATTTGCAGGTTTAATTTGTAGGTAGTTGATTTATAGGTCCTATTGCCATGGCTCCTTTAGAGTCAAACCATAAATGTCAAAATGCGACACACAACTGTTGTACATATATTATATGCAAAGACATTTACAGAAGATTATGTGTCCAAAACATTATGGCCAAGACAATAGAAGGAGATCAGGGAACGGAGGAGGGAGTAAAAGTTTTTAGATGGCTGGAAAACCTGACATTTCTCTACGAATCTCTAGAGAAATGCCTACACATATTTACAGTCTCCAACAACCTTTCAACGTAGACATCATACAAAAAACACAAAAGCCCCAGTCAGACATGGGATAAGACAGGCTTCATTGGAATGATTTGCCTTGCTGAAACCACTGTACCCCACCTTGCGTGTTGAACTTGTAGACATGCTCCAGAAAGGGTTCATAACGTGTATTCCACGTAGAGGGTGGTAAATAGGCTACGCCTCCCAATGGTCCAGCTTTCTGGGGTTAGTTTTAATCCTAGAAACATAAAATTGAAATGAGAAATTTAGTACCTGACCAGCCATATTCTTCCTTAGTATTAGAGAGAAAGAGAGAGATCCCACTTCCACCACCTGCATTGCTTGTGAATACTCTTAGAATGCCATCTCCAATGACATGAACATTTCCTCATAGCCATGTACTTTTACGTTTTGAAGCCAAACAAGATGCCAGCTTGGTTTTTTTATATATGACTAGAACAGTTTGTTCAGAACAGGTATAACTTAATACACCAGATTAAAATCACATAATTGTCCTTCCTGAGGCATTCAAAGACAACCTGTAGGTCTGGGAGCTTTTAGGTGCAGTCTTCGGCCAAACTGCCACCAAAAGCTCTTTCAGTGCATTCTCTTGTTGTCTTCTTGCACAATGAAGCAGTTTAAGCTTTCAACTGTCCAAAGTTTTTTTTCAGAGTTGAACACAATCAGGAACTGTAGTTTGTTAGGGTTTTTTTTTTTTGCCAAAAGAGCTCTTCCCCTTACCTTGGGCAAGACATATTCCAAAGAACTCCTGACTTCCCCTACAAAAGTCCTGTCCAAGCATTACAATGTGGACTTCGGATTCACGGGTTTCAACTGCAATACACAGTCTAACAATAAGATTGCTGCTTAAGGAGCAAGAGCAGCCACGTAGCAAGGTATTTCCACCCCCTTGTTGATCAACCTACCTCAGTACAACCTGGGCTTCCGATGAATGATATGAGCACAAAAGTATGATATGAGAGGTTTCCAGCCCCCTTCTTATAGAGCCATGGTGACTTTTATATTTAAGAAAAAGGCACCCAGCAACAGAAAAACACAAATACTGATGTAAAGTATTATCCTATGAACTTAGCATCACAGACATGGGATTTCAGTAGGGCAATACAGCGAATCCTGCCATTACCACTGTAGTATATCTTCAACTCCTTCAATTTACTACTATACTTGGGAGATAAACCTATTACATCAATTCTTTAAGGTAAAACTTCCCATATCACAGTGTCCAGGGTACAAATAAACCTTTTAAAAGCAGCCAAAACTAAATAATAATATTTTTGTTATTTGTACTATTTAGCTCACTGAAGTTTTTACAAGTAGCATATTGCTGTGTGCCTTTGCGTAATTTCTGGCTTGTAGTTGACCCTAAATCAAATCTACCATGGGACTTTCTTGGTTCGTGTTTGCCTTTTTGAGGTTGAGATTGTGATCTGGCTAAAGCCCAGTGCATTTCCATAACTGAAAGGGATTTCAAACCTGATCTCGAATCACAGTACAATGCTCAAACCATTACAGTACAATATACCGTATACACTGATATATCCATCATAAGGAACTAAATTTGATGAAAATCCATTTTTATACCTTGCTTCAATACTTACACTGGGCAATAAATAAGGCACAGGTGAAGAAAATGAATGAAATCTTTAAGACTAACTGTCCTCTTTTGACATGGATTTCAATGCATTTCTGAGGCATAGTTGCAATACAAACTCCAAGCCAAAGGTCTCAAGACAGTATTCCATTTATGTACCTATAGAAATCCATAAAAGTCCGCACTAAAATCAATTAGCTAGAAATAAAAGTGCCATAGGTCTCCTGATTCTCTCTTTTTGAAAATGATTAACACATATCTCTTTGAAAAACAAACAATGATGTTAGCTTCACTTACAACTCTAAATATCAAGCTGTCAAAAGTCACTTGTTCAAGGAGTTGCTTCTGCATACAAATCTTTCCTGGAGTCCTTGTCACAAACAAAGTGTGCTTCTATAATGAAAAAGTGAATTTCTCCAACATAAATCTGATCTGAACAGCAAATAGACCTGCCATTGATGTTCCCCTTATCTCAAAGGGAACTAGTACCAAGGGCAAATAGTTCCCAGCATATATATACAGACACCACACAGAAGCAAGTGAAGGACAGAAAACAGGACTATTCACAGTAACTACACTAAGATAATTGTAGCAAAGCTGGGAGAAAGAACCACTATCACTACAAAAAGGATTCAAGTGTTAAATGTAACCCATACCTAAGTATCAATGTACTGAATTATGCAACTAACTTCACACTTCTGCATAAAGGGACATGCCAGATTTAAGAGTCCGCAATTCTTTGTATGTATAGAACAGCATGCCTATAAACTGGATATAAAACAGGCACAGATTTTTTCCCTCCCCCTCACAAGGTTGCAAAGAAAACATTCAGTATTTACAAGGGAATTTTATCCATCTTCTGACACATATGATGCTCTCAAGTTATGGATTTCTCCCTATTTAATCACTATTTCACAAAACAATCCTAGGGTTTCTCAACCAGGATTTTCGGAAACTGGGATTCAGCAAGACAAGCAATTGAGATGTAAATATAATGATTTTTATGAGACTTGAAAAATCATCTCAAGGGGTCTTCTACAGTAAAAGGGTTCAGAAAGGCCTCTCCAGTCTATTTTTAAAGTTCTATATAAGATCTACATCACTTAAGTACTTTACCCTCAAGGCTGAGGTCAAGAGGTAGACCTGCTGAACGGTAAATCAACACTTGTTTAAATCCAATTAATTCAAATCGGACTTCTTTAATTAGCACCAGCAATTGGATTTAAGCTTTATTTGGGTGCTTTACCATGGGGAAAGGGAATATAAACAATACCAGTGTCCATGCCAACAGGATCATCACTCTCAACTATGTATGTACTCTGATTTTCTATTATATTCGATTCTCTACACTTGTGGATTTCATAGGGCTGATGGTACTGTGGGGCTGTGCCCCTTGCCACTGCACTCCAAATGGCCATCCCTAGGTCTATCCAAACCAGAAAGCCAAACTTCAAGAGAAGTACCTTTAGTTATCTAGATCTTTTGGGATTTCATTTACAATAGCTCTCTATTACTGACAATGCTGATGCAAATAGCATTTCTAGAATTCAAAGGCACAGCCAAAAGGGATACCAGATGGCCACTTCCCCTAAATCAGTGGTTCCTAACCTTTGGGCCTCCAGGTGTTTTGAACTTCAGCTCCCACAGTTCCTAACAGCTGGTAAACTGGCTGGGATTTTTGGGAGTTGCAAGTCCAAAACACCTAGTGGCCCAAAGGTTGGGAGCCACTGCCCTAAACACTATTTTATATTTTATTGTGAAACCGAAGTAGCAACCCTTAAGCAGATGTATCTTGTTATCTTCCATCCATTGCCATCAAGGCCTTTCTCCATACAGACCAGAGTACTTGTTGGCTAACAGGTAGCAGAACAGAAGAAGTTGAAATAAGCCTCATCAAAGTTTGTAATGGAATCAACTGATATAAACATAATAATATAATCAGGATCTATGAGAGCTAGAATTGAATTTCCCTTCTTTTCTTCCCCTTTCTATTGCTGATACAGGCTTAAACTAGACTTGTAGCAGGCTTGAGTAATGTTAGCATCAATAAAAACCCATTCCCACCACACCCCTTGAACCTTGTAAACATCACCTTTAGCAAGTTTTATCAACCGCTGCCTTATTTTCCTCTGTCTGGAGTCATCTGCTTTGCAGGGATCACTAAACTATCTTCAAGAAGCCATGAGCTCACCTAGCAAGAATGCCACTTAAAAATAGGCTGCTTGAAAAACAGCAACAGGTTAGACCCGTCTGCCAATTTCATTAGAAGACCTGGCACACCTTTTCCCTGCACGCCTCTGAATGGCTTCTCAAAGCCAGGCTCTAGATGCCATTGCTCCTCCATTATCAAAAGGATTCCCTGACAGCTGAACAAAGTATCACCAGAACTGGGTCAGAGGCAGAGAGTCTGTCTTGGTATGTCATGCAACTGTTTCAGAGGCAGGCATTTCCCAAAAGAGTTGAGAGGCCAGGAGTGGGGACAGAAAAGTTGAAAAGTTCATAAGCAAAAAGAAAGGAGAAAGAAAGGCTGTGTAGAAAAAAAGCAGTGTATTTAGGAGCATTTGAATTGTGATGAAGAATATTATAAAGAAGCAAATACATTTTTATTATTATTTATTTATTTTATTTCAATTATTTATACCCCGCCCTTCTCACCCGAGGGGACTCAGGGCGGCTTACAAGTGGCAATTGATGCCGTTACACTGATATACAATAAACTAAAACGATTAAAAGAGTTAAAGCAGTCATAAAATAGTCATAAAATACAATATACAAGTTTAAAACAATGCAAAGTGCTTATGCCATTCATTTTGCACAGGATGAAGATGAAATACCTCTATATCTTCTAATACTCTGCAAGTTACTCTTTCCAAAATATCTTTATGTGAAACAACAGCCTAGAAAGAACAGCTTTCAGGTATAAAGAAGGGCAATTGTGGAGGGCTATGGGAGATGCATTAATCCTCCAGGAGAGCTTCAAGGACCACTCCTGCACCTACAAAAAACAAATGTCTTGGAATACCTGTATGAGGCATTTACATCATTCTGGGATTCATAAAAGACCTCTCTCCTGGACCAAAAGTGGTCAAGTGAGGCTATAAATGTATAAGAAATGCCTAGTGAGCACTTGGGAACAACTTCTTTCGTTTTATTTTTTTCAGAAAAAATTTGTTTTGACTTCTGCAGTACTCATAGACCCCCAAAACTGGTGAAAAGGCTTTGTCTAGTTAACATTTTATTTCAAGGTGTGTCAGCATCTTGAGAAAAAAAAGAGTCAGCGTTTTGAGAAACCTAAGCTTCATCTACTGAATTGTCCTACATTTTTATGTAAAGAAGAGGGAGATGCACTGACAGATCTGCATGTTAAAATACAATGGGTTTTACCCCCAGATCCTGATAGTCAAAGTACAGATAAGTTCACTTTTTTAGAATATCTGAGGAAGGCATCTTTATGCCATTACTGTTTGAAGCAGATGTTTGGAAGGCAACGCGTTTCCCTTTGATGTGGATAAATAAGAGGCCTCTCCACTTAATGAATTTTGGTTTGTCAACACGTGTATTTAATGTATTTAAGGGGAGGGAGGAATACATCAAAATCTTAAAACCATGGCAAAGCAGACACTCAATAAAGGAAAATGTCATTTTACTGTTCTACCCCCCAAAAAACAAAACTTGACCTGCTGAACTGCTTATCATTGTGTTGCTTGCAACTAGCACAGTCACAGAATCAAGAGGCGTTTTTAGGGCCCTATCTACACTGCCATATATTCCAGTTTTGGAATGCAGAGTGACTGCACTGTATTATATGTGGTAGACTCTTATAATCCAATTCAATGCAGTTAATTTGCATTCCGAACCTGGACTATATAGCAGTGTAGATCCAGCCTAAGAAGTGTTCTTGACAAGGCAGGAGTTCAAGAGGTGAAACTCCTTTCTCATTATAAAAAAATAATTTATCTTGAGGGCTTTCACTGAAGAGGCACAGGTACAGCTTCAGGTGGGCCTTTAAAAAAATATTCCTACAAAGAAGTGGGAGTTTCATAGATGAAGTTCTCCTTTCGTTCTTTAAAAAAAGACCTTAGCTTGGTGAATTCCTGCCAGTTGAAGGCACAAGTAGTGTTGATAGAACAGGAATGGGCAAACTTCGGCCCTCCTCCAGATGTTTTGGACTTCAATTCCCACAATTCCTAAAAGCTGTTATCCCTTGAAGAAAATTATCTGCAGCCTATTTCCTCAAACAAGCAGGCATTTAATAGGTGAAGCATGCTTTTCATTCTAGAAATGTGGCTTCACTTGATGAAACCCTGTCTATTATTACAGTATTATTATTATTAATTACCAGCCATATAGAGTGTTTTAAGTGGCCCTTGAGATAATGCTATTCCCTCAAACAAGAAGAAGCTGAATAAGTGATTATTATTATTATTATTATCATTTATTATCTGGCACAGACAGAGATTTAAGTAGCCTTTTAAAAATGCCATTCCCTCAAACAAGAAGCTGAATAAGTAATTATTCTTCTTATTAATTACCTGGCACAGATAGAGCTTCAAGCAGTCTTTCTAAGCTGCTATTCTCTCAAACAAGAAGTCAAATAAGTAATTATTATTAATATTTACTACCTGGCACAAATAGAGCTTCAAGTGACCCTTCAGGAAACGCTATTCCCCAGCCCATGAAGGCCTACCTGTGCTAGCAGACACCCACACCTATGGCAAGCATTCTCAGACGTGAGGTTTGTTGGAAACTGGGCAAGTGAGGTTTATATATCTGTGGAATGATGTCCAGGTTGGGAGAAAGAACTCTGGCCTGTTGGAGGCAAGCATAAATGCTGCAATTGGCCAGCTTGATTAGCATTAAATGGCCTTGCAGCTTCAAAGCAGCCAGGCTTTGAAGCTGCAAGGCTACTCAATGCTAATCAAGGTGGCCAATTGCAAGATTCACACTTGCCTCAAACAGACAAGAGTTCTTTCTCCCAACCAGGACATTCCACAGATATATAAATCCCACTTGCATAGTTTCCAACAAACCTCACAACCTCTGAGGATGCCTGCCATAGATATGGGCAAAACGTCAGACGTCTCCCACCCTGGACATTCCACAGACATATAAACCCTACTTGCCTATCTGTGCCAGGTAATCAATTACTATATTATTATTATTATTATTATTATTATTATTATTATTATTATTTATTCAGCATCGTCTTGTTTGAGGGAGTAGCATTTCCTTAAGAGCCACTTGAAGATCTCTCTGTGCCAAGTAATTATTATTAATAACAACAATAACTTATTCAGCTTCTTCTTGTTTGAGGTAATAGCATTTTCTGAAGGGCCACTTGAAGCTCTATCTGTGCCAGGAAAATAATAATAATAATAATAATAATAACAACAACAACAACAACAACTGCAAAAGGCCACCCTACTGGGATCTGCGTGCATCATCCAAAAATACATCACACAGTCCTAGACACTTGGGAAGTGTTCGACTTGTGATTTTGTGAAACGAAACCCAGCATATCTATCTTGCTTGCTGTGTCATACAATAATAATAATACAGTAGAGTCTCACTTATCCAACATTCTGGATTATCCAATGCATTTTTGTAGTCAATGTTTTCAATGCACTGTGATATTTTGGTGCTAAATTCGTAAATACAGTAATCACTACATAGCATTAATGTGTAATGAACTACTTTTTCTGTCAAATTTGTTGTATAACATGATGTTTTGGTGCTTAATTTGTAAAATCATAACCTATTTTTGATGTTTAATAGGCTTTTTCTTAATCTCTCCTTATTATCCAACATATTTGCTTATCCAACGTTCTGCCGGCCCGTTTATGTTGGATAAGTGAGAGACTACTGTATGTATGTGTGTCTTATTAACATCTTATTAACAGCTGATAAATAATCTCTTTACTCCACCTTCAAAGGTAAGAAGGGTATATTCCATTCCCTCTGCAGCGATATCTCCCTAATTCTGGCCCTTCAGCTGTTTTGGACTTCAACTCCCAGAATCCCTCATCGTTGGCCATAGTAGCTGAGCCTTCTCAGCCTAACCTATTTTGATGTTTAATAGGCTTTTTCTTAATCTCTCCTTATTATCCAACATATTCGCTTATCCAACGTTCCGCCGGCCTGTTTATGTTGGATAAGTGAGACTCTACTGTAATAATAATTTATTCAGCTTCTGGCGACCAGTATGTTAAAAAAAACAACTCTAAAACCAGGACAGTAAATAAAGAACACTAATCAGAAAACAGAGAAATTCCTGACATGAAACAATCGGGGCCAACTGACACCTCCAAACAAAGCATTCCGACAGGCTGGAAGCAGCCAGGCATTGAAGCTGCAAGGCCATTCAATGTTAATTAAGATGGCCAACTGCAACATTCACACTTGCCTCAAATAGCCTGTAAGTGAAGTAGTTTCACCTGAGGAATTCCCGCCTGCTGGCACAAGTAGGCCTTCATGGGCCATTTAGGAAACCCATTCCCTCAAAAGAAGCCTGTCCTCAATAGGGAAAGCTCTCATTTCTTTCCACAAAAGAGCCTCGCCTGGTGAATGGCTGCCTGTTGAGCTGCTATTATCTCCAAGGCCTTGGCCTAGCCTCCTTTCCCGTCTCCTCAGCCCGAGCCTCCCTCCATTTACCTCAGTCCTCTCGGCTGCCGCTTCTCCTCCTTGTTTACCCCCATCTGCTCCGCTCCCGGCCCCACCACGGCGGATATCCGGCGAAGGAAAGACGCCGCCGCTGGATTGGTCGACGCCGCCGCCAATCACGCCTCGAAGCCCGCCTCCTCGCTTCCCTCCGCCCTATCAGCGCTTTGTGACAACCGCAGTCACTCTTGTGAGGCGAGGAGAGCTCCTGAGCAAAACCGGCACCTGTTGCTAAGGGAACGCCCTGTGCTTGGATTCTGATTGGATCGTGGACCTGCCTATTCCTGAAAGAGGCGGGAGTGACAGGAGACTTAGCCAATCTATAACAAGAAATGGTTCAAGGCTACCAATAAAAATCGAGAATCAGGTCTATAAAAAAGCCTTAATTGGTGAGAAAGAGATTTTTTTAGGACTTCATCTCCCAGAAGGCTCAGCTACTATGGCCAACGATGAGGGATTCTGGGAGTTGAAGTCCAAAAAGCTGAAGGACCAGAATTAGGGAGATATCGCTGCAGAGGGAATGGAATATACTCTTCTTACCTTTGAAGGTGGAGTAAAGAGATTATTTATCAGCAGTTAATAAGATGTTAATAAGACACACATACATACAGTAGAGTCTCACTTATCCAACATAAACGGGCCGGCAGAAGGTTGGATAAGCGAATATGTTGGATAATAAGGAGAGATTAAGAAAAAGCCTATTAAACATCAAAATAGGTTATGATTTTACAAATTAAGCACCAAAACATCATGTTATACAACAAATTTGACAGAAAAAGCAGTTCATTACACATTAATGCTATGTAGTAATTACTGTTTACAAATTTAGCACCAAAATATCACAATACATTGAAAACATTGACTACAAAAATGCGTTGGATAATCCAGAACGTTGAATAAGTGAGATTCTACTATATATATATATATATATATATATATATAGAGAGAGAGAGAGAGAGAGAGAGAGAGAAAACTTGGTATTACCTGAGTCATTATGTGAATTATGACATTAAATAATTATTAAACATTTATTAATTTATTTAATTTATTAATAATCATTAACTAATTATTAATTCATTAAATTATGTTATTTATTAAATTACATAACTATTACACTAAATAGTTTACGAAAAAGCGATTATTAAACTAATAATTAAATTGGGATCAAATGTGCCGTGATGTTGTTAATTCATTATGAATGACATACTCATTAATTAAGACGGATGCCGCATTTAATGCTGATTTAATTATTTAATTTTGGGATTAATTCAATGTGTCAGTCACAGTTAATTAGCTGGAATGCGTCATATTTGCAATTTCATTATATGGCAGTATAGGTAAAGGTAAAGTTTTCCCCTGACATGAAGTCTAGTCATGTCCGATTCTGGGGGTTGGTGCTCATCTCCATTTATAAGCCGAAGCGCCGGCGTTGTCCGTAGACACCTCCAAGGTCATGTGGCTGGCATGACTGCATGGAGCACCTTCACCTTCTCGCCAGAGTGGTACCTATTGATCTACTCACATTTGCATGTTTTCGATCTGCTAGGTTGGCAGAAGCTGGAGCTAACAGTGGGAGCGCACTCCGCTCCCTGGATTCAAACTGCCAAACTTTCAATCACCAAGTTTAGCAGCTCAGCGGTGTAACTCGCTGCGCCATCAGGGCCTCCTCCTTTTAACAGAGTTTCGGGTATATTTTTCAGCACCCTGGATAGCTCCTTTTGATGCTATGAGCCCACCAGGCATCACCACTTAGGGTGCATCCACACTGTACAATTAATGCATTTTGGCTCCACTTTAACTGTCAGGGGTCAATATGACAGAATCCTGGGAGCTGTAGTTTTGCAAGGCCTTCCCTACTAAAGAATGCTGCTGTGTCACCAAACTACAACTCTCATTATCCCATAGCATGGAGCCATAGTCGTTAAAGTGGTATCAAACTATAAACTTAGAGACTGGATATTTTGGGTAAACATATCTTGTCATCTGTTTTAGTTACAGATGACTCTAGTATCTTATTGGCCCCTTCCACACAGTTGAACAAAATCCCACATTTGAACTGGAATATATGGTATTGTGGATTCAGATAACTCAGTTCAAAGCTGATATTGTGGGATTTTCTGCCTTGCTATTCTGGATTACATGGCTGTATGGAAGGGCATATGGTTGCTTTCCAAGCTCTGCAATGAATATGCATGAATTTTGCCAACCTAGCAGTTTGAAAACATGCAAATGTGAGTAGATCAATAGGTACCACTTCTGCAGGAAGGTAACAGCACTCCATGCAGTCATGCTGGCCACATGACCTTGGAGGTGTCTACGGACAACGCCGGCCCCCAGAGTCAGACACAACTAGACTTAATGTTCGGGGGAAATCTTTACCTTTACCTATGCTTTGAAATCTATTCACTGGATGCCAGGAAAATGGAAAGCACCACTAGATGGCATGCAACATCTGTTCAGAAAATATAGAAATATTATTTGCAAAGAGAAAGAGACATATCTCATAGGAGAGAGTCACACCACATGATGATAGCACTTTGATAGCACTTTAATTCCTCTGTCCAAACAGTATGGCATCTAGGATTTTGTATGGATTAATTTCAGATAATTTCCAATTCATGGCAACCTTTGCCTTTGCTTTGAGGCTGAGAGAGCGTGACTCATCCAAGGTCACTCAATGGGTTCTTCCAGGGATTTGAACTCTAGCCTCCAGAGTCATAATGCAATGCTGAATCCATTACACTATGCATCCACACAGTAGAATTAATGCAATATCACCCCACTGTCTGGGCTCTATGCTATGGAATCCTGTATGAGCCTACACTGCCATATAATCCAGTTCAAAGTAGATAATCTAGATTCAGAAACTGGATTATATGGCACTGGAGATGAAGACTTTAGACAAGGGATATAAATCATGGGACACTTCCTTGGAATTGGACCTCCTTTGGCTCTGTTGGATAAGGATGCTGGGACATGTAGTCCAACAATATTGGTAGAGCCACATGAGTCCAAAGGTGTGTCTACATTGTAGAATTAATGCGGTTTGACACTACTTGGGAGCTCCCGGTGGCGCAGTGTGTTAGTGCTGAGCTGCTATACTTGCAGATTGAAAGGTCGTAGGTTCGAATCCGGGGAGTGGAGTGAGCGCTCGCGGTTAACTCCAGCTTCTGCCAACCTAGCAGTTCGAAAACATGCAAATGTGAGTAGATCAATAGGTACTGCTCTGGCGGGAAGGTAACAGTGTTCCATGCAGTTATGCCGGCCACATGACCTTGGAGGTGTCTACGGACAACGCCGGCTCTTCGGTTTAGAAATGGAGATGAGCACCAGCCCCCAGAGTCGGACATGACTAGACTTAACATCAGGGGAAAACCTTTACCTATCCGTTTAGTGAATTGATACAGGGATAGATGAAACCGATGAGGGTGCATCTACACAGTAGGATTAATGCAGTTTGCCCCACTTTAAATACAGTTAAACCCCCTTTAAATGTAATTTAACCCCCACTTTTACTGTAGTTTAACTGGCAAGGCATCAGCATTCTTGAGCATAGAAATCTAAAAACTTGCTAAAATGACAACTCTCATGATTTCATCGCCTTGAGCCATGACAGTTCAAGTGGTGTCAAACCGCATTAATTCTACAGTGTAGAGAAACCCTCAGTCTTATCCTAGATTAATTGGCTACGCTTGTAGGTTGCCTACCCCTCCCCGCCAAAGAATCTGCATTAAAGTATACAAGCTTTGCAAATCAGAGAACACAGGCCTAGTAAACAACCTTTGATCAAGCGCGTCCTATAATATAATTACCGCCTTTGCATTTAGAGTTGCCTGATGGGTCCTTGCCAGCCTGGAAGCCAATTTAAAAAGGGTGTTGTGAGAGAAAATTAATTTGTTTGCCTGGAAACTTGTGTAATTTGAGAGATCAGACATAATACAACTTTTTCTCCCCTCTCCTTTGGAAAGTTTGCTTTTGCTGGCATATGGAATTGCTTGTTATTTAAGTTACACAAAAGTCACTCACCAGCTTTCATCTCTTTGTTATTACTTCGCAGCGTAGTGACATATTAAATAGATTTCTAAGTGCCTGATGGATTCGGGAAAGTGGATTATTAAAAGGATAATAATAATTGTATTAGCTGATCAAAGGGTTAGATATTGTAATGCTTTGGACTTTGGATACGGATATAGGTGTAAAGGGGAAAAATATGATATATGGTAGACTCTCAGATTGGATCTACACTGGGTTGTTGTGTGTTTTTCGGGCTGTATGGCCATGTTCCAGAAGCATTCTCTCCTGACATTTCACCCACATCTTTGGCAGGCATCCTCAGAGGTTGTGAGGTATACACACAACCTCTGATCTACACTATTATATAATGTAGTTTGAATCTAAGGCTGGATCTACACTGCCATATAAGCAAGTTTCTGAATCATAAATATTAAATATGTAGATATAAATATTAAAATAGAATTAAACAAATAATTAAAATCACATTAGACCATAGAATTTTTAATTGGTTTTAGATGTTTATTTTAATACTGTTCATGTTTAATTCCATTTTAATGTTTGTATATTTTTAAGATTTTATTTATATTGGGGGGTTTTGGGAGCAGTTTTGAGTCCTTTTTAGAGAAAAAAGCAGGATATTATTGGATTGCTGTGAGTTTTCCGGGCTGTGTGGCTATGTTCCAAAAGCATTCTCTCCTGACGTTTTGCCCACATCTATGGCAGGCATCTTCATAGGTTGTGATGCACATTAGCAGCAAATGAGATCTATAATACTGATGATGATGATAATAATAATAATAATAAGACAATGGAGATAAGGATATTATTATTATTATTATTATTATTATTATTATTATTATTATTACCTGTTACAATAATTAAAGCCTTGTGCACATGTTCTTCTAGACATTTTTAAAGTTGTTATTTTCATTGCTATTAAAATTGTTTTCTCTGAACAACTGTTGATCAATAGTATATCATATTAGTGAGGTCATTTGGACCTTCTCTTAGTTTCTTCTACACTGCCATATAATCCAAATTATCAAAGCAGATAACCCACATTATCTGCTTTGAACTGGATTATATGAGTACACTGCCATATAATCCAGTTCAAAGCAGATAATTTGGATTTTACATGGCAGTGTAAAAGGGGCCTTAGTCTCAGGTTTTGGCACTGAAATCTCAGGGCTTGGGATGGTTTTATTTGGTAATCATACTTCCCAACAGCATAAGTTTTCCTCCATAGTAAGTATTGTGTGTATTTGTCCAAAGGTTTGCCAATTAATTGCTCATTTCCCCTGCAATGGGTTGACAAAGAGATTCTGAAGCCATCACCAGTCCTTTGACAAACAAGCAGAGAATGCCACAATTGTACTATATCAGCCATTGTGTCAAAACCATGAACCTGCTCTAAACTTTTTCTTGCGGACCCTTTAATATTCATTTTCCCCCTCGGCAGACATCCTATTGTTAATCAGAATAGGCAAAGGAGGTTATCTCGCCTAAGGCGACCGGTGTAATGCAGAAGTGCTGCATAAAGATTTGATGAACAAGCCGAAGAAGAGTTCCCTTGAAAGAAGCAAAAGGGATACAAAACAAACCCATGTCCTTCCAAAGATCTCATTCATTTCAAAAAGATTAGTCATGGATAAAGGGTGGGGAAAAAACCCACAATTTTTGGAGAAGTAAAGTCAAACTTCAGATGTAACAGCATAACCACAAGGTTGTTGTGAGTCTTCCGGGCTGTATGGCCATGTTCTAGAAGCATTCTCCCTTGATGTTTCGCCCACATCTATGACAAGCATCCTCAGAGGTTGAGGGGTCTGAGGATGCCTGCCATAGATGTGGGCGAAACGTCAGGAGATAATGCTTCTAGAACATTGCCATACAGCCTGGAAGACTAACAACCCAGTGATTCCGGCCATGAAAGCCTTCGACAACAATATAACCACAGTTTGCCCACAATAGTTTGCAAACCACCTTCAAACAACAGTATCAGATACTGATTGAGTAGCCAGTTGCAAACATAATTTGCCATATGATGTTAGTTTACACTGTGGATGTAGCATATCTGGATTTCTGTAAGGCCTTTGACAAGGTCTCCCATGACCTTCTGAAATGTGGGCTAGGCAAAACTACCGTTAAGTAGATCTGCAATTGGTTAAGTGAACGAACCCAACGGGTACTAACCAATGCTTCCTCTTCATCCTGGAAAGAAGTGATGATGAGTGGAGTGCTGCAGACTTCCGTCCTGGGCTTGGTTTTGTTCAGCATCTTTATTAATAACTTAGATCAGTGGTCTCAACTTGTGGGTCCCCAGGTGTTTTGGCCTACAACTTCCAGAAATCTCAGCCAGTTTATCAGCTGTTAGGATTTCTGGGAGTTGAAGGTCAAAACATCTGGGGACCCACAGGTTGAGAACCACTGACTTAGATGAAGGGTTAGAAGGTATGATCATCAAGTTTACAGACAACGCCAAATTGGGAGGGATAGCCAATGCTCCAAAAGACAGGAGCAGAATCCAAAATGATCTTAACAGATTAAAGAGATGATTGGCCAAAACTAACAAAATGAAGTTCAACAGGGAAAAATGTAAGATACTCCACTTAGGCATTAAAAAGGAAATGCAAAGAGAAAGAATGGGGGATGATGCCTGGCTCGACAGCAGTACGTGTGAAAAAGATCTTGGAGTCCTAGTTGGGAACAAGGTGAACATGAATGTTTTAAATTGCTGTTAAATTTTATACATGTAATGCTATGTTGTTTTGTTCTTCAGGCGAGTCCCTTCGGGGAGATGGGGCGGGGTATAAGAATAAAGATTATTATTATTATTATTATTATTATTATTATTATTATTATTATTATTAACATGAGCCAACAATGTGATGTGGTGGCTAGAAAAGCCAATGAGATTTTGGCCTGCATAATTTGGCCTTGGTCAGACCACACCTGGAATCATACTGTGTCCAATTCTGGACACCGTAATAGAAGGGAGATGTTGACAAGCTAGAATGTGTCCAGAGGAGGGTGACTAAAATGATCAAGGTTCTGGAGAACAAGCCCTATGAGAAGCAACTCAAAGAGCTTGGCCTTTAGCCTGCAGAAGAAAAGGCTGAGAGGTGACATGATGGCCATATGTGAGGGGAAGACATAGGGACGAAGGAGCAAGCTTGTTTTCTGCTGCCCTGCAGACTAGGACACGGAACAATGGCTTCAAACTACAGGAAAGGAGATTCTACCTGAACATTAGGAAGAACTTCCTCTCTGTGAGAGCTGTTCGGCAATGGAACTCTCTCTCTGCACCCGGACTGTGGTGGAGGCTCCTTCTTTGGAGGCTTTTAAGCAGAGGTTGGATGGCCATCTGTCGGGTGTGCTTTGAATGAGATTTTCCTGCTTCTTGCAGGGGGTTGGACTGGATGGCCCACGAGGTCTCTTCCAACTCTATAATTCTATGATTCTATAACAACAAATCATGGCTTTATATCTGAAACACGTCTCCTGCTCTCATCCTCCAAGAAGATGTTTTGAATGCAACAAAAATCAAGCACTGATCTCCAACCTGAATCATTCTCTAATGTGTTTCTCTTGATTTCCTCCATGACTATCCAGCAACGGTTGTTACTAAAGCTTCATCTTCAGAGTGACAATAACAGACGCAAGATGCTTTGATTGCTTGGTTGAAAAACTAACATTTTGGCTCAGCTTCACTCTCTCTTTTTGCCACTTAACTTTTGAATGGGGCCTTTTCATAATCCTGACTCCTGAAAAAACGAGAGCCTTAAATGACGGTGAAAAAAATGGCACGCTGTGCTTCCCGACGCAATTGAGCTTGACAGCCCTGTCGTCAAGACTAAAAATAAATGACTTCGCATCCAAATAATAAGTAATAACAATGTTAGCCTGGATAGGAATTGCAGGACTAGATTCAAATGCAATATTAATTTTTCGGGATATGAGTGACTAGGGAGAGACGCAGGCAAAGAAGCCACCCCTTCATATAGCCAAACTCTCATCTTATCCCCCGGGCAACTGGCTGCCTTTCACCTCGGCAGTGCAGCAATTATGTGGCATAATGACTCCGCTGCAAATAAGCAGGGAGATTTTATTAAACCAAATGAGCAAATCATTGGCGTCTTATTGCGGTTTGATTGACAGTGACAAGTGTCGCGCCGACGCGGACGCGGAAGGTGATGAAGAAGCTCGCCGGAAAGCTCTTGATAATGTTACTCTTGATAAAGTTGCTTCGGCAAACCTTGCTGAGTAAATAAAAGGGAAAAGGAAAATGCGATGCATATTAATTTGCGTCGTCGGCTACTCCGGCGTGGGACGGATTGGGAAGGTGGAGCGAACGTCGGCAAAGGTTCGGCGCGTTGGCATTTCATCTGAATTCCAAAATTGCATTCATGAGTCACATAGACTTTACAATAATATATTAATATTAAAAGTAAAGGTCATTCCCCATAACGGTTAAGCTGCCTGAGCCTCAACCTTTCCATCAGTAACAGGCCTGTGGGGGAAGGTGGGATAGAAAACAAGAGCGAATGATCTGAATCGAAGGATGGGTGGAGGGGACGGAAGTGTTACTCTCATGGAACATACTGTGAAGTTGGGATGCCTTATCTAGAGACCCAAATGGTTCCTAAATATCTGACACAAGATTGATCAGTGGTTGGTTTATCTGTCTAACCCAGTGGTTCTTAACCTGTGAGTCCCCAGGTGTTTTGGCCTACAACTCTCAGAATTCCCAGCCAATGTGTTGTCGATGGCTTTCATGGCCAGGATCACAGGGTTGTTGTGTGTTTTCCGGGCTGTATGGCTATGTTCCAGACCATGTTCATACTTCACAACCTCTGAGGATGCCTGCCATAGATGTGGGCAAAACGTCAGAAAGGAATATTTCTAGAACATGGCTATACAGCCCAGAAAACACACAACAACCCCAGCTGTTAGGATTTCTGGGAGTTGAAAGCCAAAACATCTGGGGATCTACCAACTGAAAAGCACAGTCCTAGCCTCAATCAATCAGAGGTCAGTCATTTACAATTGCATTTTCCAACTGGATATTCCATTACATTCCACCACCCGTAACATTCCCGACATCGGGAACTGTTGATACCCAAGTGAAATAAGTTTCTTCAATTTTCTTCACAACTGATCCAACGTATCCACCATGTAGTCAAACACATGCAAATGGACTACTTCTATTGGGCCATCAATGAATGGAGAATGAAACAAACTAGAAGAAGATGGAGAAGATGAAGAAAAGGAGGAAGATGAGGAGAGGAATGGAAAGGTGGAAAAACAAGAAAATGAAGGAGGAGCAGGAAGAAGAAGGAACAGGAGTTCTCTCTAAGGACTTTATCACGTTAGGAAACACTCCATTTCTGAGACTGTTTGACAATGATTTCAAACAGGTCCCATCACATGACATTTGCCTCATTCCATCAGTATTCCATCAGAATCTGTCTGCAAACCATCACAGAAACGGATTATTTGTAGACAGAATTCATGTTTTTTGAAATACTACAGCTTTTCCTGTTGCTGAAGTTCTGTTTTTGTCTGTAATAGGAAAATCTGTATGCATCCCATCAACAACAATACTTTTTAAAATGTCATAGAGTGATGTATGTTGCAGTGGCGCAACAGGTTAAACCGCTGAGCTGTTGAACTTGCTGACTGGTAGGT
This sequence comes from Anolis carolinensis, assembly GCF_035594765.1. Lineage (NCBI taxonomy): Eukaryota > Metazoa > Chordata > Lepidosauria > Squamata > Anolidae > Anolis > Anolis carolinensis. The sequence goes on from NW_026943820.1 coordinate 9,980,571, forward strand.
TGGCAGTTCGAATCTGCAGGAAGGGGTGAACTCCTGCTGTTAGCCCCAGCTTCTACCAAACATGCATAAGTGAGTAAATCAATAGATACCACCTCGTCAGGAAGGCAAACAGCACTCCATGCAGTCATGCCGGCCACATGACCTAGGAGGTGTCTACGGACAGTGCAGGCTCTTCAGCTTAGTAATGGAGATGAGCACAACTCCCCAGAGCTGGAAGGGGAAACCTTTACCTTTATTGTGTTGAGTTGTTGTTTCTAGACATTGAATGTTTGCCTTGTGTCTGTGCTGGAATCCTCTCTGAGTCTCCTCGGGAAGATAGGGCAGAATACAAACAAATTATTATTATTATTATTATTATTATTATTATTATTATTATTATTATTATTATTGGAGTGTTTTGAATGGATTGGGAGGAGCCAGCCTTCCGTGCTGTGATAGGGCAGAGTACAAACAAAGCATTATTTATTATTATTATTATTATTATTATTATTATTATTATTATTATTATTATTATTTAGGAAGTGTTTTGAATGGATTGGGAGGAGCCAGCCTTCTGTGCTTTGATGAGTCAAAGTGCAGTATTTTCAAATTATAAGAATCATAATAATAAGGTGTGATGAGGAGAGTATGTATCCTGTCTCAATACAGTATGCATCTAGTATATTTTTAGTATATCTAAAAATATATGGGATGCATACTTATATAATGGATTATATCCCAATGTGATAAGGTCCTAAGTATCTCTAGGTTCTCCAGCACAATCCTATGGTCAACTTCTATCTGAGGTTGACCATAGGAACCCCCCCCCCCCCCCAGAGAGCCTACAAATGCTTCAAGAAGATTTTCTCTAGGAATCTCTATGCCAGTGGTTCTCAACCTGTGGGTCCCCAGGTGTTTTGGCCTACAACTCCCAGAAATCCCAGCCAGTTTACCAGCTGTTAGGATTTCCGGGAGTTGAAGGCCAAAACATCTGGGTACCCACAGATTGAGAACCATGGCTGTAAGTCCTCCAACATGAATTGGACTGGAACATGATGTTATTTAATGATGTTCAGTTGCATCCATAGTTTTGGGTCACTGTGGTCCAGCAAGGTAATTATCTCCTGTGGATACATATATTCCATAAGTTATACTACTTAGAACATACCAATTAAGATTTAATTCTTGCACATACTTCTATGGAATGGGCATTTATTTATTCCAATGGAAGTCCGTAACAAGATTATGCTCAAATTAAAGGTAACATTAATACAAATACCATGTATCCTTGACCATTAATTTCCTTCCCTACTTTCGACCCTTCACCTGTTTTGGCTGCTGGAGTTAGACGTCGTCGTGTTTATTCTCTCCGGTTATAACGCTGCGGTCGTTTAGCTCTTTGGTAATAATGCTAAGCTAAGCTGTCATTTAAAAAGAAAAGCTTGAGGCCCTAACGGCAAGTTTCTTCCCCTCTCTTCTCCCAGAATGGCTGGTTTTTTTAGCCTTTTAGAAAAATCAGCTTACTTATGAGAAATTAGAAGCATTATTGCCTCCTTTAATATTCGTGGCCGTCCCTGGGAAATGTATCACAACTTGGCATTTATTAGTACTAGGCACAAGTAAGGGGCATGTTATTTGATTTGAATAACAGCTTGGAGCTACCGTTTGAGTCGAGAGATATATTAGTCAGAAACAATCTCATTTAATAACACTGAAACTAATAAAAGGGAGTGGGAAGTATCCAACTTCTTTGAAATTGAATTTATGAATATTGCTTAGCAGGATTAATGATGAAAAGAGCCCAAACCTGTTTGTCATGTTATTACGCTATATCTCTCCCCCAACCCCCCAATTTAAATGCAAAAGCGGGGAGTCAATTGCATATTGAGCTAAAGGGGAGCTGTTACATACACGCGGACTTGGAAAGCGATGATAAACTTTAATTACAAGGTCAGGTAATCAAATTATAATCAAATAGCCTTGCATAAAATCAGTGTCTGAAATTAATAAGAGACAATGCTACCAATCTGTACTATTGTACTTCTAAATGTATGGAGAGAGATTTCATTTCCATTCAAAAGTCACCTTAAATACTCTGATTTCCTACTTTAGTTTGATTTCAAACATCTGAAATTATCCTCCATTGAATCAAATTCTTTAGAAAAAATATCATTTAAAAATGTTAAAAACTCTATCGTATTTTAATAAATTCATGAATGTACATATCTTGCATTAAAATAAATATTATAAAGTATGAGATAGAACATTTTTTAAAATCTAGTTTATAGGTAAATTTACATTATATATACTATGCACATATGTACCCACACAATTTCTTATTAAACAATATTCTCCATATATATATATATTTATATATACACACACACAATTTATATGCAGATTGACATATTTTGTATACATATGTATACATGCACACACAATTTTTATTAAACAATATTGCCCATATATATAGTTTATTTGTAGATTGATATTTTATGTACATATGTATACACACACAATTTCTCTTTAAACAATATTCTCCATATAAATAGTTATTAGTTATATGTAGATTGACATTATATTTTACGTACCTATATGTATATATACACACACAATTTCTCATTAAACAATATTGTCCATATATATAGTTTATATGTAGATTGACATTATATTTTATGTACATATGTATATATACACATGCAATTTCTTATTAAATAATATTCTCCATATATATGTATAGATATAGATATCAAAAGCAAATATTGTTTAATAAGAAGGCATCACGAATAACAACATGGTATTACTCTTGAAGCAGAACAGAATAAGGCAATAATCCTCGACAGAGATTGGGATTTTAGCATTACAACAGGTAAATTCTAATAAAACAGAATGATACTGCCATCTTATTGTTATGTAAGCCACCCTCGAAACACAGTTGAAGGGCAATATATGCATTGTTTTTTTCCAAACTAAATCATACATTGCATATAGAACTTTTTCTTCTGGTGCACTAGGGATATATATGAGGTGTACATTAAACTCAATGGCACATTAGATTCGAGTACATGTGTGTGTGTGTATGTATATGTGTGTGTATGTGTATGTATATACACACACACAAACACATACACCAGTATATATAGTCAGAAAAGTAAAGTTAAGCACAATGTATTTTTAAAAATAGGAAAGAAATCACTCAAACACTCACATTAGCATTTAATATAATAAGCTAATAAAATAGACAAATAAACAAAGGCAACAGTTCAAGTGAATAGGATCTACATTCCATACAAACCAGTCCAGGGTCTCATTCCATATCCTTAAATGATGCCTTATATGCTCATTGCTTATCTATGGGCAAAAGATAACATTTTATATTGCTTAAAAATGAACATCGCCTTTCAATCTGTATCATATATGATACAGATTTAAAGGCGATGTTAATTTTGTACAAAATTCATATATGATACAGATTTAAAGGCAATGGTAATTTTTAAGCAATATAAAATGTTGTCTTTTGGCCATAGATAAGCAATGAGCATATAAGGCATCATTTAAGGATATGGAATGAGACCATAACCCTGTGAAGTTGCTTTACGGGGAAAATGCTTACACATATTCTAATTCAAAAGCAGATTATAAGAACTGTACTTGAAGCGCTCTGGAATGTTGTTTCCCAGGAATTTAAATGAAATAAAAGCCATAGTAGAGTAATACTTTTACTGTTGTTGTTAATTGGCATCAACTTGACTTTGATTTATGGCAATTTATGAATGAGGGACCTCCAAGTCGACAGTCCTACATATCTTCTCAGTTGTGAAGTTCCTTTTGATAAATATATCTTCCACTTCAAATGAATGAGGTGTACTTTTTGTGGTTAACACCAACACAAAACCAATACCTGTCTTGATTCAGTGGGAAAAAATAGGATTTTTGATTCCGTGCATTTCGAGTGTGGACCTGATTACATCCCAGCCATATATACTTTATACTTTGGTTTAAGAAAGAGCTTATATTGGATATCAATACGAACCTCAAGAGTATTCTCTCTGGGTATTTATGCAGCATCTCGAAAGAATACTTTGCAAATTTTCTTCTCAAAAGAAGCAATTTTAGCCATTTTCTCCCCACTATGAGAAAATTTCACAGTTTGGAACTGATTCTGTACAAAATTCATTTTGCACAGAAAGCAGCATAATCTCTGCTAGAAATAACATTTTTGGACATAAAATGTCCTCTGCAAACAATTGGCAAATAGCAATAATAACAGTAACAATAATAGCCATAATAACAATGAGGATAATGTTTTCTGTGCAAAATAGCAATGTGTGCATTTTGCTCCAAATAAATCCCAAACTATAAAGATTTGCACCAGGCCAGGATTCTTCTCCATAGAGTTCCTCAACACTCAGGAAACATGTTATTCAACAGTTTTGTGAAAACTGTTTTCCTATCACAAAAGTAAGCATCGTACAATCTCTCTCTAAGGCATATGGACCTTCACTGTTATCCATACTCAATATATTTCTATTAATTATACAGGTCTACAATATCTAGTGTGTATACACATACGCGCGCGCACACACACACACACACGCACACACATATATAGTTGAAAGGACTTTTGCAACTTGCTGCAAAACATTGTGGTGGAAAGTGTTGCGTAAATAAGACACTGAGTCAATGTTGTTCCCGTTTATGAACAGTTGACAGCAGGATCCTGTCCATGTTTACACACAATAAATCCTATTCAGTTCAGGGGCATCAAAATATTAAAGAGTATTGACCTTTACAATTGCAAGCTATGGACTGAAGAGATAACATACGAGTCATTTATTTTATGTAGGCTGTAGGTGGAGCCATAACACAATCTTTACAATGGCAACATTATACTTTGCGATGGAAATATTTCAAATAGATATCCAGAGCTCAAAAGGGTGGGAAATGACTGGAGCTCAATTTCTACATTTTAAAAAAATGTAGCTACATAGAAATAAGTTTCACTGTGTTCAATGAGATTTACTCCCAGGTAAGTGAACATATGACTAGAGACTTCTCACTAGTTGGCTTTGGCCCAAGAGTGCACATACACTGTAGAATGGATGCAGTTTAGCACCACTTTAAAAGCCATGGCTCACTGCTATGGAGTCATGGAAGCTGGAGTTTTGTAAGTTCTTTTGCCTTCTCTACCAATGAATACTGGTGCCTCACTGAACTACAACTCCCAAGATTCCACATCACTGAGCCATGGCTGTTCAAGTGGTGCCAAACTGAATTAATGCTGCAGTGTGGATACACCCTGGGTCTACTGGGAAAAACAAGACTCCACTTCCTTCTCTTTGCAATAGGCACTAACTGAACTGAGCTAAGAACAAAGAGATAAACTGACAGGAAGAGAGAAAGAGTAGCTGAAAAAAAATGGAATGACACTAATCTGGACAATCCATGTCAAATTGGGACCAATAGTTTTTGAGATACAGAACCTAAGCTATCTATCAGTCACGATCTGCTCGCCCATAGAAAACCATGACAGCTATATTTAAGAAACTAGAGCTGATGCGATCTATCCAGTGCAATATTCTGAATCAAATAACCCCAGGAATAATAATAATAATCATCATCATCATCATAGTAATAATACTTTATTTTTCTATCCCGCCACCATCTCCCCGAAGGGGCTCGGGGCGGCTAACATAGAATAGGCCTCAAAACCAATGCACCAAGAATATTTTAGGTTGGACTGTGTAATAGAAAAAATATTTATAATATTGAGGCTACAACTCTATAGGGCAAACCCTACTGAACTCCATGAGGCTTTCTTCTGTGGTACACGATTATGGCGCAACTCTCGGTTTTTGTTAGAACAAAAGTAATACATTTTCAAAGTCATTAATACATCTTTTAGGAGTTTTTCTCTGACTCCGGCATAGATTATGTGTTGTTTGGCTTGGAGAACGTCTTTGGACTCCACCGCACCCAGCAGGACTTAAGGCAGCCAACTTCACACTCCAGAACATAACCTCACGCTTTTGCTCTTAATGCCCACCAGAGCCTTGCAAAGAGGCTCCGTATCATGCTGAATCGATCGCCGCCTTGATGTGGATTTGGACGGCGATCCGCATGCCTCTCTGATACCACACACACAGTCATGAATGATGAAATGAACTCATTCTTGACCCCAGGGCCCATCTGTTCTGCTTCTGCCATATGACGGAGAAGGAATGACTTCAAGACATCTTGCTTATTCGTGGAGTATGAAAATAAGAGCCACTCTTGCTAGACTTTTATTTGTTTTTAGTTGTGATAATTTTAAGGTGTTTTTAGGTGTAAATGGACATGAATCTATATATAAGTATGGCTTTCATGGGGATATGTGCCTTTTAAAGCTGGAATATAAGGTTTTATCAATCTCCCTACTCCAACTTTCTTAGCTTTCCAGGAATAGGTCTAGTTAATTCACTTTTTGGCTATTTTAAAGTGCTCCAATTTCTCTTTCCTTTCGCCCCTTCATCCTGATCTTATTTCAGTTACAGACAATTGAGTTAAAAGTGCAAAATCCCTTGATCTTACAAGATGAGGACAGAAGCTGGTCCTTCCCAGTTGACTAAAGCAAAAGCAAACTGTTGCCTACTTGATGTAATAATAATAATAATAATAATAATAATAATAATAATAATAATAATAATAATAATCTTTATTTATATACCGCCCTATCTCCTCAAGGGATTCAGAGCGGTAATCTCAGCAATACAATTGAGTATCTTTTGGGCCAGGATTAGCCACCACAACCTTGAAACTCCAGTTCATTCCTTTTAAGAAGGTTGTACTCTCACCATGAAGTTCTCAGGACAGTTTCATCTGAACTTGATTTTCTTACAGCGAGAGAGAAGAGAGTACTGGGCACTCGATGTGCCATTTTAGAGATACATTTGCTTTATTTCGTAGCCAGCATGATCTTATGGATTAGGTGCTGGGTAGGACTTTGGGAGACCAGGGGTTGAATCAATGCTCAGCTATGGAACCCAACCTTGGGCAAGTCTGAATAAATCCTGTATTTGCTGGTATTTGCCATCGAGTTGGTGTTGACTTATGGTAAACCCATGAGCGAGACACCTCAAAATTGCTACCATTAACATTCCTTCTCAGGTCTTGCAGACTCAGGGCGGCAGTAGCATCTTTGATGGACCCTCTCCGTCTCAAATGCAGACTTCTTCATTTCATACTGCCTTCTAACTTTCCAAGCATTATTGACCTTTTGCAGGAGTCCTGTCTTATTTAAGATATAGCCAAAGTGCTACAACCTCAGTGTAGCCATCTTAGCTTCCAGGGAGGGTTCAAGCTTCATTTGTAGAAGGACCCATTTATTGGTCTATTTAGTAATCCCCAGGATTTTGTAGAGCTCTCCTCCAGCAGCATACTGATGTTCTTCTTATCAGCTTTCTTCATTGTCTAGCTTTCACAACTATACACTTCAGAGACTTTACACTAAGGACCTCGTCCCATGAGTGGTGGGAAAACAGGGGTAAGCGGGGGAAAGTGGTGGAAACTGTCTTATCCTATTCTTTCCTGTCGCTCCCTGTCTTCTAGGATGGCCAGACACCCCATTTCCTTTTCATTACGAGGTCCGTCTTTCTCTCACTTTCTGCCCAACTCCTGAAGATGACTTAAGTGCTCCACTTCCTTGCACTGAGAAAATGGAGCCTCACAAAGTCCCTTATGTCATGTGTTGGCTTCCTTGCAGCTCTGTTTCCAAAGCGCATGGAAAAAAAGCTCTAAAGCCATGGGATGAAGTCCTTACTGAACTGTCTGGAATGGGTGCTCATGCTGAAGTTATAGCATATCATAGCAGCATATTACAGTATATTGTAATCTGGATTGTGTTGATTCATCCTTGCAGATGTATAATCCTGTTGAATCTCATAGATATGTGCCATCTGGCTCTGGACCCGAAACGTTCTCTGTGATCTTTCCTTGGCAAACTATAGAAATATATTTTCTTCACCGCAATATTTTTAAGGAAGAACAATGTTGCGAATTTATCAGGTCACATTTATTTCTGGCTTAACTCCTGTAATGCCTAATCGAGACTAATACTACAAGCCCTGTAACAATCCATTTATGGATTTGGACTTGTCGCTGTCTATTATTTGAAAGCCAGGTATTAAGAAAATGGGATATTTTCGAAAAGGAGGGGAAACTGGGGATCGGACTTAATAAGCATTTTCATAATTAATCAGCTGCTCTCCTATTATTGCTCCAACGTGGCAGACGGTGGGGCAATAATAGGCTTATCAGTCTGTACACATGGATTCCGTCCTTTATGAAGGATTCCATGCAGAAATCAGATGGAAACTTCTGAGTGAAGCCGTCTTCCAACTCATCGGTTTAATGACAAAATGTGACAATTCAGTTCCAAACTCCGTTATATGGCAATGTAGATCCAGCCTTAGTTCACGGATTTGATTAAGTATGTTCTCTCTAGGTCCTCTAGGATGACACTAGGCTAAGGTCAACTTCCATCATATATTGGCCATAGAGACATGCTGGAAGATCTAGAGATTCCCAACAATTGCGGGTTTTTAAATAAATCACATTTCCCCCAATTTTGTATGGATTCTGCATTCAGTCAGGACACAGAGCATAGCAGAGATGCATGGTGTGGAAGATGCAAAATTCAAGATTGCCGCAGAGTCTGTCTGTTTCTTTGTGTGGTTCTTTGCAACAAAACAGATTAATTCAAGCCCAGGATTTGCTTGTTTGTTTTTTACGGATGGTGGGAAATTCCTGAAAGCACCAAGCCTTCTGGATGTCGTTACAAGCAGATTAAATATAGACACCAGCCGAAAGAAAGGCAACATCTATTAAGGGAAATGTCTAAATCCCATGGAAGGGGAATTGTTGGGAAAATTCTGTAGGGCTTCTGTTCTCCCAGCCTCTGGTGGGAATCAGTTCTGGAGGAAACAAATGGCTCTCTGGATAATTCATGGGTCCAACCTTCTTTCTTATGGGAAATGGAAATATCCCAGATGTGTTCCTACTGGAGAAATGGGAAGGGTGTCACTTTAAGCTTGTAAGGACCTATGTAAAAATTTAGGAAAAGAGATGTTAAAACAAACCCAGTGTATTATTGTTGTTATTATTATTCCCCACTTTCCTCTCTTAAATGAAACTCAAGGCAGTTCTTGAGACTCGAAGGTAGAGTATATACACCGCAGATGACTGGGAAATTCCTGAAAGCACCAAGCCTTCTGGATGTCATTACAAGCGGATTTAATATAGACACCAGCCTGATGTTTTTGGCCTACAACTCCCAGATCAGTGGTTCTCAACTTGGGGTCCTGATGTTTTTGGCCTTCAACTTCCAGAAATCCTAACAGCTGGTAAACTGGGAGTTGTAGGCCAAAAACATCTGGGGACCCCAGGTTGAGAACCACTGGTGTAGATGGTAGTCCCCTCAGTTCATTTGCATTTCTCACCCCTTTCCATTACACAGCCCAACAGGTTTTTAGGCCTGTTCCTGGTGTTAGTTGGAGTGCTGATTCAGAAAATTGCATTGTATATGCTACATTCACTTTAGTTTCTTAGATATGGTTATCATGATTATGGGCGAGCAGATGAAGACCACTCTATGTCCTATCTTCTGTATCTCAAGAACTAGACCCGATGGGGGAAAACTGGTGCCATTTTTGGAATCAGCAGGTCAAATATACCCAGAAATGTTTGAAGCACCAAAATGTGTGTTGGCTATCATTATCCATCCTTTTTTATTTCGTGTCAAAAGCATTGCATAATAAATAAGTTTAAAAGTGATAAAATAAAGGAATCACAAACAGCTAAATAGTTTTGGACCAAAAGTGGGCAACAGCAATCGCATTGTCCGTAGCTTTAAACAACTCCTCCTCCATGCATGAGGCAGGGCACTGTGGGCAAGCATACTTATGAGGAATTGTTTGTTCAGCTCCACAGTCACACAAGGTGGAAGATTCCTCCAGGTAGTGCCATCTTGTCAGGTTGTCTTTTGATCTGCCCACTCCGCTTCTCAGTCTATTCAGGGACTTCCAAGTTGCCCATTCTTGGTTTGCCCCTGGAGGTAGACCCTCATGAGGGGCCATCCAGCTGGAATTGCCTGGTTTAGCTGCCCAGAGGGACACCCTTGCTGTTGCTGGGGGGACATCAAGAGGAGTGGTAGTTCTCATGAAGCCCTTCCTTGATTTGAGTCTGGTAGGAGGAGGGTGATAGTCATGCAGTGGATGGCTTTCACAATGTTCAACCTTTTTTCTCTCACAGTTAGCAGCAACTTCCCATCTATTATCCATCCTATGAACCCATGGACAACTTTTCAGGGTCCCCAAAACTGCTGCGTAAGGGCTCTTTCATGCTATATTTATATCTCGATGTCTCCACTTTAACTGCCATCTCTATAGAATCTGTATGGAATCATGGGACATGTAGTTTGGTGAGGCACTCTGTAACTCTTTTGAAAAAATTGCAGATCCCAGTACTCCATAGGATGCAGTCATGGCCATTGGAGTTGGATCACAGGATGCATCTACATTGTAGAATTAATGCAGTTTGTCAAAGCTTAGAGCTATTAAATCACAGGAGTTGCAGTTTTACAAGTCTTCTGTACCAAAGGGAGATGGGGTTTCATCAAACCACAACTCCCATTCCATAACAATAAGCCATGGCATATGTCAAGTGGTATCAAGCTGCATTGATTCTACAGCATAAATGCATCCGAAGTGGTATATAACTGTGTACTGTGAAAGGCCCTACATTATAATCCTATACTTGTCTGCTCAGAAGAGACACCAATTGACTTCCATAGGATGTACATCAGGAATAATATCAGATCTTAATATAAATAAATAAAGGAAGAAATTATGAAGGAGTTCTGTGTTTGCACTGCATAGAAAACAATGCACTGTATCTGGGCAGACTTCCTATTTATGTTTTAAGAAAAAGATTAGCATATATTTAAGGTTCCTGGTTAGGATTAAATACCCACAGTCTTGGTTACAAACTATCAAGACTGTATGGTTTCATTTAATCTATGCTTAGTGTAAGCTAATAAATCCCACTAATAAGCTTCTGTTTAATTAGACAAACACTTGTGGGTATTTTGAAAGAACAAACATCATCGAATTTCGGGGTATAATCATGGCCAAATCCAACTGAAATAGCTTCCAAATGATGCCTCTCCTGATGCGCTCATGCAAACACTTAGCACAATGTAATAGTTGGAAGATGCAAAACATCATCTCACTGCTGCCTGCAATTTGAGTTGCTTCTAGCTCAATCGTGTACATATCTGCTACAGAATTAAACCTCATGGAGCTCGAATGTACTCATCCTAAGGCAGGAGTTCTCAAACTTTTCCAGTTGCAGAGCCCTTTTTGAAGCAAAAGTTTCTTGTAGAGCCCCCCAAAATGTTTGTAACATATATTAGACTTGTGTATTTTGGCTGATTACCGATCCATTTCTGCTGAAAAAAACATGTCGGCTGAACCCTTACTGTTACGGCCAGCCGAACAAGCAGGATTGGCCGAAGGGAACCGACCAAACCAAATCTGTGCACAAGCCTAATATATATATCAGGCATGGTGGAAGAGGAGGAGGAGGAGGAGAAGTGTGGAGCCCCTCAGTATGCTTCAGAGCCTCAAGGGCTCCGTGGAGCACACTTTGAGAACCACTGCTTTAAGGTATACTGTATTTGCATTAGATCAATCTTGCAAATCTGCAAGATTACAGTGAAGACAAAGTTGTTCCTCCATGTTTGTATTTTCTAAGTGACCTTGTAGCAGAAGTCATTCATTTCAATAGGGTTTGCTATTATCTCCGTTTCTTAGTTTCCATGATGTTATGGAATGTATCCCACATGGATATGGGGTCATACTGCATATACTGATTTGAAAGTAACTCTCACTGAATACAACACAATTTGCTTTTGAGTAGACCTATTTGGGATTGCAAGGCTTCAGTTCTTACTATCCTTATCATCTGGCTTCAATGTAGATGTTGTCTTGCTGGTGCACATCACTGAAGTGTTCAGTAATATTTGGCTTGGATCTCTCCAGGAAATTGGCTACTCATAATCAATCATGCACTGCATTTCTCTCAATCACAATGGCCAATGACATGCAGGAATGATACAGTTATAATATAGAAAAATGACTTTTTGGCCTTCTATCGATTGGCCACGGTCATCCAGAATCCAAAGGCTTCCCTTTGTTAAATTCAGAGTAGCATTTCCCTCAACAGTCAAATTTCTCTTTGGGGAAGAATCCAGCCAAGGCGGGAGGGAACTTCCCTCTTTCTTTTTCATTCTCTTCATACATAAGGAAATAATTCTCCATTCTATCATACAATGCCAATTTGACTGAATATATTAAGGGGAGAAAGCCCTGTACTTGACCAATCCATACACAAAAAATCCTGGGCAGATTATTATTCAAACATGTGTAAGCAATGTTTTGAATTTTAAACCAAGGATGTGGGATGGCTAACCATATTGTCATTTTATTACAAAGAGACGTGAGAATATGTGGATGAGGTTGGTTTCTATACCAAAAGTGGGGAACGTTTTGCAGTATTAATCTTTTAGATGTCAACATCTAAGATCTACTTCCGTTAGCCATTTGTTAATTTCCAAGAAATTGGTAAATAATTTAAACAATCGTGCATGTCCCTGAATATTAAGGGATTTTCCAAAACCACACTTAGCTGCAAAATGTAGCTACTATGGGACAACTCCAAAACACATGCATTAAGGAGGCATTAGCAGTATTACAATTCCAACAATATGCTTTTAAACAAAGCTCTTTCTTCAATAACTATTATGACCACCAGTACCCAAAAAAGCCATTTCTGCTGCATAGACATAGTTGGAGATCTATAACACTATGTAACGCTTTTTTTTGTTCCTGGTTTATAAATATCATGACCTAATTGGTTCTATCAATAAAACATGGAAAAAAGTTTATTAAGCTGCAAAAACTGTTTTTGCAGGACATTTTGCAGCACATTTTGCTATAGTTTTTTTTTTTTTATAAATATCTCATTGAGTCTCAACCAATCCAACATAGTTAGTGGCAGACACAAAAATGAAGTTTCTGGAGTAGAACAACTACCTCAAACATTGTTACCTAGTGTAATCATACTACTGTACTTATACTGTAGATGTCAAAATCCAACGGCATTGATTAGTCAAAACTGGATATTCCAGTTTTTTATTATATTCTTGCTGTAAACCTTGATGTCATATTAATTTATAAATAACATAAATATGTATAAATAAATGGTTGGTTTGGATACTTGGTCATCCTCAATTTATATCTCTACTATTAAGGGAACCTGAGATGCACTAAAAGCTACAGCTCCAAATCTAGATTGTAACAGACATTTCAGCTGTAAATATTGCGATTCAGTGTATAGAGGTAGTTTATACTGCTCCTGAAAAATTGAAAAAAAGAAAAGAAAAGAAAAAAAGCAAAACTGGCCATCAACATCAAGTTTCTTATTTAAGGTAACAATCCCTAAGCAATCCATAAAAACCATTCCTTACCAGTTTTAAGATTTGGTTTCCCTATAAAGTTAATTTGGAATCGGATTATGGGTCAAATTACAATTGATAAGATCAAATTTGATGCAGGCTTGAACCTTTTTTTGCCATATTTTCCCAAAAGCGCAGTAAGTGGCCAATGTACAGTTGAATTTGGGTAGTAATAATGACATTTTATTCTATCCAGTTGATTTCTGCCTGGGTAATCCTTTAATAAACTGATACATGGGAAGCAACAGGAGAAGCAGCAAATCATCTTATAGAAGATGGGGTTTTGCTCAGACTCTAAAGAAAAATAATCTGGCTAAACCACATTTATTAACCATTGTAGCTGCTGGATTTCCCTCACGCCTCTCAGTTTTCATGGAAGTGCCTGGGAACAATTATTGACTGTAGGGGCTGAGCCTTGGGATTTAACAGGAGAATGTTTCTCACACCCATCAAGCAAGTGAGTTCTCTCCACACAATTTTCTTGGCTGGGTTTTGTTGTTATGTGCCATCAAGTCGACTTTGATTTATAGTGACCCGTTGAAGAGAGACCTCCAAAAGACTCTGATATTACTATCCCTGCTCAGGTTTTGCAAACCAAGACTGTGGCTTCCTCAGTTGAGTCAATCCATCTGTAACAGACTCTTCCTCTTTTCTCACTGCCTTCTACTTTCCTCAGTTATCATTCTTTCCAGTAAATAATCGTATAATGTGTCCAAAGTATGATAGCCTGAGTTTAGCCATTTTGGCTTCTAAGGAGAGGTCAGGATTGAGTTTTTCTTAGATTAGATTTAGTGTAGAAGCTCAGTTTGGACATAATGCAGATGGTTCTAGCTTCAAATTCCTGGCATATTTATATAGATCTGGTATATACTCTGTTTTGAAAATTATAGACATACACTTCCATTCAGTGAGAAGCAAGGGTGAGGAACCATGGACTCTGGAACTCAATATGTCCTTCCTGAAGTCACAATAATTTCTTTTCAATCATATTTGTTGATGTCGGAATGGTTCATCTGTGCAACCAGAAAAAACAAGGGAGCTGCTCTTCCCCATCTTTCCTGACCATGTGGATTCTAACATCAGCAAACAGATGACGGCCAGGCATAGGGAGCTCCATGACTGGTGGAGAGTAACAAAGGCAATACAGAGACAACTGAAGTGTTAACACAGTGATGGGTCGAACCAATTGGTCACTGTCCCCAGATTTAGCAGGTAGGTGCTGAAACTGGGGCAGAAATACTCCAGAGTAATTTCCCCCCATATAGAGGTGGCCCTTGAAAGGCTCACACAGAGAGGGACGCCCTATTCCAAGATCTTCTCCAGCTTCTGTAATCTGTGGTTGGTATCATGTAATTTAATTACTAGATGGCACTAGATTTAGCTGTATCTGGGTGAAGTCCAGTTTCCAGTTACTGTTCTGTTCCTGTTTGAAGAGACAATATACTTCTTATCTGGCTTCCTGGATAATGTCCTCCAGGGCTTCCGTGACGAAGTTCCGCAACAGAGTTCAACAAAAGAAACGTTGAGAAAGCAAGCTCTGGGCTCGCTTCTTTATAAGGAAGGGATTTTGTTTTGGGTTGCAAAATATTAGGTGAATAATACGAACCTCCTGCTCTGATACCGCAACTCCATTTCTGAAAAGCCACTTTGTTAATCTTGGTGTTGAATCTAGCTGTTTTAAATTACTGTAATGTATAATAACAAGGTTTAATGACAATACAGTGGTGGGGAGCCAAAGAACACGAGGAAGTATGGGCCAACAAAACGATGAGCGAAGGAACAAGCGCAAGTGAGAACACAAACATGTTGCCCCTTTTACTAGGGAATGAATGGAAAGGGATTTGGAACGTCGCTGTCTGCGGTTTCTAGAACGTTCCATAGGAATAAATTGTTGTGAGAACTTGCCGAGTTCGCTCCTCAGAGATCCTGGTCCCTTAAGGTTGGGAATGAAGGAGTGGGAATTTAATGGCAGAATCCAGAGATTTCTGTGGTCAAATATATATTCTGTTGGCCTCTTGATGTACATCAACAAATTAATATTGTATGGCTGCCATTTCAAAGCCCGCTCACGGCAAAGAGACGTATCTGAAGCCATTCGAGCACAGATGGTTCAAACTATATGCAGATATTCATACTTCGGCGCTTTTTTTGCGTTTGGTCTGTTTTTTTCCCCTTCGTTCTTTCTGTTGAACTGTAATGAATTGTCTCATAATCTATTCCATCTTCTTGCCATTAGCAGGCTCTGAATGTTCACAAATAGGAGCAAAGAACTCATTTTCCAGAGCTTTAATCACACAAAGAAGGAATGCCTAATTCTCTAAATGAAATGGTCTGTGAGCACTGAAGTGGAGATTTAATATATCACGGCAAATTAGGTAGATTTTAATAAATTACTTATCTTTCTGAATACTTTACATATGCTTGCGAAAGAAATATAGCCTGTTTTGCAAACAGTAGGGAGATACCTCTCCTTATGCTAGACTGTTCAAAGAAACTAAAAAGGCAACAATGAAGTGTATATTCAAAAATAAAATGTTAGCTCCTTCTTATGAATCTCATCGACAGACGTATTTCTTTTTGTAGTGCCTATCCACGGCTCCATTAAAAAAAAAAAATCAATTAAATTCTTCACTACCATTGGCGGAAGGCTGGAAAATTGCGTTTCCAGGCTGTTTTCAATCACTGATTATCAGGATACAAATATTCATTGTTCAGATTTTATTTAAGTTTTAAACATTATTTAAAGGGGGGGGGGGGGAGTTGGGGCCCCGTGGCCGAGCCTTAAGTGTAAGATAAGCTGATCGATCTTTTCATAGTTTCATCTCACACTTTGATAGTTATGATTTGAAATATGTAAATCTTTTTTCTTACAGATGATAAACACAAGCACTCTACCATCAAAACAAAAAAGGAGTTTTAAGCCCATACCCTCCCTCCCAACTTGATAATCACAAACAACTGATTATAATGTTCGCAGAAGGGCAAAAGTTGTGTGTTTCTTTTTTTATAAAAGCTTGCCGTAATTTAATAAGTCTTGGGACCAGTCTCGTTCTTTATATTTAATTGATAGAAACGGCATGCATCAAAGAAAACGCATACTGAGATTTAATGTGCATAAAATGGATATTAGCATTTTAAAGAGGCAGATTAACACATTAATCCAAGTAATTTTCATATATTGCTTCTAATAAAAGCTTCACAGTATAAAAATTCTTAATGAGGCTAATCGCAGGCATTCCATTTAGCGGGGTGATTAGGGATAACATAAAAGTATTTTTAATCAGTTTTCTAAGGCTTAAGATTTATTTTTTTTATTAAAAATTAAAAATTTGACTTGCATTTTTATTATATTTTATGTAAGGCAGAAAAAAATGTTGAAAATGCAAATAAAGCACATCATTCAATCATGTAGGTATTAATTATTTACAAGCTGGCATCCACTGTGGGTGGGGCTGTAGCCTAAGGGAAGGAGAGTATATATATATATATATATATATATATAGAGAGAGAGAGAGAGAGAGAGAGAGAGAGAGAGAGAGAGAGAGAGAGAGAGAGAAGGAAAATATATAAACTTTAAAGCTGTAAATTGTGCATCCTTTACATATAAATTATACATTAAATAGACCGTAGCATCTCTTTGCCTTGCAGTAGAAACCCAGCACTGGTTACATTAGGAAAAGGCACATCTGTAGGTACAACTGCTCATTTTTCAGGCCTCCGGGCTGTTTCTTAGTTCCTTGTGGATGGAGCGCAGAGCATTGAGGGCTTCCACTGTTACTTTGAGCCTTCCAATTACTGTTCCATCATCTGGCGAATTGAAAACTAGAAGAAAAAAAAAACACAAGGGAAGTGCTGGCAGTGGGGGAAGCAACATCAGTGGCTTCCCAAATGTTTGAGTCAACCTCAACTGATAGGGAATGGCCTTCCAATACTCCTAAAAAGAAGTGGGAAGAATCACAGAACTATCTGCATTTTCTGGGTGTGAGGTCTGATTGCACCTGATTTTTTTTCATGTCAGGAGCAACTTGAGTCGCTCCTGGAGTGAAAGAATTGGCCGTCTGCAAGGACGTTGCTCAGGGGACGCCCGGATGTTTTGATGTTTTACCATCCTTGTGGGAGGCTTCTCTCCTGTCCCTGCATGGAGCTGGAGCTGATAGAGGGAGCTCATCCGCACTCTCCCCGGGTGGGATTCGAACCTGGCAGCCTTCAGGTCAGCAACCCAACCTTCAAGTCACAAGGCTTTAACTCACTACTCCACCGGGGGCTCCTATTGCACCTGATAGCGGCTTTTCTTTGGAGACCTTGTGCTGATCCCCATGAATCTCTGTTGACTCCCTTGGATACTACCGTGTCGAGACACTGCAGTGCTACTCTTGCCTTAAGAAAGGAATGACAGCTGGCAGCAACATATATGGGATGGAAAAACCATCCTGAACTCACCCTTGATGTCTTGTTCAATCATGTCTCGCTTGTTCTGAAATATCTCACTCAGACGGACATATGCAAAGCCAATATCTTCACACTCAAGGTCTTGTTCATCTTCAGGAGGGTCACTGACCACTGTGAATCGTATGCTGAGATGTGGTTTGAGATGGCCATGGGGAGAAACATAACAGACATTCACATATTTGTTCCTAAAAACCTCTGCTTCGACCTCAGGGTAAAACCAAAGATTATGTTGTTTACACTTTTAAAAAAATGCAACTCTATATTATATGCTTTATTCTTTTAGTAGACCACAAGTTAAACATGAGTTTCTTGGAATATTGTGTCCAATTCTGGGCAGTACAGTTCAATTTGGGTGTAAAAAAGATTAGATTTGGGCAATGGAGGTTCACTGTGTCATGGAATATGGGAATCTCTCCAACTTTCCACAAATATATATTATCCTGAAGCAGATGTCTCAAACATGTACATAAAATATATAAAATGAGTTGTACACATTCCTCAAAGCTTATTCAGAAAGCAGCTTAGTAATAATGCTAAAAGGCACTACACAAGTTCTGCCAATAAAGCTATTTACTTAAGTACAAAGAACTAGAACGAAGTATGCTTTTGAAAGTCGTGGTTCCCTCTTGTGCTAGGATACAGCATGGAAGGGTAAAATTTAAATGCACATTATCCTTTAATGAGCAGACAAATAACCCACTTCCCACTACTATGCTTCAACATGTTGGCCTGTATGTGTTTACTTGAAAAGAGGGAAGGGCCCAAAAGATGGAGACACATGTAAGTGATTATTTTCCTTGGCACCTGAGCCAACTCCACAATTGGGAAGGTCTAGCCAGACCATGGAATGTTGGCTTTAGCAGGTTGTCAAGTATGTTTTGCTTGTCAAAGAAAAATAAAGTAAAATAAAGACTATAAAAATATCAATGTCAAAGAGAATTCCACAGTGTGATGCTGCAGATGAAGCTTCAGAAAATCATTAACTTAGAAGTGACATAGAATACTTTTTGTTCAGTTTAATGTGTGGAACTTCTTTCAGATGTCTTTCAATTTCAAGGAAGCTTGTGGGGCCACATACAATGGTCGTGGGAGAAATATGAGATGCAAAATACAAGCCTAATGGGGTTTAAATGTCTATTGTTAATAATAAAGCATAAGGATCAGCCACAGGGAAGACCCAGATTAGTCTCAGCATTTATAGTCTTCCTGAAGTAAACAATGGCTTCTGTTGATCTAGTAAAGAATACAGCATCTTGTCTTGATTTGGGATGGGGCCGATGTACCATTTAAGAGCTCTCACTTGAAGCATTGATATATTCACCATAACACAGTAGGATATTAAGATGGTTTAAAGTGAGTGGATCATTGATCAATCCATCCCAGGACTATTCCGACTGGTAGGGCTCTCCAGATTCATTTCCTATCCTGTTAAATGTATGCTTTTAACTGGAAGTGTTAGGAACTGAACTTGAATGGGAACATATGCTCAACATGTAGTTGACATATCCCCAACGCATGTTGGCAGGGACATACGAAAACTATGAGTGATCATGAGCATCTGGCCATCAAATCTTATCAATATTAGTTGAAGGAACTAGATGAGTTCACTCTTAAAAGAAGAAAAAAGGTGGAAGTGGCGGAAAATGTAAACGATTTCCATATATTTCAGATGTCAACCATAAGAAGGGAAACCCACTCTCAGCAAATTTGGTACAATTATTTTTTACTCCAGTTGATATATTCAATTGATCATTTATTTATTTTTCTGATTATACACTGCCTTTCAAATGGATCTGGGAGAAGGGGATATAATCGTGAGCATATGTAGGAAATGCCTCTTGCACATGACTACAATTATGTCCCATTAAAAAACATGAGATTTAAGCACAACTAACTATTCTGGGCTGTTACATGCGATGAACAATTCAGCAAGGGAATCTGCTACCTGATAAAGATATAGATTCCTCTTGGATGTTTTCAGATGGGCGATGGAGACAAATTAATAGTAGAATGATAGAAAATGGATCTTTGTTTTCATGCATGGGCTTTGACATGATGGATTCCACAAAGGGGAGATTTTCATTGAATTTTGGAAGGAACTTCTTGACAGAGAGAGCAGTTTGGCAATGGAACCAACTGCCCAGAAAGGTGGTGGGGTTTTTCTACTACGGATGTCTTCAAGAAAATGTTGGACAGCTACCTGCTGGTGATCCTGTATTAAGATGAGTGTTAGAAATGATGGCTCATTCATCTTTAGGATTTTGACACTTGCTACCTATGCAAGACTCAGGACCTCATCACATTGACAATTGGAAAGCAGAGGGAATAGTCTTAATTTGTTCCCTACCATCTTTCCCCATCTTCTATGATGGCCTGCCATCCCTCATCCTTCTTCGTGTTTTCCCCACTTCATTTGTATTTTATTGTGTCAGGAATTGGGTAGCACTCCTGAAAATGGAGTCTTCTCTTCATTTCAACATGCTGGCAACATGGATTCCCATGGGTAGCCACTGAAAGTGGCCATGCGTCATGAGATGGCCTCCTTAGGCCTCCGTTTTGCCAGAGTGTTAAAACGGAGAGGAAACGGAGAGTAGACTATGTGGGATGAAGTCTTCAATTAAACACTTTTAGAGTCCACTGAATTCAAAGAGAATGAAATAATGTTTCAGCTCTTTTACCTATGGAATTAGAGGAACTCTGAAATGTTGTACCATTGCTAAATCTAAGTTCTACAGCACTACAGTTTGTGAAACTGCAAGGAATTTCAACTTTGCCTAAGTCACCAGCCTTTGGTATGTCTTACAAAACAATGGTCTGTGCCACAGAATATAGCACCGTTGGGAAATATGTAACTTTATTTGTAGCTTTGCTAGCACCAGCATGTTATCCATCTTACTAATGTATGCAGTAAATCTGGAAGTCTTTTGCTTGTTTGCTGAAATGAGAAAGGGAAAAAATGTTTCTGAACATCAAAGTGCTTTAGATGTGATACGTGCCTGCTCTTAAGGGATCACTTTATGGAACTTCCTGTCGGATTCCATTAAAAATTGTGAACCGGCCAACGCATGAAGCTCAATTTTAAAGGAAAATGGAGGAAACAGAGATTACGGTCTTATTGCCAAGAACTACCCTCAGGTCTGCAAAGCTTATTTGTAAATATGTGGCTAACTGAAGAGTGTGAAAAGCTGATTGGCAGCTTTTACACTTTTCATTGAATCAGCAGCCATTTGGGTTGAGATTAAAAGGGCATGGATCTTAACATCAAAAAGTTTTCTCCATGAATTCAGGGAAAGAGTTATGCAGTTTATCAAAAGTCCTATTGTCAAAAGTATTTATTTATTTGCCCATCCTAAAAATAGACAAATAAGCAGAAGCTTCCAGAGGTTCAATGTTATTTCATCCCACCTGTATTTCTGGAAAGTGGTTGCACATCCTTGTTCTACTTGGGTAAAACAAAATAGGAAGTATCTGTTGCATTTTTTTTTTAAAAAAAACTTTGTTGAAGTCATGTGGTGTTCAAACAAACATGAGAGAATACAAAACAAACTCCCTTCTATATGGAGGATGTTTACATATGGAAATACAAATTGATAATGCTGATGATACCTACTGTTGGAACTACTTAGTTTTGTGAACAAACCAGCAAGCTTTCAATTATTTATGCATTCATTTATTCATTATCCACTCCCTTCAGATCCAATTATAAATTAATTTGCATGGTAAGGAGCGTCAGTCAAAGTGTTGTGACGTACTTAGTTCCTAAACGTACCTTCCAGGGCTGGGCTCGGTTCCTTGAAGCATGGTTTTGAGAACATCTCGCCTTGCTTTGTTGTTTGCTTGATCCAGGTGCATGACTGCAAAGAGAAGTCTATGAGAAACGGCTGGTTCCAATTCACTGCAAGCAAATACCGTGAAGACGTTTGCTTTGTGATTTGCTCATTTTCAAAGTGACTTCCTTGTGTTTGGATTTGAGTCAGGGGTAAATATTAGCTTCTAATTTCCAAGAGGGAGCTGTGGTAGTCTGTTGCAGCAAAAGCAATAAAGAGTCCCTTGAAACCTTATTTATTATAGTGTGAGCGCTCATAGCCCATTGTATTAAAAACATGAAACATTACCCCAAATTTCAGGTATGTGCAATATTCAGTTCACATGATTTCAGGCTGAAGCACAGGCCACAATAACAGAGAGAAATTACAAGGAGGGAATACAGCTACAAATATTAAATATACATTTTAACATTTGTTAGGTTTGTTGTTGGTACAGTATCACAAAGATGGTGATAACAGGGGGGGAAAACAATTCATGAAATTGTACTAAGAATCCCATATCTTGCTTTAGACTGGATCTTCCTAACGAATTGTAACTCACCAATCTCTCTTTCTCTCTCTGAAATCCTCTCTGAAGTATCTTTCACTATGTTAAAAGTGGAGTATTCTTTCTATGGGGAGATTCATACACAGTGAATTTCACTGCCATGCATTTGTGCCCTCTTTCAAAATAAAAGAGGAAACTGGGGGCCTGGAAAGAGCAAACCATGACATGTGCCTTGGCTCCTTTATACCTGGCATGAGATCATCGACCGAGTATTAGGCTCTTAATATTATTTATTGCATCCTACTAGATTTCTGTTGTTCACCACTCAAAATATTTCTGATGGATGGGTGCAAGCATTTGATACAACAAACTATTATCTTTATAAGCCACAGTCCCTAAAAAGTTGAAGGTTATTCAAAGTATGATAATTGGGACACTTAGGATATTGTGTTCTTCCGATTACGAACGTATTCCCAGCTTGGTTTTTTTAGTTTTGTCTCTTAAGAAATGTGTGAATAGGCCTACTTTTAAAGGAGTCACTCTTTATTTAAGCCTAAAATACCATATTTAGGCAGGGGGAGGAGAAAAGAAGGTAATGGGAGGATGGGGGTGGAGGAATTGTCTCTTTCAGTATTTCCTAAAAGGACATCCACGACAAACACCAGAACTGAAGTGGGAACCGTGATCCAATTGTCATATTGCTGGCAGTTTTATGCCACACTGTCGGAAAAGATACGGGCGGCATCTCCGAATGCCACACAGCTGTCATATCCTGTTAATGGCCCTGGCAGTCAGGCCTGTAAAAGCCAGTGGCTTTTATTGCTTCGCAATGGAAGGGATTTACGGCGGTTTCTTTCACCTCGGTGAAAGCCCGTGATAGCGATAATGTATGGCAGAGCACTTGTCCTTTCTGACAGCCCCTGTAATTTAATCCTCCTCTCCTGCCACAACAGGCAATAAGAGAGACTTTGAGAGCAGCCGTGTTGTGAAGGCTACAGCCTGACATTTATCCATCTGTATTTAAACACACATGCGAGGTGCATCTGATGAAGAGGGCCAAAGCCTCACGGAAGCTGACACCGTAATAGCTATATTTGTCGTTCAGAAACACAGGGTTTCACATTCTCTGCAGTGAAACAGACTAAGATGGTTAATTTGGAAATTAACCCCATTCCATGTTACAGTGTGGACACCATCATGCTGGAGCTTTTTCTACCCAGTGTTACAACCACATACATAGAGTCGCAATGAAAGCATTGCATTATGGCTGTGAGCTTGACTGAACACAAATATACAGCAGTGGGGTTCAATGACACAACTGTTGCAGACTACTGAGGATTTTGGCCACATAATGAGAAGACAGGAAAGTTTGGAAAATATCATGATGCTGGGGAAAATGGAAGGAAAAAGGAAGAGAGGCCGACCAAGGGCAAGATGGATGGACGGTATCCTTGAAGTGATTGGCATGAACTTGAAGGAACTGGGGGTGGCGATGGCCGACAGGGAGCTCTGGCGCAGACTGGTCCATGAGATCTCGAAGAGTCAGAAACAACTGACCGAATGAAGAAGAGAAGAAGACTGAGGATAAACATTGTGGTTATTGTTGTTGTTATTCTTATTCCCTACCTGTTATTCTTATTCCCTACCCTATGGACTGAGATGCGGATCACTAACATTTTACCATACAACATGAATTGTCAGTTAAAAAATAACACTGATCTTATAAGGAGCTTGCCAGCCGCTTTGGTCTCAATCTAAGAGATAATAACAGCAGGATACAAATAAATATGAGGATGACGATAATAATATTTCCAGTGTGAATCCTGCCTCTGCCAAGAATTGATCTGATAGCTCTAACTGAGCCTCAGTCTTCCGATACGCAATATTAGGACAGTCATTCTGAGTTACTCTGTAGGGTGTTTTTCAAAGGATGACAGTTAATGCAAATATTGAGAGCCAGCATGGTGCAATGGTATGAATGTTGGAATATGACTCTGAGGACTGGGGATATCTTCCTTGCTTGCACATGGAAAACCAGAGTTATGTTGGATGAGTCACATACTCTCTGCCCCAGAAAACCCCACAATAGGGTCACCTTAGTCTTGCCATAAATCAGAAGCAAGGGCAGACAACAAGACAAATATTGAGAGACAGAAGTTTATGTGTTGGTCTAGAACTCCAGGAGACAGGGGTTCGACCCCCCTCTAACCTGCAAGACATAGCGGTCAACTCATACTCTCTTAACCCAAGAGGAAAGCAATGGCAAGTCTCCTTGAAGACATCTCATCAAGAAAATCCTAGGAGAGGGCCAGGATAATGTTGGAGTTTATTTGAAGGCACATCTCACACACATTTATAAACATTGTGTGTTCTTCCATTTTTTCATGTGTAACAATAATGGTTTTAATGCCACTACTCTAGGTGTTGTGTGGTCGATTTAAATGCTGTGTCTAATCTGCTGAAAGTAATATGTTTGTCTTAGAACTATTCCTGCCAAACTTAAAGCTGGCTTACCCTTGAGTTTTGCCATTGTGTCAAAATCTGTCCACACAGGTCTTCCCCGTCTGCCCTCTATTCTGAGTTAAATATCGAACATGGAGAAAAGTAGTGTCAAAGCATCTTCAGCAGTGTGCAAATGGAAGATCCCTTTATCATATTATCCTGAATCCAAAGGGTACCCAGCTATTCATTCTCTCTCTCTTTTTCATTTCGCTTGCCTGAGGTCCCTCCAATTTGTCCAAATAATCAACCACTCACTAGTCAGAGCCAAAGGCTTCTGATCTATATAAGTCTCATAAGAAAAAAAACTTTGGAAGATTTCATTAATCTTTCCCCTTTCTATTGTCAATTCCTAAGCAGGTTTATATAGAGCCAAGATAACATTCTTTAGCTCCGCGATCATTAATCTTATTTCCAGGCCCCTTTTTCCTGCCTTCTCAGCATTCCTGTGGCAATATTCTCCAGGCCCGATGAAAAATAAATGCTATTTCCTTGTTATCAGTGTCTATCAATTGAACTTAATCTTTGTTATTTCAATTATGGTGGTCTTGTCCAGGAGGAAAAAAAGAGAAATATCATTTTGTCAAGGTGAAATTAAGAGTCGACCCCTTCAGTGTAACTATCCATTCCGAGTCAGAGGAAGTACAAAGCCAGTTTGCTTACATCCACAGTATTTTCAACTTAGAATGATCACTAGTTTTAGTTTCAAAACATGAGCATGACCCTTGCTTGCCATCTTTATAGCTGACAAGTCAAGTTCTTTTCAATCTTCCTCAGGCTGAGGTCCTATTTGGATGTCATGAATTTCAAGTGACAGGTTTAATATCGGTAGACATAAAATAGAACAGGACCATGCCTCCTGCCCAAGTTCCCTCAAAAAGGTAAGCAACTGAAAAACTAGTTTTAAGACTATGGAATTGGCTTAAACCTATGGAGGTGATAGAGATGGGGTGTAGAGAGGACAGTTTAGCAACAGAGAAGATCTGATAGCAGCTTCTAGACTTGGGTTCAAGCTACAGGGCCAACTGGAGAGAGAGATATCCCAACAGGCAGGTGGGATTATTAAATGTTCATTTTTTCACTTTCTTTTATCTATGTTTATAGGAACATCCGTGTATACAAGACAGGATGCCATTGCCTATACATTACCCCAGTTCAGGAAAGATGTTGACAAGCTGGAACATGCACGATGGAGAGCAACTAAAATGATCAAAGGTCTGGAAGCCAAGACCTATGAGGAGCAGCTTAAGGAGCTGAGTATGTTTAGCTTCGAGAAGGGAAGGGGAAGAGGTGACATGATAGTCATTGTTAAAGATTTGAAAAAATGAAGCAGGCAAGTATTTTGCTGCTTCAAAGACATGGAGAAATGCATCCAAACGGCAGAAAAGGAGATTCCACTTGAATATTAGGAAGAACTCCCTGATATTTTTTTTCAGGAGCAACTGGAGTTGCTTCTGGAGTGAGAGAATTGGCCGTCTGCAAGGACGTTGCCCAGGGGATGCCCGGATGTTTTGATGTTTTACCATTCTTGTGGAAGGCTTCTCTCATGTCCCCGAATGCAACTCAACCTTCAAGTCACGAGGCTTTTATCCCCTAGGCCATCAGAGGCTCCAACTCCCTGATGATAAGAGCTGTTCAACAATGGAACACACTGGTGGGTTCTTCTACTTTGGAGAATTGTAAACAGAGGCTGGATGGCCAACATTCAGAAATGTGTATTCTTGCATGTCAGACTGGTTGGACCTTGTGGTCTCCTTCAACTCCAGGATTCCATGATACTACCCTTAGTACATGGTTTTGGATATCAATTTCTGGGCTCTGGTAAATAAGGTGCAGAAAGTATAGCTGAACCCATAATCTGTTGTGGGCTTCTGGACTATGTCAACTTGGCTCTTATTTTTATGTTTTGTATCTCTTCTCACTAACATCCTCAGAAAACTTGAATGGCTTTACATTACTTTTAGTCTTATTTTCATGAGGTGCTGAATGACAGGTTTTTCCATAATTGTAGTAATTGTGCTTCTCTCATATGTGCTTGAAATTTACTTAATACAGAATCTGAACAAAGAGTAATCTTGAAGGGAACATTGAAGACCTTACTTCTTAGAACGTTTCTTCTATGAGAAGAGATTTTACATTAAAAACAAGCTATTAAAAGATGATCTGCCTCCATTATAATATAAAAACGAAATTAAATTTACTAATTGTAGAACTGCCTTCTTTCTTAAGACTAAAAAAGAAAACTCAAAGTCTCGGGAGACTGAGAGCACTCCAGCTTTACAATAAGTGTTGCTTATTAAGCCCGAATTCCAAAAGATGTAAAGCAGATTTTGAAAAAAGCCATTCACAGTGTGTGGAGGTAAATATAATAAGAGAACTCAATAAAAAAGGTATTATTTACCGAGAAATAATGATTTCTTAAATTACATCTGGATTTATTGTGATTTCTTCATACAAAATCCTGGGGACTACTAGTTTCCCTTTAAGCTCAAAGTACACTTTCTTTCCCAATCACGTAAATCTCAGTTTTATTAAAGGAAATATTCAATTAACCCCAAATATTCGACATGCACAAATCTAATTAGGCATGAATAAGAGATGGAATAAAGCTATAGTAAACACACACATTCCCACTTCATTACTATTAGATTATTGGCTTCCTCGCTGACATTATCAAACAGCAAATTCATTAGGACTTTTGCCTGAAACGGTGTGCCTTTACAAGCAAAACCGGCACCAAGGAGAAATTAGCCGACAAGTTATTTAAATAATATTCTAGCAAAGACAAAGCCTTTGTGTTGGAAACACATTTTGATTTATAACATTGTGGCAATTATTGCCAAAAATAATTATCTCAAGAGAGAGATTATATTGTATTGCTAGTTAGAAGACGGATTAGTCTAAATCCTAGATTGCCATGCAGCAAGGGTGAAGGATAAAAAACAAGATGGCACACCGGACAATTGAAAAAAAACTAATGGGCTTTGCAAAGTCAAGATACTGAAATAAATACGATTTTTGGATAATCATTTTTAATGTTCCTATTTCATGTTTTTTATGTTCCTATTTCAGAGCTAAGTACTGCACACTCTATATGAAATTAATTAAGCAATCAAAGGCTGGAACTATTCCATAATGATCCAACTGCAATTAAATTGCATCTTTTGGAAAAGAAAATACCACCACCAATATAGAGACAATATATTATGTGATGAGCATGACATATCTCACGAGGTGGACTTCAAATGGGGCAGAAAATGTTACTACACAGTCTAAAAGACCCATGAAAAGTTATTTTGCACAGGGAACAGCTACAACGATAGAGCAACCCCACTGAACTCTTCATCCTGGCACGGTGCTCCAGTACATAAAAGAATGAAATCCTTCTTTTCCTAGTATCACAGAGTTGGAAGAGTTGGACCACAAGGCCAATCCAATCCAACCCTCTGCCATGCAAGGAATAGTTTTTTCTTTCGAAACTATTGGCTTTCATTCTCCCATCTCTCTGCTGAGCTGTGTGTGTGTTGATGTGTGTATATGGGGAGAAAAATATTGATATAGTTGTGCCCCTTTTTTTGTTCTCTCCCTTGCTCTTGTCAAATGAACTGAGGAAATGGTGGGATAGAGACATGGGCCTCTCCAGGAGATCTCAGAGCTCTAATGGCTCCAAAAAGGGAAATACGGATTTTCAAATAACACGGATCCAAGCTATATAGGGCTTTGTAAGTCAAAACAGTCGTCTGAATTATCTACGTGACCTTAGAACTCCAATGGACTCAAAAAGGAAAGTAGAGATTTTCAATTAACCCAGATCCAAGCTGTATAGGGTTTCGTAAGACAAAACAGTCCTCTGAATTGTCTATGTGACCTTAGAGCTCCAATGGTCTCAAAAAGGGAAATATGGACCTTCAAATCACCTGGATCCAAGTTGTCTAGGGCTTTATCAATCAAAACGATTACAATGAATGGCCTAAGCGATCTTAGAGCTACAATAGATTCATAAAGGGAAATATGAACCTTGAAAAATCCCAGATCCAAGCTCTATATGGCGTTGTAAGTCAAAACAGTCCTCTGAATTGTCTACATGATCTTAGAGCTCCAATGGGCTCAAAAAGGGAAATATGGACCTTCAAATCACCTGGACCCAAGTTGTCTAGGGCTTTATAGGTCAAGACTATTACACTCAATAGCCTAGGCGATCTTAGAGCTCCAATATGCTCAATGAGAGAAATACAAACCCCCAAATAACCAGGATTCAAGCTGTACAGGGCTTTATAAGTCCAAACCATTACACTGAATCATCTAAGCCAGGAATCCCCGAACTAAGGCCTGTGGGCCAGATATGGCCCTCCAAGGTTATTTACCTGGCCTGGTCCTGAACTTTAGACTTAGGGTTGACCTAAGTCTGAAACGACTTGAAGGCACACAGCAACAATTCTAATTTTGGACTATTTCATCATAGTCTGCCCCCCCCCCCCAATAGTCTGAGGGTCCTTGAACCAGCCCTTCACTTAAAAAGTTTGAGGACTCATGGTCTAAGCGATCTTAGAGCTCCAGTGGGCTCATGAATATGGTCCTTCTGATATCCCAGATCCAAGTCATATAGGGCTTTATAGATCAAAATATTTACTCTAAATTGTGCTTCAAACCAATAGATCTGCTGCAACAAGTGAGTTGTGTGCCATATAACCAGCTCCAGTTACAACATGGCAGAGATCTTTGGCCAACTGAAGCTTCTGGGTACTTTTCAAAGGCAGCCCCACATAGAGAGCAGTGCAACAATCCAAATCTATCATGGGGTTTTCTTGACAAGATTTATTCAAGGAGTTTTGCCATGGCTTTCCTGCTTGGCTCAGAATATGACTTGCCCAAGGTTACCCAGTTGGTTTCCATGGCTGATTGGGGATTTGCACTCTAGTCTCCCACAGCCCTAATCCAATACTTAAACCATTACACCACACTGGTTTTCTTCAAGTTTTTCAGGCACTAGAATTGAGTAATAAAATGAGAGAGTTATTTTAAGGGGGAAATAATTTTTTTATGGAGCTGGAGAAGAACAGCCTTCAAGCTTGAACTGCGAAGTAATAAATTTAGGACCTGGGTTTTTTTTTGTAAAAAAAAAGATGAAGTTGTGAAGAGATTGTTCAAATAATGCCTAAAAATGAATCACAATATAATGAAAAAGTTGGACGCACAGTGTCACCCCTGCTCTATCCGTATAGATTGGGTAGAGCACGATCACATAAATAACAAAGTTACTGACACTAACTGCTGGATGAGTTCCCGATTGGCAATATAGACCATCTTGCTTTGCTCTGTGTTCCAAGGGCACATCTAACTTCAATAATAACGTTGCATATGGGGGAAAATCCCCTCTGAATATTTGGCTTTGTGAAATTTTGTGGATTCATTAAAACACAGATGTTTTGTATATTTCATTGTATGACAATGTGCCGTCAAAATTTATTACAGCCTGGCATAAGGAATAGCACTTATCTGCTCATACACAACTCTCTAGTGTTACATACAAAAAAATTAAATGATTTGGAAGTATGGTTTGCCAAATGTTGGAAGAGCTGTTACTTCTTTGTTTGCTTTCACTTGGCAACCTTTCTTCCCTACGAAAACTGGTAGGATAATTTTAAAAACCACAATTAAAGTGAGAAATAATGCCAGTAAAAAGGGTTGCCAAAGCAAAAAGTGGAAGGAGATTCTTTCTCGTTAATGATTGTATCAACAAGGAAATTTCACCAGGGAGTTGCTTGTTACCTGGTTGTATGATGATGATGATGATGATGATGGTGGTGGTGATGATGATGATAATGGGGGAAACAAACCCACCATCTCTCCACAACCATTAAAGGAAGGTAGAGTTCTCATGTTTTCATTTTGAAAACCCCATCCATAACTTTTTTGAAGGCTTCCAGACAGTAACCAAGTGGCTACTAAGAAAAGCAGAACTTCAAACTTTAGTTCAATTTAGAACGGCTCCTATGTATTTCAGAGTATTATTTCTAAAATATGTACCAGATATTTCCAATAAGGATCACTTTAAAATACAACAACAGAGAGACATGGAACCGGGGATAACGAAACATAAGCAAAAACATACATAATGAAAACGTACCATGGCTGTAATTGTAATAGACCCACTGCCCGCTTCGGGGTTTTGGAAGTGATACCGGAGTTTCCTCCGCTGGGAAAGTAGAGAACTTGCATTCTACAAACAACCGTTGTATTGTGTTATCCCTTGTAATCTGGTTGTCAGTGAAACTGAGCGATATGATTTCAATCCGGATTTTTTCAGCAGCCTATTAAAACAAAATATCATATAAACAAAAGAAAAAGTGATCTTGTGCATAAACATGTCTTGTTGTACTAAAGTGTCACCACAACCACACAAATCAAACAAGATGTATATATAAAAAATGACTACTAATTTATGACAGAGCAATCATAGATGTCCCGATGCCCTAGGGTTTAAACACTAACATTGCAATGGGCTAGAGATTTATAATTTATGTTGAAAATACAGTTTTTAGTCCTGCTACCTAAGAGCCATTTAACCAGTATTGCCAAAGATTGAAGCTGGAACCTTACATACGGTAAGTACTACTGAAGCATTAATCTATGGCCCCACAAATATCACAAAGATGTGAAGGTTGTAATTTCTCATCTTAAAGAGACTTCTGGGCCATATATATTTATTTCTCAAGGAAATTTGCCTTCCCATAGACATTCTTCTTCACTTAATGACATCAGTTCTTAATCCACTAAATGATACCACATCTCCTAGTTTCCAGTCAAATATATTATTTAATATTGATACCTTCAGTCACCTTTTCTGAACTGTGGTCTTGAACAGATGGTAATTTTTAGGGGTGTGTGAAATGGCACATTGAGAGTCAACTTGAAGGTAAGACTGTGGCTAAGCAAACAGAAACTAATGGGTCAGCAGCCAGAAGCTCCTCTTCCTTCTATGGCAATGGTTCCCAACCTGTGGGTCCCCAGATGTTTTGGTAAACTGGCTGGGATTTCTGGGAGTTATAGGCCAAAACACCTGGAGACCCACAGGTTGAAAACCACTGTTCTATGGGCACCTGAGGCTGCCATCACCACCAGGAATATCCTTTTCTACATCCCCTGCCTCCTCGTCTGGTCTCTGGGTTCCAAGTTCCTCTGGGCCTTTTCATGCAGGTAGGCTTATGTGTGCAATGAGCCATCAAATCTAATGACACCTTAGTTTCGGCAATGCAATTTAGCCAAAAAAGTTGGGCATTAAAATACGGTATTTGTTTTAGCTTGCTTCAGCAGAAAAAATGGAATGTACAGAATGGGGGATGCCTGGCTCGACAGCAGTATGTGTGAAAAAGATTTGGAGTCCTCGTGGACAACAAGTTAAACATGAGCCAACAATGTGATGCGGCAGCTAAAAAAGCCAACGGGATTTTGGCCTGTATCAATAGGAGTATAGCGTCCAGATCCAGGGAAGTCATGCTACCCCTCTATTCTGCTGTAGTCAGGCCACACCTGGAATACTGTGCCCAATTCTGGGCACTGCAGTTGAAGGGAGATGTTGACAAGCTGGAATGTGTCCAGAGGAGGGCAACTAAAATTATCAAGGGTATGGAGAACAAGCCCTATGAGGAGTGGCTTAAAGAGCTGGGCATGTTTAGCCTGCAGAAGAGAAGGCTGAGAGGAGATATGATAGCCATGTACAAATATGTGAGAGGAAGTCATAGGGAGGAGGGATCAAGCTTGTTTTCTGCTGCTCTGGAGACTAGGACGCGAAACAATGGCTTCAAACTACAGGAAAGGAGATTCCACCTGAACATCAGGAAGAACTTCCTCACTGGGAGAGCTGTTCAGCAGTGGAACTCTCTGCCTGGAGTGTGGTGGAAGCTCCTTCTTTGGAGGCTTTTAAGCAAAGACTGGATGGCCATCTCTCGGAGGTGCTTTGAATGCGATTTCCTGCTTCTTGACAGGGGGTTGGACTGGATGGCCCATGAGGTCTCTTCCAACTCTGTTATTCTATGATTGCTCCTCTCTTTTCATCTACTACAAGTTCCAAGGACTAAAAGTATCAGTTTGTGCTTTCAAAGCATAACGTTATCACCACTTGAGTACTGTATTTAGTTTTAGCTATGGTTTATCCAAGTAAGACAAGATAACAAACCTTGTTTTGATTTGGGTTCCTTTGGAGAAACCAGGGTTTAAATGAAACAGTTTACCCTTTTTGGGAGTAAACTAAAATAAAGTCATTGGAAAGGGTTGATTCCAGTCTTCTTGTGTTTATAAATGAGAAGCAGAAGGTGAAAGGTGGAAAAGCTCATCAGCTAGAGCTCAATCCTGTAGCACCAAATAATGGTGTAGGGTTCTGTTCCAATATGACTGAGATATGGAAAACTCAGAGCATTATGACTTTCTTTTAAAATTTTCATGGAACTTGAATATACAGTAGAGTCTCACTTATCCAAGCTAAACGGGCCGGCAGAAACTTGGATAAGTGAATATCTTGGATAATAAGGAGAGATTAAGGAAAAGCCTATTAAACATCAAATTAGGTTATGATTTTACAAATTAAGCACCAAAACATCACGTTATACAATACATTTGACAGAAAAAGTAGTTCAATAGGCAGTAATGTTATGTTGTAATTGCTGTATTTACGAATTTAGCACCAAAATATCACACTATATTGAAAACATTGACTACAAAAATGGCTTGGATTATCCAGAGGCTTGGATAAGCGAGGCTTGGATAAGTGAGACTCTACTGTATTTGTAGACATATAAAATGTCCGAGAAAGGGCAGAAAATCTGGACTTGGGATCAATTTTTTTAGAAATCCAGTCAGTCATGGGATCACATGTCATATTGATCATGTCCAAAATATTTCTGGCTATACATCTGATCTTTCTGTTAGATAATTTTTCTCCTGCAAATATCAAAGTACTCTCAATGCAGCATAGATTTAGCTTTGAGATTCTCCATTTATTAAAAAAATCCACTTTACTCTAGGGGAAACTACCCTACGGAAAATTATTTACAAGATTTATGAAGATTATGTGATGGACTTCTGTCAAAATATGCATATAAACTGAACTACACCCAATGATATTTGTGGCTTGAAAGGCAGACTCTTCTTTGGAAATGTGTGCATATTAAGTATTAACGGAGTGGCACTCAAACGTTCTCCTGAATAAGTCAATGGTTTCAAAGAAGGCATAACCACTGTGATGTCTAAATTAGTCTACAGAGGAGAACATTCAAAATATGAGATTTTGCTCTTCAAAGAGCAAATGGAGCACCTTGCCATTCTCAACTGTCAAGTTCTCCTTAACTTTCCTTTTTATGGTTCCTCTTCCACATTAAAAGACTATTTTTCTGGTGTGGAATCTGAAGGCTTTCTGGTTGTAAATTTAAATCACTAACTTTGCAGTGATAATTACAGAATTAAAATGACAAAAATGGGGGGATGAGGTTTCTAGAGGGTGGCAAAACTGTAAATCGATACAATATTAAAGTTCAACACGGCAACTGACGTATTTTCAGACATATGTTCTATAATTAATCAATTGAAAAGCCCCAACCATCCCAATATAATGTAATAATGTATATCTATCTATCCTTCCTATGGAACAATACTCATTGCTGTCAACCCCCTTCAATATTTGATGAAGTAACTTTCCCCACACCCCCTTCAAAAGGCATTTCCCTTTATTATGTAGCCTAAGACACCTTAACTAAAACCCCAAATCTGAATATTTCAATAAGGTTGTTTTATTATTCAGTAGATTCATGGAAATTTTACTAGGATGACAGAGAAAATTCCACACCATTCTGTCTCCGCTAATACAGGTACACGGCTTCAGCAGGCAATATTACTAGGATTAGCATAGTATGATGAAATATTTAAAGGAATTTTTTTTTCTAAAAACCTAATAAATCAAATGACTGCCAAATGTCATTAAAGTGATGGTCTTTGACTTGAATATGCTTTTCATATTCAAATTTGAAAGAAAGAGATGAAAGCCTGGAAAGGTTACTCAGTTTCAACTAATAACCTCAAGCACTCTACATTCACATGCATAAAAAATGAAATTGCCTCTATTGTCTAATTTTACTTTAGAAACAACTCCTTTCCTCCTGCCATCGTACAGATATATTAGAAGCGTTTTTAAGTGATATTCAGAGTAATATTGTTCCAAATATTTAACTGGGCTGTCAAAACCAGTATGTGCCTAGATGGCAGTTTACAAATGAAGTCCAAATGTGGAAAGTATATGTAGTAAGCCTTTGGCAGAGGAAAATAGATATGTTTGTTTTGGCATTAAGCAAGGAAGAGAACTTCTAGGAGTGGGAAAGGCAGGCGAATACAAAAATTGTGTGGGGTTGTATGGCATGCCCCTATAAGACATATATGAGATAAAGTTGGACCATGATTTCCAGGTCTCCTTTTAAGTACAATGGGGACTTGCTATCTGCTGGGGTTTTGTTCCAGGACCAACATCTATAGATGCTCAAGTCCTAGTATATACAATGGCATCGTAAACAGTGTCCCTCATCTAAAACAGCAAAATCAAATATTGTTTTCGGAACTTTTGTTTGGAATATTTTCAAGTCATGGATGGTTGAACCCATGGACGCAAATCCATCGATAGAAAGAGTCAATTGTAATTTAAATGGTGCTCTCTCCTAAACCTTTTCTAGAAGCCAAGATGACTAAACTGAGACTGTTGTACTTTGGTAATCTCATGGGAAGACAGAACTCACTAGTAAACAAAGTACTGTAATGCTCAGTAAGGAAAAAGGAGAAGACAAAAGTCACATTCCAGTTGGATAGACTACATCAAGGAAGCTACAGTTGCCTGGAGTCTGCAAAACCTGAGAAGAGACATTGATGTTGGTGATATGGAGGGGTCTCATTCAAGAGGTCACTCCAAGTCAACATCAACTTGATGGCAAATAACATCCCACATGGACAGAGCCAACCAAGGAAATCACACTTGCTCTAAGTCTGTAAGATCCGAGAAGGGTTGTTGATGATAGGGTGACTTGGAGATCTCTTATAGGGCCGCCATAAGTTGAAGTTGGCTTGAGGGCAGTTGACAAAATTCTCCAGCAACTAATTGGAGAATGTTTTTTAAAAAGGATTTATGGAGGTGAGGGTTGTTTTCAGAAGAGCAGCAGGAAGTCATAGCTCATTGCAACAGCATATGCTCTGCATGAAATGCTAGGGACTCATGATAGACTATTTATTTATTTATTTATTTACTGCATTTATATCCCGCTCTTCTCACCCCGGAGGGGACTCAGAGCGGCTTACAAATCAAACTTTGTATATGATATTTTATGACTGTTTTAACTGTTTTAACGTTTTAGTTCATTGTATATCAGTGTAACGGCATCAATTGCCACTTGTAAGCCGCCCTGAGTTCCCTCGGGTGAGAAGGGCGGGGTATAAATAATTGAAATAAATAAATAAATAAATAAAATGTACATAATGTAATATTACCATATAGTGATATAGTACAATACAGTAATGTAATAAGGCTTATATTGTGCTATGCTAATAATATATTTATTATTAGCATAGCACAATATAAGCATCAAATTACTATATTGTACTATATCACTATATGGTAATATTATTAGTAATATTACATTTAATATATAATATATAATATATAATTATAATATATATAGTAATGAAATTTCAGCCTAGGGCAAAACAACAAAACTACACATCCCAGAAACACTAAACTTGGCAGCACAACCCCTCATCCATGCCTCTACGTTCATACAACAAAAAGCTCCAGCTACTCCAGAAAACGGCCAGGCTTTGAGACTGCAAGGCTATTGACTGCTATTCCACCCGGCCAACAAAGGATTCCCATAAGCCACAGCAATGCGTGGCCGGGCAAAACTAGTATATGTATATAATTATATATAGATTAACATTTAGCCTTCTCTACCAAAGAGTGCTAGTGTCTCACCAAAACACAAATCCCATGATTTCATAGCACAGAACCATGGCACTTAGTGGTGTCAAATTGCATTCATTCCACAGTGTAGATGCACTCTAAGCTTCTCGCAGATCTGAACACAATAACAAGCACAGATTTCAGCAGACATACCATCCAAAGCTACTTTTATTATCTTTCAGGTCAGTTTGTTCTCGGACAAAGACCACATTATCTGGCCTATTGCAGCCGATGTACCAGATCTGATTTTGGGACTTGTTGTCTCTTTCTAATCACCCAGGTTTTTATGCCATGCCTGATGAAGAGCTATGGGAGTTTTTAAAAAACTGTAACGGACTGCAAGGTTTGTGTCCTAATATTACACCTGAATTTGTTCTAACATGTTGGTTAGACATTTTGTCAGGTTGATACTTTGGAGCCGTTGAGCAGCAAAGAACAATCTGATAACACCATAATCTATATTAGATTTGAATAACTTGGGCTGCAATTGAATAAACAGTGGAGTATTCACAGGATAAACTAGGGAGCAGGCAATAAGGACTCTGTTAGGTTCACCAAATGCTACCCGTTTCTCCCTGTAGAATCTGTGTATGCCAACACACCACTGGCTTGTGCTATGATCTTGTTCATTCATCTGCTTTCAATGTAGTTGGATCAAGGAGATTTTAACACTACCACCTTTCCGGAAGAAAATAAAAGAGAAAAAAACCAACATGGAAAAGGGAGCCATTCTTTTTCTGTCCAATTTTCGCTATTTTGACGTCCTTGTTGTCTCTTTAAACAACATATGGTCCTCTCCAGGATAAATACAGCCACCTGGAAAGCCTGGCTTGTGCTCTTTCAAGAACGCCAAATGTCAAAATTAATTAAGGGTCCTAAGATCTTAATTTAAGAAAAGTGATTATGACAGTTTTCACTAAACTGCTATTAGTGCAAGAAAAGCACATAAAGGCTATCTATAATGAAAGGAGAGAAAAAAAAGATGTAAACACACCTAGAGGAAAACGGGACCACCATGGAATAAATTGGTTTTGCGACAATTTGCCTCGTGGGCACATTTGAAGATAACTTGGGAGCTGACAGCGGTAAAAAAAAAACTTATTGTGATAATTGAAAGCTAAATTATTGCTCAAAAACGATCAAGTGCAGAGGTGGAGGGATGTGAACAAGCAGTTGCTAATTTTATTTTATTTCTGTTGTTGACTTTTGCAGAACGCAAATGCAAATTTCCAGCTCCTGATGTCTATTTCGAGGGCCTGGAACAAGGCTTTTAATCAATGTATTATACATCAAATTGATAATGTTAACTTCTGATTATTCAAACGGGATGAAATATTCATAAAGAACTGTCCAAAGTTTTACATTTCCCTGATTTTTTTCCCTCCCCCTTCCATTAATTATCATGCCTAGAAGCTTTTTTTATTTTAGCAAAAAAAGAGCACCAGTCATCATCTTGACTCAACTTGACAAGCTAGCAAGGCCCAATTACGTTGGCACTCTGTGGCACTTTGATGTAGTGGAAACGAAGAGAGATAGGGGCAAATTGTATAGCACATTATGTTAATGACATGATTTAATCCAGCCACTAAACTTTATGTAGCCTGTTAAAAAAGATGCTAACACTAATTATGCCACTTTGGAAAGGGAAAAGAAGGGGACAAGCATTTCCTACCGACAAAGCGAAGCTCATAAATGTTGTAAATGCAATGAAACAAAATGAAGTAATCTATGATTAATTATACATAACAGACTAGAGGAAAAAGAGAAAGGAGAAGGCACGTTGCATTGCTAAATCTTGGGCCAATTTTTGGGAGGTGGGGAGATTGATATTCCTTTTATGATCACCCCATTTAAAGCAAAAACACCGACTGTTTTAATTTGTCACCTGCAAAAGAAAAAAAAGGAACAGCCTAATCTTAAACAGCTTAAACAATACGGTTTGGGATTCATGGGATAATTAGCGAGGCAATCTCCCGATACAATCAGAAATTGTGTTTACCGAGTCTGAACCGCTGCAGGGATATTTGTGTTACTGATACAAAAAGAAAATAAGAAGCTGATCTTAAGCAAACGTTCGCTTTAATTTTCCTCCGAAAAAGCAACTGGGTATTCCCTGAGAAATGGCTTTACGGTATGCAGAGACTGGGATTCTAGATGTAAGCGCGTAACCTTCTGCCGCCCTGGGCTTGAAAAAGCAATGCCTGGATGTTGAAAGCACATATACACATGGTCACAGCAGCGACAACATCGAAGGAAGGGCTGAATTAGGAATGCCACAGCAGAATAAGCTCTGGTATTTCACCTTTAAGATAGACATACAAAAGTTCTCCGTTAGTGAGGTAACACCTTGGAAATCTGCTACTATAATCATCCCTTGGCTTTTGTGGATTTGATTATTCACAGATTTGATGAGAAATGTTCTCTCTAAGAATCTTTAGGTCCCCCAGTGTGAATCTAGGGGAAACTTCTCCTAGTCCTGGTGGAGGACCGAGATTTCTAGAGAGAATACACCATTTCAGGAATCTTTAGGTCCTCTAATGTGATTCTATATTCATTTGACCATATTCAGTGCTGGAGAATCTAAAAATTATCTAAAGTTAAAAGATGTTGCAATTACTTTATTCATATTTTTTCACTTCCACAGGGGTCCTGTGCTCCGAATCCCAGCAAATGTGGAGATGAACAGACTTGTACAACAATTTTAATGAAATGTTGTGGGGAAAGATTAGTCAAAGACTGCTTATAATCATAGAGCTACTGAGCTCAGATTTTCACCAGCATAATTCAGTTAGACTAGTGCCTCTTTCATACTGCACAATTACAGCAGTATGATTGCATTCTAAACTCTATGGTGTTATCCTATAGAATACAGGGGTTCTAGATTAGTGAGAAGCACCAATGAGTTGAAAATTCTAAATACCACATGAAACTCAAAATCCCAGAATTCCATAAGATGGAACCATGGCTCAAACTGGCACCAATGTGTTATAACTATGTAGTGTGAAAGAGCCTTCAAACACCAGAGTCAATTCAGTGCTGGCCCCATATTTATGAGACTTACTCCACCACAAGGTCTATTGGACTTCCTTCCCATTTACAGTAGAGTTTCACTTATCCAACGTTCTTGATTATCCAATGCATTTTTGTAGTCAACATTTTCTATACATTGAGATATTTTGGCGCTAAATTTGTAAATACAGTAATTACTACATAGCATTACTGCCTATTGAACTACTTTTTCTGTCAAATTTGTTGTTAAACATAATGTTTTGGTGCTTAATTTGTAAAATCATAACCTAATTTGATGTTTAATAGGCTTTTCCTTAATCCCTCCTTATTATCCAACATATTCGCTTATCCAACGTTCTGCCGGCCCGTTTATGTTGGATAAGTGAGACTCTACTGTACTTCAAGGTGAGCCTTAAACTTATTTATTTATTTACCACATTTGTACCCTGTCCTCAACCCCAAGGGAGACTCAGAGCGGTCTTACACATCCGCAACAATTCAATGCCATACAAACAACATACAATTAAATAAACATTTATGTTAAAAACAAGAATTAAAAACATCTAAACAACTACGTCAATCATTAAAATCACACCATCCAAGATCGTAGTCCAAAGCTATTCCAGTTGTCATTGAACAAATTTTATATTCCTTTATTACACTGCAATTACTCTTCAAAAGCTTGGTCCCATAGCCATGTTTTAACTTTCTTTCTGCAAGCTAGGAAGGAAGGAGCTGATTGAATATCACTTGGGGAGGGAGTTCCACAGCCAAGGGGCCACCACTAAGAACGCCTTGACTCTTGTCCCCACCAACCGAGCTTGCGAGGAAAGTGGGACCGAGAGCAGGGACTCTCCCAACCATCTTAGAGGGAGAAACATTCAGACAGGTAAACTTCTTGTTTAATTTTAATCTACATAAAGCCAAAACAGGAAATTTATTTCCAGTGTCTGTTGCTGATATTGTTTTTCAGAAAGTGTTTTTATATGCTTTTTTGGTTTTCAATTTTCAATGCTGAAGGTGTTTTGCAACGCTTTTGATACTGATTACGAGTGATCTTGGAAACACATTTAGGTTCTTGAAATAAATAAGTAAAATATCACTAAAACATACTAAGAATCAGGATGACTACATCATGAATGTTAGAAACTTCTGTGTATATCATGAACTGTTGAACTGTTAGGTAGAAGCATATCCTGTCTTTCATTTTAAGAGGTCTCACGGGGGTTTACCTCCATACTGAGTCTATATTAAATGTGCTGAGTTCCTATTGATTTCAAAGAGAGAGATGAGGCACATCTTTAGTAGTGACTTATTGAAATCAATGAGACTTAAAAAAAATGGTTAACCTTGACTGAATTATCCCCATTAACAGAAAGTCTACCATGAACTCAGGGGAGTTTACTTTCATGTAATGGTCCCAGGTCGCCAGGTGCTCAAATGCAGAACATGAAAACATTAATTTTTGGACTATACAGCATAGGATCCATCATTCAGCATGGCCACTAGTTGAATTGCTGAGGATTATGGTCAACAAATAATGTTTGGAACCTCTGCAAGAGAGCACTATTGTGTCTGTCTAATGTGAAATGAACATTTCAATCTGCATTAAAAATGGAAGGAAGTGATACTGAATTTTAATTATTACTTATTAAATCTTAACAGATGCAGCTCCAATGGAGTGTACACCATCCCCGACTCCTAGTTTGTCCTTGAAACTAAAGTGAGAGGCTCTCAGGAAGTGTTTATGGGATTTCAGATGATGATTGCATTATTATAAAAAAATTCTCTCCTCCTGACTCATGTATTGCACTTCTCCAAGAGAGATGAGTGCAGAAAGAAAGAAAGAAAGAAAGAAAGAAAGAAAGAAAGAAAGAAAAAAGAAAGAAAGAAAGAAAGAAAGAAAGAAAGAAAGAAAGAAAGAAAGAAAGAAAGAGGATCTGCACTCTCACCCATACCCTTTTCCGGAGGTGCTAAGATATTTTAAGTCTTCTTAAATCATTCTGGTTATAATCGAGCGCAACAAAGCCAGAGATTTGTAGTCCCAGCTGTATTTTTGCAGGGCTCATTGGCAATGAGTAATTTTCCTATTTGGCTCACATTGTTCCAGCTTAAAAGAATCTGATGGCACTGAATATGCAGTTAATCATCATACAGTTCCACCGATTAAAACAATTTCTCTCCCTCTCTAGTTTGGATAGGTGGCAGCATTTCAAAATCCTTGCGAGGGATGATGAATAGACAAGAAGCCAATCAAGCACAAAATATTGCTTAATGTAGCTGGTTACACTCTACGATGACGCGCATGCATTACTTTCTCCTAAGTTGGCGCCTGATGATTATCATCGGTCAGGTATCAATCATGGTAGGCACACTCTACATTATTATTATTATTATTATTATTATTATTATTATTAGAAACACAACAAGATGAGTCCACAGCAGACACTCTGCTGGCTGATGTATTGGATTACACATCCACTTCCCAAGTGTCTAGGACTGTGTGATTTATCAGCGAATAATGTGTGCAGATCCCAGTAAGGTGGCCTTCTGCAGCTGGCAGGTGGTTATTATTATTATTATTATTATTATTATTATTATTATTATTATTATTATTATTATTATTACTACTACTACTACCAGGATCAGATCTGGGAAGATGAAAGACATCTTGAAACAAGGTAAAGGACACAAAACTGTCCTCCAAAAGACAGAAGCAGCAATAACACATTCACAATACGGTATTATTTCCAAACAGCAGGTCAGGCTCTTAACCAGGACTGGTAACAGGGAATATATAACCCCTTCAATGAAACAGCTTTACCGGCTATTGGTCCATTTACTGGCAGA
Source organism: Anolis carolinensis (assembly GCF_035594765.1). Taxonomy (NCBI): domain Eukaryota; kingdom Metazoa; phylum Chordata; class Lepidosauria; order Squamata; family Anolidae; genus Anolis; species Anolis carolinensis. The sequence continues at coordinate 10,023,209 of NW_026943820.1, forward strand.
ATTCTTATGAGATGTTCAGTACTACTACTAGGAGCAGTTTGTTGCTAACTGCCATCAAATCTTATGGTGGCCCCATGAATGAAAGACCTCCAAGTCATGCTATTCTCAACAGATCTGCTTAGGTCTTCCTGAATCGTAGTTGTGGCTTCCTTAGGTCTAGCTATTGGCAATGTGGTCTTCTCTATTCCTACTGCCTCCACCTTCCCAAGCACTACTCTCTTTTCTAGTAGTCAAGCCTTTCCATATTATGTTCAAAGCACAGCAGCCTCAGTTTAGTCATCTTGGCCTCTAGGAAGAGCTCAGCTTTAAATTTGCTCTAAGATCCATATATTAGTCGTGTGAGCAGACCATAGCATCCAGAGAACTCTTCTCCGGCACCACATTTCAAATGAGAGGCAGCAGTAAGCATTTCCAGGCTAAAGCCCAACAGACGGTTCGGTAGCAGCAACTATAGTAGTTTTGTTGCCATCATTATTATTACACTTATTTCTATCTAGCCATTTTCTCAGAATGGGACATAAAGCAGTTCACAACAATTAAAAATGAAAATTCACACACCAGGACAAGAATAATCTCCCTCTTTGCTTCCCTTTCCCTGGCGGGCAAAGACCATTTTATTCAAGTGAGCTTCTCACTTATAATTGGTTTAGAAAAAGAGATGTTAATCATAGAAAGGTGTTTTATCTATTTTTGCCACTGTGTTTTAATTGTGTACCGATATTATTTTAACCTTATGTTTTTTAAGCTGAACTGTTGTTTAATATGACTTTAATAGGACATTCATATGACTTAAAAATACGTGTCCCTTGTTTTTTGTACATACTACCTTGGATCCCGTATAAGAAAAAAGACAGAATATAAATTAAACAAATAAGAACTTGGATCTGTATTACTATTCCATGCTATTTGATCTTGTTAATACCAATTTTCCAAAACCAGAAGGGGACTCTTGGATACTTCCAAGTACTATTATTAATTTTATTATTATTATTCGTTTGTGTGACCCCCTCTTGCTGATTTAACTAATTTTTCCCCTGCTGCTTTACAACAATGTCACAGTTTGGATGCTGGCGGCCACTCTTAATAAAATGTTTGAAGATATCAATAAAGAATATATATTAAATCTGCTTTGGATACTTATAAGGAAAGATGCATTCATTTTTCTTCAGAAATATCAACTAACCGGATTCAGGCTTGTGGACACTGGACTCGAAACAATACAGTCATCGCTGTCAGTCACTGATTCAACAGCATCAGCCATGCATTGCTCATCTTGCTCTGTTGAAAAAACAATAAAAATATGAACAAGTGCCCTAGTATTACGTCCAGTTGAGATTATTAAAGAAAACTGTAAAAAGGCATAACTGCTCAGTGAGAAGTGAAAGCAGCTTGAAGTAGTGATGTATGACTTCTTTTCCTTGCAGACAAAACGTGACACTGGGTAATCGATGATCATTAAATGGTCTGCAGGGTTACTGAATTCCTCTTTCAGGCCTCGTTTCACTTGGGCACAACATTTGGAGAGATGTGAAGTTACCAGCTTGGTTACCAAAAGAGATTATCTATAAGTAACAACAGAGGTATTGGACAGATTCTTAAATCACACAGAACTGTGCTGAGACTCAGGATATTTTACATTAAGGAGGCAAACTGGCATCAAAGCTTTGGAGACAATTCCTATCGCATGATTATGGAAAAGAAAAACTCCTGTGACTTCTTTAAACCAATTATGGTTATAAGAATAGGCTGAAGAGCTAAATATTCAAGAGAAATTTAGTGTCACCAGTGAAGAGGCCCTGTCTCTTAGTCTTGCTGTTCTAATCAGTTTCATCAGGAGGATCTTGGGTTTATGAGTAGAGCGATGGTTTGGAGACTATTAAAAAACCCCAGTTAGCGTTTAAAGGGGTAATACTAATACTAATACTAATATTACTACTACTACTACTACTAATAATAATAATAACTTTATTTTTGTATCCTGCCTCCATCTCCCAGAAGGGACTCGGGGCGGCTCACATGGGGACAAGCCCAACAACACAAGTTAAAACACAGAACAATCAATTAAAAACATTATAACTACATAAAACAATAAAACACATCAACAGAATTAAAACCAGGACAATAATAATAACTAAACATTCAGGGAGTAAAATTGTGTAGAACTCTGAATAGGGCTCCTAGGAGGTATAGAGGTGATCAAAAATAAGGGCGGAGGAGCAATCTTAGTAAATACTAAAACCATAAAGGGTAAGGAACAGCGATAAAGTGCAATAACTGATAATGAGTTGTGAACATTAACACTCTGAATATGGACCAAACATGTATAGATAACGAATGCAATCATGGCAAAAATTCAGACATTTTAGCTACCAGTTGAGATTTCCAAACTGCTTTCAGAAACAGTCCTACAGCTACTATTTTAGATTAACATGCCACCAACCCCAAGTTGGCTCTAGCCGGGAAGGAGATCAATATTATTGAAGTTAGTCAACATCATGTGTGGCACATTGTGTAAGTCGATAATTACCTTCTGGTTCCAAATCCTCAGTAATTTCAGTTTCATCCCCTGAAGAAGCTGAGCTCTGGTCAGCAAACTGGCCTTCAGAGAGCTGAGAAGAATCCTCTTGTTCCAGTTGAGTTTTGCTTGCAGATTTACTTGTTCCATTGCCTGCTTCAGTTTCTGGTTTGGCCTTGAGAAATATAAGGATTATACAAGCAAAGCTTTGTATATTTGTAGTAATTTCTTTCTTTTTTTGTTTTGGGGTGAGTGAGGGTTACAATTAGCATTTCGTTTTACATACAGTAGAGTCTCACTTATCCAATACTCGCTTATCAAACATTCTGGATTATCCAACACATTTTTGTAGTCAATCTTTTCAATATATCGTGATATTTTGGTGCTAAATTCATAAATACAGTAATTACTACATAGCATTACTGCGTATTGAACTACTTTTTCTGCCAAATTTGTTGTCTAACATGATGTTTTGGTGCTTCATTTGTAAAATCATAACCTAATTTGATGTTTAATAGGCTTTTCCTTAATGCCTCCTTATTATCCAACATATTCGCTTATCCTACATTCTGCCGGCCCATTTATGTTGGATAAGTGAGACTCTATTGTATATAAATGGGGCCTTGCTTGTTTGTTTGGAAGGCAACTTTTAAAGAGCGATTTCCTCAAAATGACAATTTGTTCTTGCCATTAAGTGCCTTTGTTTCCAGTTTATGGAGATCACAAACTTATCACAAGGTTTTCTAAGGCTGTTGGTGTATTCAAATGCATCTAATCTTAGAGGGCTGATAAACTCGTATTCCTCAGGGATTGGGGTGACTGATGTAATTTTGTCATTTAACATATATGAGAATTTAGGCCAATCTGCCTTGCTGAAGTTGAATATTTGTTTAAAACAAATTTCCTGAGACCTTACAGTTGGAAAAAATTGGCATATTATCGGCCAATACTATGTGTTTGGTATTGGTGGTCCCACTGATTTTAGTACATTGCTGCACAATACTGTCTCTCACAAATAGAAGGTCTGGGTCATATCCTGGGTGCCATCTCCCATTGTTGTAGGATGGTGGGAGCTTACTATCATGAATAAGCAATAGTTTATGCAATGCAGCCTGGGAAAGGACAGCCTCTCCATTTTTATCCTCCTGGGCATAGTCCCATATGTGGTTATGGCTGTTAAATTCACCATCATTATCATCCTTTGGTGCCTATCAAAATTCTCAGGAGAGGAGAAACAAAACCAGTCATTTGGGGGCTTGTACACATAGAGGTAACGATCAGAAGTGACTCGCAATATGCAACCAATCAACCAAACAAACAAACTGACCTTTTCAGGACCAACTAGTATGAAAATCTCTAATAATTAATTAATCAAATGCCAAAGAACAGGTGCTTTATGAACTGTGTTATGATAAGAAATGTGATGTGCCGTGTGTCCAAGAAACATACAGGAACAAACAACAGAAACAAGCAAAAATTCCAGGAATGATTTAAATGGTGGAAAGACCACATGTGCAGTATGGAAATGCTGTCTTTATAAAACCGGGCCTCCAAGCCAGAAAATTGATGATGGTATATTATTATTATGATCAATTGTTCATCATCATCATCATCATCATCATCATCATCATCATCATCATCATCATCATCATCCATTTAAATAGCACCACCATCGCTGTAAATGACTCTTTGCTAGCAAAAAAGCAACAAAACAAGATTTCTAACCTCACAGACTACATTCTATATTCCTGTCTTAGGAATGTTTTCTGCTGCAAATGCAACTCCCAACTTGGACAGTAGCCCATACTGGAAGCACTATAGAGGCCGACTCCATGAACCCTAATCTATCTTGGCACTGTACTCTCAGTTCTTTAATATGTAACATGACATGGCTTGTAAACCTGCATAAAAATATCTACTAAAGCATTCAATTTGCAATGCCGAGCTTTTCCTTCTCCTGTTGAGTTTTCGCTTTGCATTTCTGAGCCGCCCATGAAACGGAGAATCCATTGAGGGGAAGAAGAAAATGACTTTCCTGTAACTAAGCATAACCTGTCAAATCACTTTCTTTGTGAAGGGTCAAGTCTGCCAGGAAAGAGGAGAGGAGTGATTTGGCATACTTCTAACTTCCCAGCCCTATCCTGGTGAATCTATCTCTTAAGATTCCCTTTGACATTCTGGATTCATGATGATATTCAGCTATAATATATTATACAGGCAATTATCCTGATAATATTGACAGAAAATACTAGATTTGCTGTGCGCTTTCAAGTCATTTAAAATTATTATTATTATTATTATTTCATAGTCCAATGCTCAAACCACTTTATCATGCTAGCTCTGAAACACTAAGTTACTTTTATCAAATACTGTAGGTATGCTATGCAGCATTTTGAAGAAAAATAAAGTCAATTTCTCCAAATCCAGTCACACAAGAATGAAGTTTCTAACTACACTTTCTGTTACTCACAAGCTATAGACCTAAGACCAGATTTTTTTTAAAAAAATCAATGTTTTAAAATCCCAAATTAATGAACAGATTGCCCAATCAATTACTCTTTTTCAATTCTATATAAAAAGAGAAATACAAACAGAATTGGTTTGAAAGCTGGTGAACTTTATATGACTGCATACCTGAGGAATGTCTGACACGATGGCCTTTTCATCTTTAGTTTTCTCCTCATGTTCTTTATCTTCATTTTGAGGGCTCTAAATCATTAGGATTAAAACACAGAAAATAGTTTCTTAACCTTTGCAACATGAAAAACATTTCATACAACATACAGTAACCTTGCGTTCTACATGTAGATTCAATAGATCATGGAAACATTTGGGTAAATGAACACAGGTACACCTTTCTTCATTCCTAATATACCACCTCCCCTGACTAGATATTAGGCATATCATAATATCAACACACCCAAGAACAACCCAAGTATTATCTGAGGTAAGGCAAGGTAATCAGAGGAAGATCCTTCAAACAGTAGCCTCCTATTTGTGAAAATATCTCCTTCAGGAAGCCAATATTATTCTAACATCGCTTTCCGAATTAGACAAATATGTTTTCGCTGTCTTGGCATGTGAATCTATTATCATCTTATTTTTTTGACCATGTAGTGACTAAAGTATATTTCATTTCTTGTATATGATCTTGTTTTTGAAATTTCTTCCTTCCAAATAAATAAAATATCCTTTGATTTAGCACTTTCTTCGATACCAGAGCCAGGACCAGAAGAAGAAGAGCAGCTAAGGTGACAACATTGTCCATCTTAGAACAGAGGCTATTAATCCTGGATTGTGGGATGTAGCTTCTTGTTGAATATTATTTAGAGTCTGGGCAAAAGGATTTGAGAATGGTCATTGGGACAGTGCACTACCATCTTTTCTTATTACCAGCCCCTATTTTCTACAATAAAACCTTGAGGATGGTTAGCTATCACAGGGTACCGTGGTAGAAAAGCAAGGCTAAGATGTTACTTCACATTGTAAGAAAAAACGAGCTCAACAAACACATTAACTCAGAAACGATCCATATTTACCGTATTTGACAATTCAACCAGATCCACAAAAGACACCTTCTTATCCACTGCAGATGTACGCTGTCTAGGTTTAGGCTGTGGCCTCTAAGAAACAAGAGAGATAAATCAAAATCAGTAATGTTCACCAAAGTACATAATGAGCAGGTTTGCATATGGATGACCAGTTTAGACACATGGGAAATAACTGGCTCCTTCCTCCCGCTAAAATTGATCTCAAATCCAAAAAAACCTGAAATATGATATTCACAATGCCTTCTGTCCCAGCCTACTGAATTTGGGAAGCTCAATTTCTCAAGTATCTTAATGGAAACCCCAGTAAGTATACTGCAGAGCATTTGATACCCCACTGGCAGATTACTCCAATAGGCTCTCAAAACTGAAGATTTGTAAGGAAAGAGCTTTTACGAAGATGTGGCATTGTTTTAAATGCTGCTTCATATCGGTTTAAAGCACATATTAATATAGGTAGAGTATCTCTTATTTGAAATGCTTGGTACCCCAAGAGTTTCGGATGTGGGGTTTTCCCCCAGATCTTGGAGCGCCTGTATTTGTCTACAGTGTTTTGGAGATGGGACTTCAGTCTGAATCCAAAATCCATTTATGTTTCATATACACCTTGTACACATAGCCTTAAGGTTACTGAATATACAATATTCGAATCATCCTGTGTGTGAATCAAAATTGGTGTGCATTAAACCTTCAGAAACAAAGGTGTTGCTCTCCCAGCTACCCAAGTGGATAATTTGGGTTTCTGCAATCTCCAATAAGGGATGCTCAGCCTGTATTGCTAGTCATTTAATTCTATTTTAATGTTGACTTTGTATGATTTTAACTATACCATAATCTGGAGAAAAGGCAGGATGTAAATAAGGATAATGATCATGATGATAATGTACCACTGCTGTTGAAGTGAACAGAGGTGTCGGGAGAGGGCCTTCCCCTTGCCCCTTCACTGGTTTCTCATTCTGGATATAATGTGACAAGTCTGCTGCTACAATCGAACCAGGTGGTTGTAGATAGGAAAATTTCCATTTCAGCTCAATGCTAATTGTACCGGCGGAGAAGCCTTTGGAATCTGTTAGTTCAAAGGTACCTGAAAATCCAAGCACAAGAGCAAATCCATGACTTCCTCTTCTTAAGGTTCAATATATTGACTAAACAGATCCCTCTATGATTTTCTCAAGCAGCTAAAACATTTTTCCTCCAGTGCTCACACAGGATATGAAGCAGGACTGCAAAGTATTTACTTTCATCATTTATCTCTGTCTTTCTGTTACCCAAATATGGGCTTTCAAAATGACAAACCAGCACCATCACACAGCAATCAATGAAGCACAGCCATGGACAATAAATCAATAGATCAGTGGAGATATATGGATTCTATAGCTTCAGATCTTCTATGGAAAATTATAAGAGGGGTTTTCAAACAAGTTCAAAGATATAAGAAGAAAGTAAACTGGAAGGCAGAAGTGGTTCAGCACCAGACAGAATAATTATGTTTACATTCCTGAGGGTGGTTTTTTAATTTCAAAGGATATCTTTGACATTTCACTTGGGTCAAGGGAATATCCTTGTGCACCAAGTCTCAAACAGTTTTTCAAACAGAGTACGTTCATGTCGCACAGTGGACAAAATAAACATGTGACAACTGAAAGCCAACAATTATGATTTTATAGCATGACCCTACAGTTCTATAGCCACCATCACACTGTAGTCAGTTTCATCTGAAGTGTTACCATTTTGACCATTATCTATGTACTTTGAAGTAAGCCTCGTTGTCTCTACATTCTAATGTATTTCCATGTAAAAGAGCTTAAGATAGCAGTTGTACAGAACATTCAGTTCTTTTATTGCACAAGCTACATAAACATGGATGGCATCCTTGAAATATCTTTGAGCACTGCTTCTCAGACAATCTGATGTGAAGCACCAAATGTACCAAGGACTAGAACCATATTTGTGCCCATTGGCCTCAATTTTCTTTCCTTGGAACCCAACAGGGATCAAATGTCAAAGACCCAGGGGCCAGCACTAGATCACAAACCGTTGGATCATCTGCCATTCATTTTTGTGTAGGCTCTTTCAGCCCAAGGGTCAATTTCAATTTCAGAGAAGTTCTTGGGAGACCACATATTAGTGGTGGATGGAGCCAAAGGAAAAAGATGGGATCAAAAAGTCAGCTTATTTTAGCTTTATGTTCCATCCCACCAATAAAGTAAGCCTTAGGAGAGACACATTTCAGATTTGCTTTAAAATATGCAAAACATGGGGAACAATCACAATGGTGTCATGAGAAGGCATGACCCTGTAGGGTCAGAAATTGATCTCAAGATGGCTGGACTTGTAGGTTGAAGATAAAGAAATGTATTTAATAAATTCAAAAGCAACATATCTATAACTAGAATGCTGATTTTAACATCAGTGCTGCTACTATATGCACAGAATTTCAATTGTGTTACAGTTGAGTCTCCAAGTGAAAAAAAGATAGCCTCTTACCTGAAATGTATCTGTCGTGTGCTAATGAAATTAAAGGCACATTGGCTTTTCCTATATAAACCCCGTCTTCAGTTTCATTATCATCAAAAACATACAGGCTCAAGGATTCAGCTTTCAGATAACGGTCAAGGTCCACATTCATTGACACCGGGAAGCACATGTGATCGGAAAATTGCGGTTGGTTGCTGCTAGGAATGATGGAGGTATCGTGGTCGGGGAAATCAAAGAACTTGTAGACAACGTAAGGACTCGGCTGGAGGCCACTCATTTGGCACTTCAGATTGCTGCAGCATTTTGTTGTAATGTGGAGCTCATTTAAGTTTCCTTCTGTAGAAGGGCTGGATTGGGCCGGATTGAGCACTGGCTGCTTCAACAGGAGAAGGAAATACTAATGAATGCCTATTCAGGAAGGTCAAGTTTTAAAACTATTAAGAGATGCACAGATTGCATAACCTCCAATGTTTCACATACAAAAGTTAGGACATGTCAACCAACATTAGACTGTGGTTAAGATGGAGGAGTTATTAATGAGAAAAAGCATATAAGCTAGGAGAGACCATAGCAGTTTGCATTGGCTGAGCCTACTGAGAAGGGGAAGATTCTGTATCCATGATTTTTGACATTACTTTAAAAACCCTCCATCTTAAACTAAGACAAGTCTACACAATGAATTTGTTTCTTGTTTCCTGCTCAAGTGTCCCTAGTTTTCTTTTTGTTTCCATTAATTCTTCAAGGGAAACTTATGTCCCACCATAAAAAACTCAGATGTCTTCTCAAGACTCCTTTGCCATAGGTTTCCATCAAAAGAGTCGAACACAATTACATCCTTACGTTATTTAATTCTACAGAGACACATACATTCATGGTGAGGGAACCACAGGTTCACCTAGGTTGCAATAATTGTAGAGCAGAACAACACAAGGAAGATACTAGCACTTCTGCCACAGCACGTCTAGAATGGGACATGCATGACTACATCGGTGAGTCCAACTCTAGACAAAAGCAAAACCAGATATAAGAATGGACCCTCTTATGGCTCAAAGTACATTCTTTGAAAGTGGCGACAGGAAAGTGAAATAAATCAAGCCAATGCCCATAAACTTAATTAAGCACAATTAGAATTATTAGGCTTGCCTGGTCCTTTGTGTTCATTGTTATGTATCCCAGGGCTTTGGCTCGTTCTTTATACAATCGGATTGCTTGGTCCATGGGGACTTTTAACTTGGCCCAGTATTCCACTGTGCCATAGTTTTGAATCTCTCTTCCAACGCCTGAAAAGACAAACAAGTGATACATTGTACAAAAGTAGGGAATTAACTCTTGATCCAGTTCTGAGAGATCCTATTCTCAAGTCACTCAACAATCCAAAGGTGATTAGAATAATTTACACTGTTTTTGGGTAACAAGACACTCCATTAAAGTACAGAAAATCCAATCCTCCCTAGCAAAGTCTGGCAGCTACACTTAACTTTGGAAACCCAGATGAACTGTTAAGTAACTTTTGCAGAAGGAGAGTTGACAGCATACTATTTTATTGAAAGGGATGCTTAATAAAAATGGAAGACGTTGAAGGGGAGGGGAGCTGGAGCTTAGAACAGACTGTCTAAAAAGATCACGATTTTGGCACAAAAGGAATAGGAACAGATCCTCTGGAATTGGGTTGCACTATTAATGGGGAGGTTCAATGTGATTTATGATCTTTATTTCATCTTGGGCCTTAGGCTCTGTTCCTCAACAAGCAAGGAAAAAAAAGTTGGATCACTCTTTACTCCAGTATTTGAAAGCAGTCATGCCTTTTGCTTAATGATGGTTTAGAAATGTGTAAATCAAAACAACCTCTGAACATTCCCTGCCTAAGAAAACCCAATGAAATTCAAGGGATCACCATAAACCAACTGGAGACCTAAGGGCACTTATATGTAATGTGATGTCTGCATAGACTCTCAGCATTGCTATGGGAATGCTTTCAGTGATGGATGAAGAGACTTATGGGCAAGTAGGAGAGAAGTCAACTGTAGCATCTAAAGCTATGTACTTCTATAAATAGAAGACACAGTTTGCTCCTTGCTTGATGGTGCCAAGGATGATCATTGCTTGATTTTCTCTCTCTCTCCTTTAACTTCAAATGAATAAATGAACTGAATTTCTACCTGCAAATCCATCATATTGAGAATGCAAGGTCAAGTCTATACACTTCCCTAATATCAATACCAATAGGAAATGGTTCAGGGATATAAGTTTGGACTGACTGTTAATTGGATCAATGTTTTCAATTAGATTGCCTATTATGTTATTCTTTTTTAAACTGTGGCTGTGGTTGCATAAGATATCAATAGCTGGGAAATGATGACTATAATGGACGTTTGCTATTTTCATAAGATTTACTGAAAGAAAACTTTGCCTGTGCATGGAATGTTCCAACACAAATATTGGCAAATATAATAAGCAGAGGCATCTGTTCATCTGTTTTTTAGATGACTCTGTAATATTTTATTGTCTGCTGGCCCAAGATCTACCAATTTGAATGACAACTGTAAGGAATGTATATCTATCCATCTGGTTCAGGCCAAGAATAACAGATAACTTTCTAAAGTAACACCAAAACAAATAGAGCATGGAAGATGGTAGTGCCTTCACTTGCCATTATATTGAGGGTGAGCAACAGATATGGGCCAGAGGGCAACTTCCTACCTCTAATGCAGATCCAAATTACTAATTTTGTAGTTCAATCACCTGATCAGGTTTAGACTTACTGCGCCCCCCAACCTTTGCAGGGGTGGTGGACCTAAAATGGTCCACCCCAGGAGACTTATGGATCCAGAAGGATTCCTGACGGCTCTTGGGGAATTTCCCGCCTCCTCGGCAGGTGATCCTGTTGATGCTCTGGTCTCTCTCTGGAATTGAGAGATGACTAGGGCAATAGACACGATCGCTCCGGAGCGTCCCCTCTCGAGTAACCGAGCTAAACCAGCTCCTTGGTTTACTGAGGAGCTGGCAGCGATGAAGCAAAAGGAGAGGGAACTAGAGTGCGTGTGGCGAGCAGAGTATAACGAGTCAGACCGAACACGGCTAGGCTCCTATCTTAGGGCATATGCCGCGGCAATCAAAGCTGCAAGGAGAGTCCACCTTGCGGCCAACATTGCGTCCGCACAGAACCGTCCGGCGGCGCTGTTCCGTGTTATCAGAGGGTTGTTAACTCCCACCAATCAAGGTGGGAGCCCTGATAACTCGGCAGCCCGCTGGGAAGCATTTGCTCGGTTCTTTGCGGACAAAGTCGCTCTGATCCGTTCCGACTTTGACACCATATTAACGGCAGTCTCTGAGGATGTAACGAGTGCACCTGCTTGTCCAGTTTTGTTGGATTCATTTCAATTGGTTGAGCTCGAGGATGTGGACAAGATCCTTGGAGAGGCGAGACCGACCACATGCATCCTAGACCCCTGCCCATCCTGGCTGGTGAGAGAAGCCAGAGGGGGTTTGGTCGAGTGGGTGAAGGTGGTGGTGAATGCCTCCCTTCGGGAGGGCAAGTTTCCAGCGAGCCTAAAAATGGCTGTGATCAAGCCGCTGTTGAAAAAGCCATCATTGGATCCCACTCAATTCGGAAACTTTCGGCCTATTTCCAATCTCCCCTATTTGGGCAAGGTCTTGGAACATGTGGTTGCCTCGCAGCTCCAGGGATTCTTGGTGGACACTGATTTTCTGGATCCGGCACAGTCTGGCTTCAGGCCGGGGCATGGTACCGAGACAGCCTTGGTCGCCTTAGTCGATGATCTTCGCCGGGAACTGGACAGGGGGAGTGTGTCCCTGCTGGTTCTGCTGGACCTCTCAGCGGCCTTCGATACCGTCGATCACGGTATCCTTCTGGGACGCCTCGCAGGAATGGGACTTGGAGGTACTGTCCTGCAGTGGCTCCACTCATTCCTGGAGGGTCGGTCCCAGATGGTGTCATTGGGGGACGCCTGCTCGGCCCCACAACCGTTGACTTGTGGGGTCCCGCAGGGTTCTGTATTGTCTCCCATGTTGTTTAACATCTACATGAAGCCGCTGGGAGAGATCATCAGGAGTTTCGGGGTCCGGTGTCATCTGTATGCAGATGATGTCCAGCTCTGTCACTCCTTCCCACCTGTCACTAAGGAGGCTGTTCAGGTCCTGAACCGGTGCTTGGCCACTGTGTCGGACTGGATGAGGGCCAACAAATTGAAATTGAATCCAGACAAGACAGAGGTCCTCCTGGTCAGTCGGAAGGCCGAACAGGGTATAGGGTTACAGCCTGTGCTGGATGGGGTCACACTCCCCCTGAAGGCGCAGGTGCGCAGTCTGGGGGTGATCCTGGACTCATCGTTGAGCCTGGAGCCCCAGGTCTCAGCGGTGGCTAGGGGAGCCTTCGCACAATTAAAACTTGTGCGCCAGCTGCGACCGTACCTTGGGAAGCCAGACTTGGCCACGGTGGTCCACGCCCTTGTTACATCCCGTTTAGACTACTGCAACGCACTCTACGTGGGGCAGCCTTTGAAGACTGTTTGGAAGCTTCAGTTAGTCCAACGGGAGGCTGCCAGGTTAATAACTGGAGCGGCGTACAGGGAGCGTACCACTCCTCTGTTACGTCAGCTCCACTGGCTGCCGATTAGCTACCGAGCACAATTCAAGGTGCTGGCTTTAGCCTATAAAGCTCTAAACGGTTCCGGCCCAGCTTATCTGTCCGAACGTGTCTCCCGCTATGACCCACCTCGAAGCTTAAGATCATCGGATGAGGCCCTGCTCGTGGTCCCGTCAGCCTCACAGGTGCGGCTGGCGGGGACGAGAGACAGAGCCTTTTCAGTAGTGGCTCCCCGCCTATGGAACGCCCTCCCCATTGAAGTCAGGCAGGCTCCCTCCCTCCTATCCTTCTGTAGGAAGGTAAAAACTTGGTTGTGGGGCCAGGTTTTCGAATAAGAATCAGCAGCATTAATTACTATTATGTATACTGGAACTCAATTGACAGACCCAGTCTTTTAAACTTGTACACGCCTATCTATATTTTATAAATGCATTTTATGAATGTTATAAGTAAGTTAATTTTTTAACTGATTTATAGTGTATTGTACTGTTTTTAAATGTCTGTTTTATTGTAAGCCGCCCTGAGTCCCCTGTTGGGTGAGAAGGGTGGGATATAAATATTGTAATAAATAAAATAAATAATAAATCTCAAAATGACCACAGGAAGTGATGTCATGTTACATCTTGTTACCATTTTGAGAAGGACTGCAGAGGAAAACAGAGGTGTCTGGGGATAGTAGAGTCTTAAGAGTGCAAGTATGGATGAAGATGGGCATTTCCTCCATGTTTTCAAGCATATGGTGATATTTCTGCATGGTCTGGGGCAAAACTTACTTGAAAATCATACCAATTTATTTTTCAAGAGTTGGAGGATTGAGATTTGGGGGAGTGGGTGGATTTGAGGCTGCAAAATTGAAGTCTATGTGGTACATGAACCCCACATGTTGCACTATATTATATTATGAGACAAGTCATTCTAATCCATGGACTAGTTTAAAGCACCGGGTAGGCATGCTCATTAATGTCTAATACATCTTCCTTGTCTCAACATGAAAAAATTCCAGTTCACCAAAAGTTCTAGATTGATTTGGTCAGTCATTTTTCTCCTGTCACAGGATGCTTGGTGCCATAATTTTTTTTAGGTCTCATACTTATAAATAGTGAATAAATGCACAAAAGCTGATCAGTACTGCAACAGACATGACCAAAACTCACCCACTAAAATGGCTGAACCGTAGACTCTGCCATTCTGCTCCAACATCTCATGGAATCTCAGCTGACAGGCAGCGGTTGTCTCAAAGTCCATGCCATAGGCGTGGTGGATCTCCAGCGTGGCAGTGTTTTTCTGCAGATACTGCAAAAAGAAGTCATCCATCCGTACAAGATACTGGGAGGTAAAGTTGTAGGTTGGGTTAAGGCCACGGATGATGGGGGTTGTCTGAAGTTCGAAATCATAGAAGGCATAGGTACAGAATGTTGCAGGCTCCTGGTCCCCAAAGGACTTGGTTGTTTCAGCAGAAAATATCACTCTGCTGATGTGGATTTCAAACAAGTTCTCTCCCCGCTCTAAGTGGGCGGTTTCATTGAACTCATCGACAGGATCATCAGGCAGGATTTCTGGTCTGAACTTGTACTGCTTGGTACCATAAGCAATATCCTTCAGCTGGGCTGCAAAGTAAAAAAAAGGGGAAAAAAGGATGTGCCTCTAATTTAACTCATTGTGAACTCCCATAAATCTGATTATTTTAGATGTTATATGTCATGGAATACAAAACAACAAAGATGGCTTCTGTTCCATAAATCTGAAGGAACTTCAGACATTTAGCTGATTACAAAACACTAGAAAAAGTACTAGGCTTCAGATATTGGATCTGGACCATTTGCATAGAAAGCTGGTATGCTCGCCCATATGACTATAATTGTTCCAGTGGGATTGAAGAAGTTATTCATTTCCCACAACTCCTCATCATCTTGTCCACTGGCCATGTTGGATACATGATTCTGGGAATAAAACTTCCAACTTTCTACCCTTCCCCAGCAACTTATTTTTAAATACAATTTGGAAAAACTCACATGCTTAGGATCATATTTGGAAATCAATTGTTTCATCCCCTTTTATATATCCTTGTTCTGCTGTTCAGGAACAAGACAAAAATTTATTCATCCACTGAAACTAGATGGCTTATCAACTTACCTTCCAATTTCCGGATACGCATGGCTCTAACGTCAAGAAGCTGGACATACTGTTCCAGTTTTAATTCATAATCTTGCTGCAATGCCTCCATTTTCTGTGTCACAGATTCAACCTCGGCCTGAAAAACATAAAGAAAGGTGGTCATCATCAAATATTCAAAGGGCTATCACATGGAAAAGGGAGCAAGTTTGATTTTTTGTCTTTGCTCCAAACGGCAAGATTTGAAATAGATTCAAATGAATCTATTCCATACATCAAATCTTTTTACAAATCATATAATCATCTTAGCACAATTTTCAGCTCTCTCTCTCCTGACTGGCTTGAAAATGATTTCTCAGTGATAAAGTATTAAGAGTTGAGTCAGATTTTTAAAAAAGAACTTACTGCTAACTTCAAAATCGGTTGGACATCAGTTAATTAAGATTAGTTACTGCATGAAATCTTAGATTCATCCATCTTAATTATCAGATTATACCCCTATCCCCACCAAAAACAATACTAGCAGTCAACTGCACAGTAAACGAATTACCTACCTGGTAATCTTTGTTAATTTTATGCTGTACAATTAACATATTGCGTGTCTTTTCAAGCTCTTGAACAGTTTCTGCGTGGGTTGCTTGGAGCTCACGCATGGAACGCTCCAAGTCCTTCTGGGTGTCGTCTTCTACTTTCTCCAAAAATGTGAGGTCTCCGTTTGTCTGTTGCCTACGAACCTAAACCGCAAAAGTTGACAGTATGCTAATTAGATTTTTTTCTTGAAAGTTTCATGTTTAATTGAAACAGATGGACTTCTCGCTTTCTAGCTCTGAAACAAAGCTGTGCTTGGACCCCAATCCTGCCAATTTCTCAATGCTTCACAGGAGACAATGAAAGCAACTAAGAACTACTTAATAATTGGATTTTGCAAGTTGATGCAATACATCTTTATTCAGAAATATGTCCAAATGAGTTTAACAGGATTTGGTCATTTCAAGAAGAGCCAGCATATCACTAGTGACTAAGGGCTGGAAGCAGCAGTCATATGCATGTCTAATACCCAGTCAATTTTAAACTATAAATTTTGAATTTACATTCTATTACTACAGTATTTTAATCTGTGTATTATATGTATTTTACAGCAATGTTTTAATATATGTATTTTATTATATGTGTTTTATGTTTTGACTGTGTTGTGCCCCACCTCAAGCTGTGAGGAGGCAGGTAACAAATAATAATAATAATAATAATAATAATAATAATAAGAAGAAGAAGAAGAAGAAGAATTGGAAGAAGAAGAGCCTACTGGTATTTTCAGGTTATGGTACCATCTATCATGGTAAATGTACACTGCAATCTGAACTAAAATGGAGGCGGTATCTGGCTTTAAATGCAAATTTATTGGGGAAGTCTGATGGAATTCAATGGCAACTTGAACACACATAGACATATAATGTACATTATAATTTTGTGCATATTTATTCAGAGTTAAATATTGCTGTGTTTAGTGGGACTTACTTCTTAGGGAAGAATAAATAAAATTGTGTCTTTAGTGAACTTTCTCAGCCCGAGTCTCCATTTGCCATTTGCAACATTGACATAACAATAATGTGGTATAATGATATCTTAGAAGGATGTTATAATAACTGCTAGATACTATATGGAGACAGCTTTGGATATTGTAACCACTATAACTAAATATTATTTGTGTATTATTATTTCCCCAGGATTATTCAGAGAATATTCTGGGTCTGCTATGTTAATGGAAGCCATGAGAAACAGTACTATACAAAAGTGGGATTTATCTATATTTAACTAGCAGTGTTATCAGTAAGGAGTGGATGGGAATCTATTGAAGAATATAAGGCAAGAAGCTCTGCCTTTTCTATTCCTTCTTTTCTCTTTCACATCACTGCAGTTCTGTTGTAAACAGCAGAATTACAAACAAGGTGGAAGGTGGAAATGCATTTCCCCACATGGTACTTTTATAAATAAGCAAGTAGCCAATGTTAGGATACAGGGAGGAGGGAAAAATGCTTATGTTTCCAGAGTGTAACACTTTAGTTTGGCATTGGCTTTGACATCCTACAGAATTATTGTTATATCCTTCAGGATCTGTAAACAAAAAGTTATTTTGATCCGACCTGCAACAGGACAATGTGAGAACAGGAAAGGCAACTGTTAGTGCTCTAAGCCAAAAAAGGGAGGGAAGGAAAGTATCAAGTAAAACCATGTAAGCTTAAGGTTAATTCACTTTCAGTGTTGCAATGAAATATGCAAGGAAACTGAAAAAGTTCTACCCTGTCCTCTTTTCAGTCTCCATCTTTCAGTTTCCCACCAAAATGGAAGAGTGACATTAACTGGTAGGTACAAGCAAGAAGCATTAGCTGGTGAAAGGAGCACGAGGAGAGGCTTTGTCAAAAAGCCAGGCCTTGTGAGTATAATGTTTTATGAGGATCAGAGAGTTTGAAAAGGCGGCAGGCAACAGTTTCTGCTAAGTTACCTTTATGAGCATGAGAGCCTCGCTGAGTTCAGCCGCATCAACGTCGCTCTCCTGAAACGGAGACAATCAACAGGAAAGCGTTGTTCAAGGGGAAAGAATGAATTATGGAGCGAGGCAGTGAGACTACACAATGCATTCACACTCGAACATGACATTTCGCTGGATATCATGAATAAGTAAACTCTGTCATATTCCTGCATTGTTTAGCCTTTGCTTTTAAGAAAGGAGTATTTGCATACAATATGGAAAGCTCCCCCCAACTATCCCTGCCTTGGTCCTTTTTCAATGAAGGAGGGGGAGAAGGAGGCGGAGGACAGAAAGTTCACCTTGGTGAAAAACTTCATACGGTTCTTCATTTCGTCCAGCTGTTGCTTCTGCTCCAGGTATTGCAAACGCAGCTCTTGGTTCTCCTGGGCCAGTTTTTCATTTTGGTCTCCAGAAGGAACGACAAAAAGACAGATCTTTGTAGAAACCAACAGGAACTTGACACAAAGTCGAAGTAAACCCTACTCTGCTCTTCCATTATACCCTTCCTACACACATTTAGAGCAAATACACTCATCAAGTACCTTGGAAGTGGTAGGATTGTACAAGGATTTTGCTCTTCTACCTGAGTATGAACCAGTGTCCTGCAATGAGGTCATTAATTGCATCTTTGAAATCTAAGAAAGTGCCTGTAGAAGACATGATTCCTCAAAAACTCTTCAAGAAAACGCTGAATGATGATGCCTCTTTCTCACTAGCCTATTTATCAGGATAAACAGCACTGTAGAAATGCCGAGTAGGTGGAAAATGAGCATTGTATTTCCTATCTATAAGAAACGTGGTAGGAATGACCTTCAATTAGCTTGCTCAACATCACATCAAAACGATATGCTCAACACCACTTATCAAATGTGATTTCAGATCCAGATAAGAAGTTTAAATATTTATTTATTGTATTTTATTTTAATTTTAAATTTATAGCCACACACTAATATTTATTTGTTGTTTTTATTTTAGTATTTGCTTTGTTTTAAATTGTCGTTACATTGTGTGTTTGTTTGCTGCCTTGAGACCCAACAGCCAGAAAGGTGGGCTATAAATAAAGTTAATATGACTAATAATAATAATAATAATAATAATCATCATCATCATCATCATCATCTACACCATGCTGTTGACTTTTCCTTATTCCTCCTTCCTCCTGTCAATCATGGGAATGTCCCAAAATTCAGCCCCTCGGAGCTAGTTTAGGAGATGCACAAAGGCTGCCTTGAGGATAGAAAGATCAATTTTCTAGGCAAGAGACATCTTTATACATACACTGTCAATTCAGTCTGCATATATTAGTTTAAGCCACTTGCCTTTGGGCTAGCATAAAATACAAGGGTTTATTTTAGCATTTAGGAGACAATAACACTGATACCTTTAGGATCTTTTAGGGCTTCTTCTGTCTGTCTTTAGGGCATAGGTTTCAGTGCCTTTTCCTCCCTGTCTCCCACTTTTTCTAGAGTAATTGGATACAGAAAGAAGCTTGGTGCCCTAGACATAAATATTTTAATGTTTCAGAGCCATATTGTTCAATGTTATTATAGATATAATGGGCATCTGTGTGTATGTATGGAATTCTATTAAAATTATGCATTTTTTGGTTTGCATATAACTTGGGCTATGATCTACAATTTAATTTAAGTAAGGACCATTAAAGCTTTAAGATGACTCTTTGTCCATATCAATTACGGCACAAGCTTTTGAGCTGATCCATTCTTTTTGAGGGTGAAAAATAAAGGATTTACACTCCGCACAAATAAGGCAAGATGGAGAAAAAGATTTCCTTAGGTTTTTGGATCCTTAATTTGATGTTTGTAGAAACAGATAGACCTAAAACCCACTGTTAGTGCCAACTAGAGTAGTAAAGGTAAAGGTTTTCCCCTGACATTAAGTCCAGTCGTGTCTGACTCTGGGAGTTGGTGTTAATCTCAATTTCCAAGCCAAAGAGCCGGCACTGTCTGTAGACACCTTCCCAACAGAGCGGTACCTATTGATCTACTCACATTTGCATGTTTTCAAACTGCTAGGTTGGCAGAAGCTGGGGCTAACAGTGGGAGCTCACTCCGCTTCCCAGATTTGCACCTGCGACCTTTCGGTCCACAAGTTCAGCAGCTCAGCGCTTTAACACGCTGCACCACCGCCAACTAGAGTAGACCCGCTGAATTAACAGATCTTACATGTTCATTTATCAAGTTTTCAATGATTTAATGGGTTTACTCCTGCTGGAACTAACAACGTATTTCAGAAGTCTTGTGTGAAACTAGACTAATGGATCTATAGAGCTACTTGTGTAACTTGATCAAGATTGTGCATTGTGAGCATGCAAGAATCGTTTCTTGCTACTATACACAAACAGGGGACTTAAGAAAACAAAGATTATGATAATCGCTTGCTAAAACAAACAGCTGTCAAAACCCACTCGTGCTAGTTCCATCATCTGTAATCAATATGCATAGGGTGCTGACCTACGCATTCATGCTAAAAAGACAAACTAAATAAAGATTCCTAAACCTGCAATTAATTTAAACATTAAACTGCATTTAAACTTTCTTAACCAAAAGAATGACAAAACCTGAAACTAATCTGCTCTTTGAGCTGGGAGTGGAAGGCATGGGATGGGGAGAGGGCGAAGGGGAGCAAAGCAAAGAGCCAAACCGGTTTGGCATTATCTAAACGAACATATGGAGTTTTCAAATGGCTAAACTGATAGGATAGAAAAGAGGCTCAATGAGAAGATTAGTCCACTTCTTTGAATCTTGACCATAGCAGTCACAGAAATACAACTGTGCCAGAGAGAAAGGTAGTCCTTTATCGTTGACAATATTGGGAAAGGGTTTCTCATTTGTGTTGTCGAAGGCTTTCATGGCCGGGATCACAGTGTTGTTGTCTGTTTCCTCTGAGGATGCCTGCCATAGATGTGGGTGAAACATCAGGAGCGAATACTTCTGGAAGATGGCCATACAGCCCGGAAAACATACAACAACCTGGTTTCTCATTGGTTTCTTTGCTGGGTATAGAGAACCCTTTATTCATGGCAACTCCCACCTAAAGTAGTATATGTTTCACTCGCTTGCCATTTTGGAAAAATGGCAACACAAAAATATCCAAATTCTGCAACTGTGGGTCTACTTTAATTGGTTTTGGACATGGCAATTGGCTAAGCTTCAGCTCCAAATCACCCCCCTGCTTATCTAAACTACAAAGGGTGAGAGGGAGATTCCTGTGAAACTCTAAGCAACTCTAGGCAGCATAGCTAATGGTGAAGCATGCCAGGCACTGCAGTATCACAACATCCATAGGCCAACATGGTTCCATAGGGATTGACAAAATATGAGGAAAGAGGTCTCCCGGTCAAAACAGGACATTCTGATTAATGGTGCATCTATATAATAAAAATAATGCAGTTCGACACCATTTTAACTCAAATGGCTCAATACTTCAAAATCATAGGAGTTGTGGCTTTACAAAATCTTTAGCCTTCTCTGCCAAAGACTGCTAATGCCTCTCCAAGCAACAACTCTCACCATTCCATAATACTGAGTCAAGGCAGTTAAAGTGGTGTCAAAGCATTACTTTTACAGTGTAGATGCACCTTGTGTCTCAGATACACAGTACTTCCCTAGATAGGACAGAAAACCTAACTTGGTACAAAGGAGTTCTCTATGTTGCTGGATATGCAACCTTACCAAATTGAGAGAAAACACAACCATTCATGTGCACATCACACACTAAGCTTCCATTCCTGCAATATACCTTGTTCCACTTTCATTCTGTCCAGGATGTTATTTTTATCTGCCAAATCTGACTTTAACGCAGCCTCGAGCTGAGCAATCTCCAGCTTCAGCTGCTGTTCCTTCAGCTTCCATTTCTGGTCATGGGTCACGCCGAAGGCACTGAGGGTTAGAAAGGAGGAAAACAGGCCAAGCATAAAAGACAAAAGAAAGAGATCCACAAATGGCGTGTGAAGAGTGCTCAGTAATTGACCCCAACAGCAAATAGTGAGAAAGAGGAAAGCCATTTTAGCGGCCGAGATCATTGTCATCATGTCTTAGGAATTAAGCAAACACATGCTGGTCTGCTGCTGTTGAAACGGAGGCGCCTTTCCGAGGCTGCGGTCATGGAAGATGAAAGGGTTTGTGGGATGAGCAACAGGGCTGGCCTCAATTTAGAGCCAGAGGAGCTGGCAGACTCCAAACGCTGGTGGGGGCTCAGGGAGGAATTCAGAGCTCGGTTCCAGAGGAATCCGCCACTCAAAACCTCAGCAACAGACTATTGACAGAACCATATCTTGCGCAGAGAAACCTCTTCACGTACAAGGGCTGTGATTTCCCACTTGATCCGATTTTTAAGGAGAGAGGGAAGGGAGGACGCCCGGGGCCAGTTGCCTGTCCAAAGGAAGACTGGCCACAAAGGAACAGCTCTTCTCAGATCACAAAATGTGTCTCCTGTAACATATTAAAAAGCCTTTGTACTCTTAAGCCAACTTTATAGCCCTAAACAAAATATCTGGGTTGTTAACATGGCCAAGAAGGCAACAGCACGGCTCTTGAAGACCATGAAAAGGAGGAGGGAAAAATATGGCCCAGAAAATAGAACTCTGTATCAAAGGACTCACAATTTGAAAACCAGCATGGATGTTTAGGACTACATTTTTTGCATTAAAATGTTTGTGTGCTATGAGTTTGTGTGTGTGTGTTTGAGATCAGGTCATGGAGCCAAACTGCAAAACCAGCAGCTCATTGTTCAAAGAGTTTTCAGGTGGCTTAAAATTTCTTTGACACTGGCTCTGAAATGACAAAATCTGAAAGGATTGAAAGAGGAATGGCTAGTTAGGAGATATTCGTCCCATATTAAAAATTTTCCTTGACACTCTGAATTTAAAAGATGGAACTGAGGCATTAAGAACTCCCCTTTAGCACTGAACACCTGCAGGTTTTATTCATGTCTTTCCCTACTTTTTATTATCTTGCAAAGCTCTGTGGTCATGCTGACTGGGAAATTCTCAGACCCACAGTCCCAAAATCTTTCCAAACTGTGTTCCCTACGTCTATTTAATACTGCCAAACACCATAAAAAAGAAGTTGTAAATGTATGGGGGCATCAGACTGCCCTTGGGCCCCATTCCAGCAATGCATATCTGCACTTGTGTGTCTAAATAAAACATCACAAAGAGTAATGTTGACGTAAAATGTAATCATGAACTTTTGTGTATGTTCCTTTATTAGTGTTCAGCAACACAATATACATGGATCACTAAAATACAATATAAAAGTCTTGGAAGTATTTGAATGCATAGTGATTCCATGTTAGGAGACTGGGAGTGTTGGAGCAAATTGTAACTAGCAAAACATACATCTAAGCATTCAACATTAAGCAGATTCACACAATGAATTTCAGAAGTTATATAAGAATCCATACTAATATTGAATGCAGATGTTGGAAGCTGTAGAAGAAATAAATGAATTGGATTTTTAGAAATTAGTTCATTGCTACAAAGCCTTTGAATTGATTACATATAGCCTAAGCCCACACTATCTGACTGACCACATCTCCCTGAGTGAACTTGCTCATGTCTTAAGTTTATTGGGAAACACTTTGTCTCACTCCCAATTCCATCATAGGTGAAGGCATTGGTTTGCTTGCTGAAAGCTCCTTAGTTATTTCTGAATTCAAAACACACAGTTTTTTTGTAAAACTTCCATAACAAGGCCTTTGAAGGTGGGTTTTACTGACCACAGGTGATCAAGCAAGTGGCCAAGTACATATTTGGTTTAATGCCATGCCGTAATTCCCTGCCTGTTCTTATGCAATCGTTTATAGATCATCCTTAACTGTTTGGCCTGTGACCTTATCCTTGAAGCACTGATCATGCTCTGCCTCTTGGCATCATATCTGCAAAACTGCATTAATACTCATGACCTGATGAGCATGAGACATTCCAGCCATGATCTGGACAGACAACATGTTCTTTCTCATTTCCCGTTTCCCCGATTTATTAAATGGGAGTAACAACAAACACCTGGAAAGAGCTCTTGTAAGAATGATTCAAAAATGCTGCAACTGGGATGAGTCTGAAAAAGGGCAGAAAGATAAGTTTCAACTTCTTGTGGTGCAGAAGTGTGTGTAAGATCTCATCTGTGGCCTGTATTTTAGGTCTGTTGCTGTCGTATGCTTCCAAGTCCTTTTCAATTTATGGCGACCCTATAATGGGACCTTTGGAAGCCAAAAGGCATGACTTGCCTAAAGTCATCCAGTGGGTTTCAATGGCAAAGTGAAAAATCAAACTCTGGTCTCCAAAGTCAAAGTCCAATGCTCAAACCGCTATACCACACTGGCTCTTAAATTCACTTGCTGAATAAGTTTGCCGAGTTCATTTTTAACAGCACTGAATATATTTCTAACCTTGGAATCTGTCCTTCGTTAAAACTCAGAGCAGCTTACAACTCCACTTTCTCCAAATCCACATAATGCTAACTTTAAAGGCATACAAGATCATTCCAAAACTCAATATGCAGCTATCATCTCTTTTACATTTAGGACTGTATTCTTCTGGAATATCTTTGGAGTTCACATAGAAAAAAAAATCCTGCTACATTTTGAAAACCATCTGGGTTTACAGAAGGGCTGGCTATGCAGCAGATGGTACGCAGGAGGACCGGATCAGTATTAGCGGGTCAAAGGAAAGCTAATGCTTGCAACTTGCATTTTTAAGGGAAACTGACCTCTTGGATTTACACAGTCATCTGATCATAACACCAAACTTATTATTGATTGGGAAATGCTAGTTGAGCTGGACATACTGTTGACGTCTGGACAAGAGTCTATTTTTTTGGCATTTTTTGGTTTGAAAATACCTGAAAGAGGGAACTGATTACCACAAATAAGCAAAAAAATAAAAAAATAAAAAGGAGATAGAGCATAGACGATCATTTATATGTTGGCATGGTCCCTGCTACAGATACTAAAGCAATTTGATCTTTGTGAACTCTTACACAAAATGTCTGGATCCGCAGCTCTTAGGCTATTCTTGTCAATTTAAAGGTAGCTAAATGTTCATTTAAAAACATATTTTACAGAGAAAATGTGAATTCAAATACTGATGTTGAATGGCTCAAGATGGCAGGCTCATGCAGCAACAGGACAGAATGGAATTATGTGGGGAAATTGGTAAGTCAGAAGGAAAGACTCGCTCATTGATAGAGCGAGTAGCCAGGAATGACAACCTTATGAAATCCTATAGTATCTCTATATTCATTTTAGATTTCAGATAAAGCAATGGTAGGCTTTCTATGCCTCCAAGGTAAAACATTGTCACCTTTTTGTTCCTTGCAAATGGGTTCAGTGTGGGCCTGATTCTCAAATAACCAGCCAGAGTTTGTAGATGTTACTGTTTGAACTATAGTAAAGGTAAGGTAGGTACGCTCCCCTAAAACTTTAGCATTCAAAATATTTTAAGCCTGCCTTAAAATGAAAAGTTTAAGTCATCTTCTCTTTTGAAGAAGAGCTCAATTTGTATCTCCTGTAACTGGAGGGGGTCTCCTCCCATCCCCTTCTGCTTCATTATCAGGTGTTTCCTCATTAAAGCCTCTGCAAATTGACTGTAATTGCTTCAATTTTCTGTTCGGCACCAGAAAATGAATTCAGCGCCTGATCTCGTTTCATGTTCAGTAGGTTTAGCCTCCTAATTTTTTATTTATGTGATATTAAGCACTGCTGACAGAATTTACACAGGCTATTACCTCGGAGCGACTTTACATAAATATCAAGTGTAGCCACAGCTCTGGCCTTAGGCTATTTGGCACCTCAAAAGTCAAAATGACACCCAGTGCAGCTCCAGAAAAGTCCATTTTATATTGTGTTCTCTCTTTTTTTAAGGAGACTGAGGTTGAAACTGAAGGCAAAGATATAGCGTCCAATGCTTTGATGCTGTCTTCTCTGTGAAACAGACAACTTGGTAGTAACAGTATAAATGGAAAGTTATGTTCAAAATAAGTAGTTCTAGAAAGGATGGCATTTTCAATGGATGGGGAAAGGCTCTTCATACCAAGTGCAATTGGTCCGGAAGATGGAAAAGCAGACAGCATTTGCTGGACTAACCCCCTTCTCCTTTTCCCTTGTGTTTCATGTCTTTTTAGATTATAAGTCAATTTTTTGGCTACAGATGCTCTAAATAAATAAATAAAATGCTTCAACATGTAAAACTGTTTTGTGGCTGTAGGTTCTGGTGCATAACAATACTTGATGTTACATGCTTTTCACTAACTTGGATACAGGATTATCAGGGGTGAAATCTACTAAGGATCTAAAACAATGCTGCTGGAAGTGGTGGCCTCTTGGTTGCCAGTCTGCACCAAGGAAAGAAGGAAGCAATTGTACCCAATGTACCCAAATTCAGTCCTAGGCCCTGGCAAACCAGGAAACCATAATTGTAGGTCTTCCACCACAACAAATATCCTGGAAATGATTTATCTAAATCATCATAAAACCAAAACAGTAAGTTTTTGGAGGCATTAGATTGTTTTCCTTGCTTGGCAATGCAAACGCACTGAATGACTTTAGATAAGTCATACACTTTCAGCCCCAGAAAACCTTGTGATAGGTTCAATTAAGGGTCACATAAGCTGGAAATGATGTGAAAACATATAACAAACCACAGTTTAAAAGAAGACTAAAGGGTTATAAAGATTCCTTCCCTATATTTCAGTTCACAATGTGAGTGGATTTATCAATAGAAGTCTCAATAAAAAAAGGACATGCATTCTGAAAATTCTTCAGCTCTTGCTCTCTCTTCCACAATTCCCTGTCCACATGCCACTCTGTATGTCATAGGAGCATAGAACCACAGATTTGGAAAGGACCACAAGGGTCATCTAATCCAACCCTATTCTGCCACAAAGGAATAAACAGTCAAAGTACTCCTGACAGAAAGCCATCCAGCCTCTGTTAAAAAGCTCCAAGAAGACTCAATCACACTTTGAGGCAGCCTATTTCACTGTTAAATTACCATCAGACAGTTCTCATTTCAAGTCTACTTGTTCTTATTTCATCAGTAATTATCTTAGCTAATCTATAAATCAATAATGGGAATCAGATAAGGATTCTGTAATCAGTTATAATTTACCTGTTGTATAACTTATCGTAATTTTCTTTTAAGAGGTCCCTCTCTTTCTCCAAATCATTGATTCTGTCTTGTAGCTGAAATGAAGAAAATGGTTAGCAGTGATGTAACTGAAAATGAAAAATAAACCATTACTGACAGAAACACAACTGGCCAGAACTATTTTAGATGTCAAGGAATAGTAGATTGGTTCTCATACAACATAATAACTGCTATGATGTAACAGAAGAGTAAGGCAGTCTGGGATGATGGACAAAATGAAAATCTTATTGAAAAGTAAATGTACTGCCAAGTTAGAAAAACATTCCAGACATTTGATTAACATGTGTGTTTGACTTGTGTGGTTCCCATTAAAATTACCATTTTACCCACTTTAAGGTGGGGATTCACAATATCACTCTTAACCCATTGTACTTGAAATGGGGGTCATCTAGATCTTCCTGAACTCCATCCTTCCTTGCCATTTGCTATGCTGGCTAGGGCAGATGGGAGCGGACTCCATCCACATCTGGAGAGCCACATGCTGGCACTGTGTAATGGCATTACTGATCATTATGACAGAGGACAAACACAGTGCCTTGAAAAGGTTCATTGTCTATTATGAACTCCAATATGTCAACAAGACAAGGGTTGATCGTTCATTGTTTGACCTAGTCAGACTGCTGAGATTCATATGAATAACCACTATAAGATCATAACAGTAGAAACAACGGTGGGAATAATCTAAAGACCATGGGAAATGTGTGGTATCAATACCAGGGGATAAAGACTGCATGGTTGTGCATCTCTCAGTTTCCTAGGAAGGATAAGCAAACTATTGGTCAGGTGTGTACAATCCACTGTAAAGCATCAGAAAGCATATTCTTCCTTTAACATTTACAGACAAGATTTAGCCTCACCTCATCTAGCCGTCGCTTTGAAAAAGTGTTGGCCTGTAATTGTCTCTCTAGATTGAGGCACTTCAAACGTTCTTCCTTGAGCAGCAGGTTGAGTTCATCTCCTTTTGCCATAAGTGCATCATGGCTGACTTTAAGATGCCTTTGGTTCTGTGGCGATGGTGGAGAGAAGGCAGTGGAAGGTAAGCATTTTTGAGCAACAATTATCCTTTTCAACAAAAATAAATAAGGGGTGGTGAGATGCAGGGATGGCGGGGTGGATGCAGTCACTGTGAGTCTGTACTGCTCTAACATATCTAACTGTAAGTTTGACTGAACTTACTGGGACTTGAATCAAAGCAGAGATGAACAGGGATGCAGTGTTAGCATAATAATAATAATAATAATAATAATAATAATAATAATAATAATAATAATAATAATTAGTTTTCTATCCTGCCTCCATCTCCCCGCAGGAACTCAGGTTGGCTAACACGGGGCCAAGCCCAAAGAACAAATAATAAACAAAATAAAATGCATGTAAACAATATCTTCATGCAGATAAGAACACATTAAAAGCATAGTAATGCAATCTATATATATAAAAGAGTGATGGCATCATGGCGACCCACAAAACAACAAAACTACAAGCCCTCCAACCTCGAAATTTGACAACACAATCCATCATCCATGCCTCTAGGTTGATACAACAAAAAGAAAAGAAAAATAAAGTCCTAATTAGAGGGAGAGGAATAATTGCTTTTATCCAATTGCTGCCAGTTAGAAGGCTAAGCTCCTCCAACTTGGTCTCCTAGCAACCCAATAAAAAATAATAAAAAATACTAAAAAATTAATACAATAAATACTATAATAACAGAAAATAACTAAAAATAATACAAGAAAATAATAAAATATAATAAATAAAAATATAACTTACAATAAAATTAATAAAAAATGCAAATAAAGTCAAATAAAAATTACACAACAATTTTTAACCAATACCACCACCACTTTGCCACAGCAATGCGTGGCCGGGCACAGCTAGTATAATACAATAGAAAAACAGTAAAAAAATAACATGATAAATGCAAAGACCACCATTCAGTAACAAAGTGAATTAAATAAAAGGGAGGGCAGTCTAGACAAAAGTGCAAAGATATGTATTGTAATGCCATTTGGGAGCATAAATGGACAAAGAGCTAAGACACAAATCCCCACCTATTCTTCGATTCAACTACATACATATTTATCTGCATTTCAGCAGCATAATAATTCTAACCCTGTTTATTTAGGGGTAAGTCCAACCGAGTTCCAAGGGGGTGCATTCCCAGGTATGCGGGTAGATCTGTATTACACCTTGGCAAATATAAGAAGGAAGTGTTTCTTTATGGATATTAAATTTATTCAATCATAAGCTGACTGGAGCGTAACGGGGATTGGCTTCATAGTGAGCATACTTAGCAGAAGTTTTTCCATACCTCATCGAGCTGCAGCATTTTGGATTCCATTGCTGCAAACTCATTGCTTTTTTCCGCCAACTGTTTGTGCAGTTTGATCAGTGTGACATTGTCGCGAATGGTTAACCTTTCAAACAAAAGAGATAGGAAATGGCTTGGTGAAATCTACAGTGCAACAACAGCCACTGACAACTGTTTTACTTTGGAAAATTTAAAAACCTTTTCAATTGTTTTTTTTATGGCTCATTAATTCCTAAACGTAGTTGGGGAGAGGAAAGTTTGTAAAAAGTTAAGATAAATCTTTTCTCTTAAAATTAGTATTACAGATTGTTAAATACATCCAGGTTTTGCTTGACTAGATTTGGATTTCAGTCATTGTTTGGATATACTGGTTTATGCTATGAAACTCTGGAAGATGCTGAGGTGAAAGGAGCAACCTTATCCTTGCAACAGGCAGATAATTTGTTTTTGCTCTCTAGCCACTTTCTTCCAAATGTTTGCTGTCAGGGAATCACTATTTCCTGGAACTTTAAAACTTTCTCCAAGTATTTTCAAGAAAAGTGACTTAGCATTTTACACAGATAATTCCTTTAGATTGGCATTCAAATAAGCTGCAGATGTATGTTAACGC
The DNA here is from genome assembly GCF_035594765.1 of Anolis carolinensis. Taxonomy (NCBI): domain Eukaryota; kingdom Metazoa; phylum Chordata; class Lepidosauria; order Squamata; family Anolidae; genus Anolis; species Anolis carolinensis. Next base: position 10,053,082 of record NW_026943820.1, read on the forward strand.
TGACCATCTTGACCGAAATTCTAGATGGCCAAGGTTCTGTTATATATTTCTCCTGCTGAGATTCAATTGAAATTTCACTATTTAATCTTGTTAAAAGTCATCACACAGCTAAGTACAGATATGTTTTCCAAACTGTATCCCTTGAACAGAGCCGGGTGACCTCATTATTATTATTTTTGCATGTATTTGGAGCAAGAAACGTTTAAAAGGAAACCCCTGAATTGATTTTAACTGCGAATACCAAATAAAGCATGATAAACATCAGAACAGAATCTCACATCTTGAAACACATTGTTTCTTCTCCAATACTTATCTGTTACAGACAGACTGGAAAAAATTGTCCCACTGCCATGCTGGAACCAGAAATTAAACTACAAAGCATACACATCTGTAAACCAGCTGAGGACTTGAAATGCTTTTTCTTTGTTTTTTAATTCTTTAGACTCTTAGAAACCATTGTGTTTTGGCATCACCCGGTCAACTGTCCTTTTGGAGAAGATTAAAAAGCACTTTCAAATATTTTCTTGCCTGACGAACTGGTTTATTGCACCTTTCAAATAAAGAGTGGTAGCGTGGAAACACATCACTGCTGTTGCTTCGTCCTAAACACCAAAAACTCTAATGCAAAACCATGTTTATATTAATTTTGCTCCTCACATCAAACAAATAGCAGGAATGTGCTCAAAGTTTTACAGGAGGTTTACTTTTCCCTTATTTTCAAATAAAAGGAGTGGGAATGAATGATATTTATGATGTGCAGATGTAAGCCTAAGGAGTCCAGCTAATCAACATTAACTAGTACTTTCCATCATGCTGAACTAGTCAGTTGTATCCAGATGTAGCAGGAAACCATGGCTTACCAAATACAATGAGTCTAGAAATCATACATTTCCTCCTTCCCTCCTTTTGTGCTAGATAGGACACATATGCAAATACAAAGACAGTTCCCACTTTTGATTTTAAACCAAACAGACTCTCTCACAATGGCCAGTGCCATTTGGTCTAACAATACTTTGTGAAAATTGCCAGGATCAACTAACTATGGTTTAAGCCTAGGTTTGTTTGTATTAACCATAGTTTAGGGTAACCACGATTTCCCAAACTTGGATGTTAACTAAGAAGTTGAAAAAGAAAAGAGGAACGAGCAGAATACTGAAGTCCAAGTCATGTGGAGGCTTCATGCAGCAAACATGTTTTTCTTTGATGAAAGGAGATTCCACCTGAACATCAGGAAGATCTTCCTCACTGTGAGGGCTGTTCGACAGTGGAACTCTCCCCCGGACTGTGGTGGAGGCTCCTTCCTTGGAGGCTTTTAAGCAGAGGCTGGATGGCCATCTGTCGGGGGTGCTTTGAATGCGATTTCCTGCTTCTTGGCAGGGGGTTGGACTGGATGGCCCATGAGGTCTCTTCCAACTCTACTATTCTATGATTCTATGATTCTATGACTAAATCCAACTACTAAGTGAGATATTGTGATTTTGAACATGCCTTATCATTAATATAATTTCTCCAAGACAAGGAAATTAAAAGATTTTGATTCCTATTACTTTAATATGCCACTACCAGACAGAATAGCTAGCAAATTCTAACCACTGAAAATGGCAGGGCAATGTAGTCAATGTAGTCAAGGAAATTCCACCTGTCTATGAATGAACCCACCCTATTCACAAAACTCGACAATTTATGCTACTTTAGGGATTTGCATATGGCAGACAAGTAACTAGACAGATTAAGATATTTTAGTTTGAGCAGTACCCATGCAAACAACAAAACCATGAAATTATTATGAAGTGAAAACAAGCAGGCTAAACAAAACTGTGGAAGAAAACACCTCAAATGCTTCAGAAAAAACCATTCAGAAGCCAGGTTCATCCAATACTTAAAGAGCTGTTGCTCTAGAAAATCTGGGATGAGGGGAACTATCTGAATGTTACCCAGATGGCCCAGTAATCAAATCTTTATGACGTGATACTGGCCATGAAACTTTATGAAAAGGAGTTTTGGATTTCCATCCCTGGTTTAGTATTACTCCTCATAGTCACAGTTAGTTCTGACATCAAGATAGTTGAGTATTTTATGCATCTCCAAAACAGGTAAAAGAAGTGCCTGATGTTCTCTGTGCAAATGCTTGCAAGAAGAGTGAAGATATTCAATAAAACCTAAGTACGCAATGTTTTTTCTCTGTCATATCCTCTATGCTGTTACGGCTTTTTCATGCTATTTTAGCCTACCGTTGGCCTGTGGCTTGCTGCTCTTTCAATTGTAGGAGGGCTTCTTCAAATTCACTTTCCTTCTTCTGAATTTCACTCCTGAGCACTTCCACAGAATGTTCTAACTCTTCATTGTGTGCTTTTAGTGATTCAATAACATTCTCTCTACAAAGCAAGAAAACAACAATGTTCTTGGGTGTCACTAGCTGGGAGGCAGAAGACAAGTATACTTCTGTTCTTTACTAGAAGAAATGGAAATCATGGAAAGAATAGGGATAGGTTCCTTGGAGAATTTTTAAAGCTTTAAGAGGCATTTTTAACAACAGCTTTCAAAAATTGTATAAGACATTTGATCAGATTTTAAACTTGGTACTACTATCCTTGTAAGGCCTTGAAAAGTCAACTTCATGAGAGTTTCTAAGACATATTTAGGATATTAAGTTCTCAGAGATATTGAAAACCTTGTAATGCTTCTGAATATGAAATATGAATTGTTAAATTGACTGGAAGCATACTATGATTCACTTGTTTTCATGTACATTGTAGGTTATTAAGATTTCCATCAGACATGGTTATTTTGGATTGAGAAATATACATGGAGTGTAAAATACTTGCATACCGTAAAGATATATTTTGAAAGGAAGCATAAAGACCTTTCAACATTTGATTATACTGTATACATGTTCTTTTCGGAAAGGCAGCTTATAAAAACTGCAAATGAATGGCTGGAGAAAAATACCTGCATATTTTAGAGATGCATTTTAGAAGTAAACATAAAGACGTTTCAACATTTGATTATACAAATGCTGTTATTAACTTGCATAGCAATTGCATAATATGCAGTCCATCTTATGAGCAAGAAGATGATAGATTAAATGGAAAGCTTCATGTTCCGTGGTATCAAATCTGGAGTTAAAAAAAAAGGAGAGGAGCTGGAACTTGAAAGATTTCCCAGTTAAGCAAAGCTTTTATTGCCATTTTGTCTACCTCATGATGGACTGTTATGAGGAACGAGAGATTAAATGTTTTTTGCTCACTTTAGTTTGAACTGGACAGATCATATTCATAAATCTGATTCCTCTCACATGAGGAGTTCAAGATCTGTTGTACGTTTAAATCTTGACAACCAGGGCCTCAGAAAATGTTCAAGAGGAAAAAAAATAATTGAAGAACAGGCCAAATTTCAGAGGATAGAAAGTTATCAAAATCAAAGCCTCTACAAAATGGTAGATAGGGGTAACAAAATGACAGCGAAAGATGAAGATAGCAGCATATTTAGAGCATCTTATGTGAAGTCCTTATTTCCTAAAACATTATAAGCACAATTATTTTTTTAAATGTTCTTGAAGCAATCAGTGTGTTCCACTCCATTTATGGTGACAGCGTCTTGTTGTCTATCTTTACTACATTCCTCCTGCAACTATAAAAGTATATCTTTTGTTGAACTGAGTACAGTTGGCACCTATTAGCTATATAACAGCATATATCACCTCATGGGTTTATGTGACTATTTGCTATTGAAGGAGACCAACAGAGCTGTTTAACAGTGAGATCAAGCAAACTAAAAGTTTACTGCTTTGCAATAGTTTTATAAGAATTGGAGAGGATCACCTGACCTGTCCTGGGCCCAGGTATTATGAGGTTGTAAGAAAATGTTCCTTGAAACATGTTAACATTCATTAGTTTGAATGAAAAGATGGGATAATGAGGGCACTGGAAATGAGGGCACTTCATGACTACATCAGACTGCCAGCAAAAATGGGGACTTAAGACGACAAAATGTCTAATAAAGGTTGGTCCAATCACATGATCTTTCCATCCTTTTTCATGACTCAGATGGTCAGTCTCACTGTTTGTAGGAAGTTAAGAATATAAAATCCAACTCATATTCAAGATATAACAAATAATTGGGTGACTGAGGGGATATGAGTCAGGGTCTGCCTTGGGCACAATGGAATTGTTTTGAACTAGCTCAGCATCTTGCTGAGGAGCCAATAGGAAATTGATGTCCTCCAGGCTTCATTCTTCTATGTAAGAGTCAAAGTCTGATAGTTTTCATGAAAAGGCACATAGTAAGAGACTGTAAAGTATTTTGTAAGTTTAGTCAATTTTAACTGTTACAGCAATACTTGACAGGAGAACAACAACAAAGAAAAATCAAAAAAGACATACAAGTTTCTTATCTCCGCCTTTGCTTCTTCAAGTAAGTTCTGCCCGTATTTTGGGGGCAAGGCTTGTGGGGATTTCAAAGCCTGGATGTCGATGTCCTGCAATCTCATTCCTAAAAGGTGGTGAATAGTTGATAAAAAGACAAAAGAATACTGAGTGAAAGGTAACGGACCATAAGAGAGAAAAAATAGGCAATAATGTAAGTAGGAAGGTTAAACATGATCACTCCTTGCTATAGTTATAATGTGTCCTTGAATACCATAAGAGCCTCAGTGCATTAGTATGGGAGAAGACAATCCCACCCACATATTTTCTTCAATAATCACAGAACAAAATGTTATCTCTAGGCATTTTCTACATCCTCCAGGATGACTGAATGAAGGAAATGGCGAAAAAAATAATCTGTGCAACTCCTTGCCTCACAAGCCTGATCCAATTCATGGAGTCCCCAGAAATTGACAGATAATTTGCCTTTATACATATACACATTATTTTAATCTTTGTTGTAAATGGTTTTAATTCTTTGGATAATAAGATTTTTAACTTTAATTTTACTTATTTGTTGGGTTTTCTAAACATTTACAAATCACTTTGAGTCAAAATCTGGGTGACAGACAGGGTATTAACATGAGTTTGGTTAATACTTGGATGGGAAACCACCAGGTAATACTTCACATTTCCAGGTAGGGCTTGGTATGAATCCTAACTGAAAGCCAGGAGAGCCATTGCTACCAGGATGTATGGACCAATACCAAAATCTGTACAGGTTAGTGTTCTTGGTGAGCCAATCTATATGTGGACTGCATTCACTATCAGAAAAGTATCTGAAATGAGTCACTTAAACCATATACCTTTCTTGGCGCGCTCCTGAATCCCCACACTTTCTGCTGCTTTTCTGAGGCCTGTGTTAATGCGAGCCTGGACATAATGGTATGGCATGTGCCTGTGCCCTTGAAGCTGCAGCTGTTGCTTGGTTGAAATCAGCCTGTTGCGTATGCTTTCGTTTTGTCTCTCCAAATCCCGAACTTTCTCCTGGAGCTGCTCGATCACTTCCTCCATCTCGACATCCTGGCCTCGCCGCTTGGGGCCGCCACCAGCCTGTTCTGCTTTTTTCTTGTCGTTCACGAGGCGGATTAACTTGGTGGCCATCCTATTGGGGGGGGGGGGGGATGGGGGATAACACACATAAGATGGAAAAAAAAAGAAAAAAAGTTAGTGTGTGTGTGTGTGTGTGTGTGTGTGTATATATATATATATATATATATATATATATATATATATATATATAGCATTTCTGTTGAAAGGAACATAATCACTGTGAAGACTTCAGTCCAGAACCTGAATAATAAATTTCAGGTTTTGATATAACTATTACGGCCTGTGAAGTTGTCTTTGAAGATAATTGAAACCACTGGGTAGCAATCTGCTTTATAGCACTGACAAATAACAGTTTCCTAAGGCTTATCATTTAAAGTTTAGTCAAGAGGGAGGGACGCATATTTACTCCATATGCTGCTCAAATGTGGAACGCATGACCTTCCCAAGGAACCCTGCACGCTGTTAAGTATAGTTACAGATTGGGGATGTGGTGGAGCGACGTATTAAAAGCTGTGGCCCCATACGATATTAAGCTATCCTACGCATGCTTACAATATGTAGCACATTCTCTTGATGTAGCGCTTCCAGTCTGGAGGGAGGGAGGGGGAGGTCACCTCTTCGTTCCAAAAACAAGTAGGTGGGCAGGCTCAAAGGCAGGCCCTTAATAGATCACGTCGCCTCGCTACATCTTATGCTTAGCAAATAATACCAACATGCTTAAGAGAGGTTTAACAGTTAGCCGTGGGACATAATTGGATGCAGAAGGCATGGTTTTCATCTAACTTTAAAAGGATACAAATTTTGCTTTTGGCATCTCAAGAGTTGTACCTTTGATTTCTCTTAGTTTTGATAAACATGGGGAAGCCAGAACAAAAGGCAGAGGGGGCAGGCGGGGGTGATGTAATATACAAGAACAGAAAAACACTTCCAGCAATGATTCTCTTTCTTTTTCTCTTTCTTTTGAGGGGGGTGGGAATCAGGAGGGAGGGACTTGGCATACAAAGAAAGAAAAGGTGGCTTTGATGGAGGAGAGAAGTTCAAGACTTTACAAAATTGGTCGCACATCTTCAAGCGCCGAATCTACTTTTTAGGGAATCAATTTCTCGCAGGGGTCCAGACAGGAGTCTGGAAACAGAAACTTGCTTGATTTGTTTAAAATGGCTTCCTTTATTTAGGTAAAGCATGCTCACAATATTTTTTTGTTTTAAAAAAGAAAATAATAGAAGTGTATACATGGAGGGGGGAACATTAATAACTTTGAGCTGTCAAAGAACAAGTCTACTTGTCTATAAACTACAGTCTCTAATAGTCTGCTGAATTACAAAAAAAATTCTGTTTAGAAAAGGGGTCCTCATTAAAAGTCAACTGCCGTAGTAGCTAAAGATGGTTAAGCCTCAACCAAACCGCTTCTGATATCACACTGCTTCCAGTCTATAAAAAGTGAGAGACTGTAAACAGCTCTGTAGATGGAAAATTGGTCCAAACCATCTTCCTTGTGCTGGCTAGGAATGCTAGGAATTATAATACCCAAACAAGACCTTTTAATTTTATCTTCTTGCTTATGAGCATGTTGTTTAAGTAAGAGGTTCTCTTCATGTAACAAGACCTTTTAATTTTATCTTCTTGCTTATGAGCATGTTGTTTAAGTAAGAGGTTCTCTTCATGTAAGCGAAGGTAGCGATCTTCCAGGTCCTCCCTGCTGATGCGTGAAACTGTTTGTCGAGCTTTTGCATTCTGCGCTGGTTCTAAAACATAAGGAAAGAGAGACAATTTGGATGAGGGTTATATAGTTATTCAGAGTTATATCTCAAAGTTATTCATTCCAGATCTGGCTTTTGAAATCCCAAATTTGCTCTAAAATATCTGGCAAGAATACTAGAAGGGGAAAATTAAGTTCACATACTTCTGGGGCCAAAAAGCTCAAAATGTGATCTTGGGAAAGTCTAATTTAGGCCCATTCTACACTGCCATAAAATCCAGATTATTAAGGCGGACAATCCACATCATCTGGTTTGAACTGGATTATATGAGTCTACACTGCCATATAATCTAGTTCAAAACAGATACTCTGGGTTTTATATGGCAGTGTAGATGGGGCCTTATATATCGGCCATCTAAACTATAATGCATCTTACTTAGAAGGTGAGAATCAAAATGTGCGGATTGCATTTTGCAGTAAAAATCCTGGAATCTGGACAAGATAAAATATGGGTTATACAAAAACTATTCTGATATTCTAATGTTTTTAAATATTTGTGCTTTACATGCAATCATAAATTGTTCTACAACCTATGTGCATACAGCTTCCAAAAACAAATAAATATAATTTACTTTTCCCTACGAGCCATATCTAAAATCCAGTTGTTCCTTTCTCATTTATCTCCAAGTTTGACCTTCTTTAAGTTGAGGCTGGCTATCTGGGGTGTTATGAAAAGGTAGCGATTCATTCATTTTATTTATTTATTTAATGAACTGATATATTTTACTTCCATTGCAAGGAAAGAGAAGGCTTTGTTGGCTGTTAAAATAATATGGAAAGCTCTACGAAATTTGCTTGGGAGAACTTTGTCCGTCCTGACTCTTCTGGATCATTCAAGTGTTGGGTTGGTTGGTTTGAAATTATCCAAAACTGACAACACCATCATATTCTGGAATCCAACAGATACACGAAGGCTGCACATCTGGCATGAAAAAAGGGTTCCAAAGGAATCACAAAAAAGTAGGCAAACAGCCAAGTGAGATACTAGGGGAATATAAATCTAAAGCAGTGATGGGAAATATGTGGTCCTTCAGATGTTAGACTTGCATCCTGACCATTGGCTACACTGGCTTGGTCTGGTGGGAGTTGCAGTTCAACAATGTTTGGAAACCCACACAATTCCCAGCCTTGTGCTGAAGAAAGCATAAATGGTGTTGTCATTTGGGGTGAAGCTTCTTCTTACGGTGGCTGAATGAAGAGAAAATATTGTGGCGTAGGGCAGTTAAAAACATAAAAGAACAGTTAGTCTAGCATTTCACACAATGGCCAGCCAGACATCTGAGCAGTTACATAGTGCCTTATCACTAGAGCTTAAAGAGCAGGCAAACAGTATGAATCCCATCCGAAATCATATGGTTGCCTCCTGCAGAATTCTAGTTTAGTGAAACCTATGATCTCACTAGCTGTGCATTTTTAAAGCCCCACCCTAAACTACAAGTCCCTGCAGAAGGCAGCCACAAGATTTCAGATGGGATCTTATTGACAGTTCTTTAATTTCATGTCATTTATACTGACTGAAAGGGTGAGGGATACTTTTTGGATATTTTACTCCATGTGACAAAATAATTTGACAAAATGTCTTGGGCAAGTCATCTGTACTAACCAATACAGATGCTCAAATTGTAATAGAACATAGTCCTGGACCCTGGAAACTAATACAACATTTCTAATAATTTTCCATCTTTTACCATAGTATTAGTCTCTTCTGAATTTACACAGCTATATCTAATTGGTCATGATATGTCCAAGTGGAAACTATAACTTACTGTAATTTTGTTTTGCTTTATAAAGGGAATGACAATATGAATATAAAAATGTCTCTTAATCCAAATGTTAACATATTTTCTGTTAAACATGTTTTTTTCATTAAATAAAGCTGGAAAACTGAAAAAAAAATGATTTCAGAGGGGATACATACTCTTTGCCTACTTTTAAAGCTTTAGTGTGATCCCGGCCTAAGGGGTGTACAGTATTAGAAAGGTGTTAAAAGCTCATTTTCAGTTTATACTGCTATTATCCATAGAAGTTTCATGACTCAATAAGAAACTGCCTGGAAGTATGTTCTCGTTCACACCAGAAATGCTTCTCATACTTCACCCTGTGGTGAATAAGCGTGCTTTCATTACATCATGACACTATGTTTCACAGTTCCCATTAACCTGGCCCTCACTGTGAATTTACTGAGAGAAGCAGTCTATAAACATGGGTGTTTTGCAGAGCAGATAGATGAAAAACTGTAAACAGCAATACAAACCTTGAAACCCTCCTTGCCCTAGACCTACATCTCTCACTGGGAGGTCCTCTGATGTTTCATCTGCCGCAGCAGACATAGCTGAGCTCTGCATGCCTAAGTACAGATCATCTTTTTCTTTTGTCTATGAGCAAATTGGGGAGAAAAGCAAGTTAAAGTACATTATAAATTATATGAGAGCAAATGAAAGAGGAAGGTAATGATAGCTGCTTGAAGAACTCCCATTCCCATCACCACACACAGATTACATCAAGGCCATGAAGACGTTTGTCCAAAAGGTGACTTCATCTCAGGATATGCCTCTCTTAAGATCTTGTCCTATGATTGATCTAAGTTACAGAATAATTAAAATACATAAACATTGTAAAAATACTATGAATACACGTAATGAAATGTATTTCTATAAAAGATATATATGAAAATGAATTTCTATAAATACATGTTAAAATACACAAAACAAAGATTAAACACACATTTAAAATTCACGCTTAAAGACTGGCTAGGTAGGCCGCCAGAATAAATAGGTCTTAAGATGGTTTTTAAATTCTGACAGCTCATTTAGCTGTCAGAGCTCTTCTGGCAGGTCGTTCCACAGTTTTGGGGCGGCCGATGCAAAGGTCCTCTAGGTGACGGTGGACAGTCAAATTCTGGCTCGTTGGAGTAATTGCTCCTTTGAGGACCTAAGTGTTCGGGATGGACTGTACGGAAGAAGGCGATCCTTTAGGTAACCTGGACCTAAACCAGGTAGGGCTTTAAAGGTCAAAACCATCACCTTGTACTTTGCCCAGAAACTAATTGGCAGCCAGGGGAGTGACTTTAGGATGGTGTACTAGATGGTCCCATAAACAATCTGGCTGCTGTATTTTGAATTAACTGGAGTGTCCGAACTTGGTACAAAGATAACCCAATGGCAAGCATCTCTGATACTCTCACCTCTGCAGGAGTCTACTGTATACTATGCAGCTGTGGACAAGTCTACATAGGGACCAACAAATGCAGCATTGCCCAAACATGAATCAAGGAACATGAAAGGCACGGCAGACGAACTCAACCAGAGAAGTTAGCCATAGCAGAGCACTTGATGAAGCAACCTGGATACAGTATATTATTTAAGAACACAGAAATGCTGGACCACTCTAACAACTACCATGTCAGACTACAGAGGGAAGCCATTGAAATCCACAAGCATGCGGGCAATTTCAACAGAAAGAAAGAAACCATGAAAATGAACAAAATCTGGCTACCAGTATTAAAACACTCTAAAGGCTATTCAATGCTAATCAAGTTGGACAACTGCAACGTTCACACTTGCTTCAGGCAGACAAGAGTTTTCTCCCTCCCTGGACATTCCACAGATATATAAACCCCACTTGCCTAGTTTGCAACACCTCACAACCTCTGAGGATGCCTGCCACAGATGTGGGCGAAACATCAGGAGAGAATTTTTCTGGAACATTGCCAAACAGCCTGGAAAACTCACAGCAAGCCTTTGACAACACACCTCTGTTTTGTCTGGATTAAGTTTCAGTGTGTTTTTCCTCATCCAGCCCATTACCTCCTCCAGACATTCATTCAGAGGGGACAAGCTATCCTTAGTTAAGACTGTTTTGGAAGGCAGGAGACATATATTTAGGTGTCAGCAGTGTACTGATAACATCCTGTCCCATGACAATGGATGATCTCTTCCATATGGCTGGAATTACAATTAAAAGATGTAGTTGGAACCAAATAATAATAATAATAATAATAATAATAATAATAATAATAATAATAATAACTTTATTCTTGCATCCCACCCCATCTCCCTGAGGGGACTCGGGGAAGCTTACGTGGGGACTAAGTCCAGTAATACACAACAGAGTACATCAACATAGGTACATTTAACTAATAACATTTAAAAGCATAAAACATCTGACAAAATCAATAAAAGCAACTCAACAAGCCTCAGTGAGCGTATTCAGAAATTGGAGGCAGGCGGTTAAAAATACATACCGTGTTTCCCCGAAAATAAGACAGTGTCTTATATTAATTTTTGCTCCCAAAGATGTGCTAGGTCTTATTTTCAGGGGATGTCTTATTTTTCCACGAAGAAGAATTCACATTTATTGTTGAACAAAAAAATTAACATTTATTATATATTGTACAGTAGTTGTCATCACAAACCAGCATAACCAAACTGTGAATCCTATCAAGAATTTCTTGTTATTACCATTATTTCCATGTACAAGACTCTATGATATGTACATTTACCAATCCCGCATGCTCTGGTGTTCTGTTCGGTGGGCATGCTTCCAAACAAAGACTTTGCTAGGTCTTACTTTCGGGGGAGGTCTTATATTTAGCAATTTAGCAAAATCTCTACTAGGTCTTATTTTCCGGGGATGTCTTATTTTCGGGGAAACAGGATATGTGCAATAACTGACAGAACACTGATGAGATGGACCAGAGTAAAGTGCAGTAGCTATGTATAGGTAGAGACATGGACACCGTCAGATTATACCAAATTAGTCAAAAGCACATTAACATAGCCAGGTTTTCAGATTCTTCCAGAATGTGGCCAGGGTAGGAGCTAGTCTTATATCTCTTGGGAGGGAGTTCCAGAGTTGGGGGGCCACCACGGAGAAGGTCCTTTCCCTCGTCCCCACCAACCGTGTTTGGGACAGCAGTGGGAGCAAGAGGAGGGCATCCTTTGCCGATCTCAAGGATTGTGCAGGTTCGTAGTAGGAAATGCAATCAGAAAGATAAGCCGGACCTGAACCGTTTGGGGCTTTATAGGCAATAATGAGCACCTTGAATTCAGACCGGAATCTTATCGGCAACCAGTGGGGCTACTTTAATAGGAGGGTTATCCTATTAATAGGGCCCCCAGTGGCACAGTGTGTTAAAGCACTGAGCTGCTGAACTTGTGGACCAAAAGGTCGCAGGTTCAAATCCGGGGAGCGGAGTGAATGCCCGCTGTTAGCCCCAGCTTCTGCCAACCTAGCAATTCAAAAACATGCAAATGTGAGTAAATCAATAGGTACCGCTCCAGCAGAAAGGTAACGGCACTCCATGCAGTCATGCCAGTGGCCACATGACCTTGGAGGTGTCTATGGACAACGCCGGCTCTCTGGCTTAGAAATGGAGATGAGCACCAACCCCCAGAGTCGGATACGACTGGACTTAACGTCAGGGGAAACCTTTACCTTTACCTATTCTATTAATAGGAGAGTAGTCCTCAGCTTAAGCAGCTGAGTGGGGGAAAAGAATGGGCCTGAGGCTGTTAGGAATTGTGGGAGCTGAAGTCCAAAACAGCTGGAGGACCCATGTTGGCCGAGGCCAGCCAGAGCCACACAACTGAGCACACAATGATTATCAATATCGTCATCATGGCTGAACTAAACCACACAGACAGCCATCATTATTGATAAGGTTCCCTCATCACTCAACGAAACCACACATTGACTCCCATTCTTATCACCATAATCGAACAAGCCGCACATTGATTCCCATCCTTCCCTTCCATTTCTCCCTCACTCACTCACAAGGGCCCAGGCCTCTCCGCATTCTCCCTTAGCAACCGCTTCCGTTGCTACCCAATGCAAGAGCCGCCTTCCGCTGGTCTCTGCCCCGCAATGCCTTCTGGGAGCAGTAGTCCTTCAGAGCAAAGCCCTAGTCCTGTCCTGTCACCCGGGCGCATGCGCGCGGCCGCGGTGCACCTCGGGAGCCGTAGTTCTGCTGAGGAGGCGGACTTGTCTGAGGCGCGTCCTGCTTCCCGGGAATTCTTGAATTGGCTGATCGGCGAGGAAAGGAAAAAAGAAGGAAGGAAAGACCAAGGCTTTTGCTTTCAAGGAGCAGCAGGAGGAAGGATGAAGAGAAAAGGAAGAGGGGAAAGGGAGAAGGAGGCCAAGGTAAACACCACACACACATTCACACAGAGTATATTTTTGCAACTGTTCTCCCAAATGTATACACCTTAACAGTTTATAATTCTTCATATATCTATATATAGGTGTGTGTATCTTCATATATGTATGTACAGTAGAGTCTCACTTATCCAACGTTCTGGATTATCCAATGCATTTTTTAGTCAATGTTTTCAAAACATCGTGATATTTTGGTGCTAAATTCGTAAATACAGTAATTATTACATAGCATTACTGCGTATTGAACTACTTTTCTGTCAAATTTGTTGTATAACATGATGTTTTGGTGCTTAATTTGTAAAATCATAACCTAATTTGATGTTTAATCGGCTTTTCCTGAATGTCTTCTTATTATCCAACATTTTCACTTATCTAACGTTCTGCCGGCCCGTTTATGTTGGATAAGTGAGACTCTACTGTATATGCGCACATATGTAATATACACACATGCACTATATACACACATATGCACTTTATACATACATAGGTAAAGGTAAAGGTTTCCCATGACGTTAAGTCCAGTCATGTCTGACTCTGGGGGTTGGTGCTCATCTCCATTTCTAAGCCAAAGAGCCAGCATTGTCCATAGACACCTCCAAGGTCATGTGGCCAGCATGACTGCATAGACTACATGTACACACATATATGAACTATATTTACACATGTACTATATATACACATATACAGTAGAGTCTCACTTATCCAACATAAACGGGCCGGCAGAACGTTGGATAAGCGAATATCTTGGATAATAAGGAGGGATTAAGGAAAAGCCTATTAAACATCAAATTAGGTTATGATTTTACAAATTAAGCACCAAAACATCATGTTATACAACAAATTTGACAGAAAAAGTAGTTCAATAGGCAGTAATGCTATGTAGTAATTACTGTATTTACGAATTTAGCACCAAAATATCATGATGTTTTGAAATCATTGCCTACAAAAATGCATTGGATAATCCAGAACGTTGGATAAGTGAAACTCTACTGTATATACACATGTAATATACACACATATGTACTATCCACACATGTACTATCTACAGACATATGTACTACACACATATAGTACACATATATATGTACTATATACATATATGTATGACACACATATGTACTTCGCACATGTGTACTTAGACAAACATGTACTACACATATGTACTATAGACACATATACTATATACATATATATACTGCACACATATGTACTATATACACATGTATTACACACATATGTGCTAACCCCATATGTACAATACATATACACACATACTACTATATACACACATACTACTATACACATGTAATATATACGCATATAAGCACTATACTCACATGTACTACACACATATGTGCTACACCCATATGTACTATTCATATACACACATGTATTATATACACATATGTACCACACACACACATGTACTATATACACACACAATTCCCCTCATATGTATGAGGGGACTGCTTATAATTCTAGATAGGGGTGTGTGTGTATAGAGAGAGAGAGAGAGACATACAATTCCCTAAAAATGTATCTATATTACTTTTGATTATCCACTCTGTGGATTGTGGATAATGGGAACTGCAGCCTAACAGCCCTTGTGACACTGAGGTTGGGGAAAGTTTAAAGAACATTTCAAAGAGTCAGACCTCATATCCACAAGCCTCGTATCTCAATTCAGACCCCACTCTAAACAGAACAAACTGCAGCCTTTAGATACTACTGGATCCCAACTCCCATCATGATGTGCAATGTAGTCCAGCATCTGGAGGGGCACATAGAATGACATGGTGGACTTTGAGTTTGACACATGTGCCCTATTGCATATCAAAGTCATCAAAGTGGTGTCAAACTACATGAGTTCTGCAGTGCAGATGCACCCTTCATCTATGAAAGCTTATGCTACAACTTATTTCAGTATGTCTCAATGGCGCTGCTAGATCCCTTTGCATATTGATCCAGATTAACACAGTTACATCTTTGAACGCTACAAGTTATTATTATTATTAATTATTATTATTTAATTATATCCTGCTTTTCTCCCGTGGGTGGGATTCAAAGTGGTGTGCAACATATAAAATTCATACAAATACATCCTACGGCAATACATAATCAGATTAAAACATCATATCCTAATATAAAAACCCAATTAACATATCAAATAAAACAATTAAAAAAACTTGCAGCAAGCACCATTTACAGATATCCATAACCTCCAGCCACTGAAGTTATTTTACAAGTTGAGTTGAACTACAACTCTGGAGACCAGGGTTCACATTCTGGTGACCTTCTCAGCCCCAGAAAACCCCATGATAGTTTCAATTGAAGGCTCACCATAAATTAGAAATGTCCAAAAAGCATTCAACATGAATCCTTGATCCAGAAGTGTTTGGGTTCCTTTCAAGTACACATATAACACAAGGATCAAGGACAGACAACTTTTCAGATGCTGTTGGACTACAACTCTAACAAGGGGATATAAATATAGTCTGATTGATAGATTGAACTCCCACAATCTGTATTTATTATTTTATTTACTACATTTATATGCCGCCCTTCTCACCCCGAAGGGGACTCAGAGCGGCTTACAAATTAAATTTACATACAATATTATATTAGCGTAGTACAATACTGGTAATAAATTACTACCCTGTTTCCCCTAAAATAAGACATGCCCCAAAAATAAGACCTAGTAGAGGTTTTACTGAATGGCTAAATATAAGGCCTCCCCTGAAAGTAAGACCTAGCAAAGTTTTTGTTTGGAAGCATGCCCACCAAACAGAACACCAGATCAGTAAATGTATGTACCATAGATTGTAGTACATGGAAATATTACTAGTTATAAGAAATTCTTGATAGGATTCACAGTTTGTCTGGTTATGCTGGTTTTTGATGACAACAACTGTACAGTATATAATAAATGTTCATTTTTTTGTCCAACAATACATGTGAATTTTTCTTCATGGAAAAATAAGACATCCCCTGAAAATAAGACCTAGAGCATCTTTGGGAACAAAAATTAATATAAAACACTGTCTTATTTTCGGGGAAACACGGTATATTGTACTGTATCAATATATTGTAATATTATTAGTAATATTACATGTAAAATATAATATATAATTAATATTATTATATTGTATTATTAGTATTATATCGTATTACCATATAATATTATGAATATTATATGTATATACAATATGTTATTGTTATATATTATTGTAAATTATATTGTGTGTATATATATATATAAACACACACACACACATATGTGTGTGTGTGTGTGTATACATATATACACACATATATAAAACATATATATATATATATATATATATACACATATATATAAAACAATCTGTAGCTACCATCCAGTTATGTTTCAGTACACTATAAGAAGCAAGAGACACCACTGTTGATGTACAGTAGAGTCTCACTTATCCAAGCTAAACGGGCCGGCAGAAGCTTGGATAAGCGAATAGCTTGGATTATAAGGACTGATCAAGGAAAAACCTATTAAACATCAAATTAGGTTATGATTTTAAAAATTAAGCACCAAAACTTCATGTTATACAACGAATTTGACAGAAAGAGTAGTTCAATACGCAGTAATGTTATGTTGTAATTACTGTATTTACGAATTTAGCACCAAAATATCACGATATATTGGAAACATTCACTACAAAAATGGCTTGGATTATCCAGAGGCTTGGATAAGTGAGGCTTGGATAAGTGAGACTCTACTGTATTTGTGTATTGCTGGGCTTGGTCCCCATATGAGCCGCCATGAGTATCTTCGAGGAGATGGGGCGAGATACAAGAATAAAGTTATTATATTATTAAGTGTCTTCAGGATCAAATTGCATATGGGCCATTTACAGGGTAGAATAAATGCATTACTGCTCCCAGGATTCCATATCATTGACCCATGGCAGTTAATGTGACATCATACTGCATTCATTCTGTAGTGTAGATGCACCCTTCAACACATTTCCAAGGAAGACTACATAAGAGTGAACCTCCCTTGGCTCCGTTTCCCATATTCAATTGTTTCACTGTAGCATTATATCCTGAATTGATGCATGTTTACTAACAATAATGCTTGGTTTGTTTTTGTTTTGTAAAGAGGATACTTTCAATTGGGACAGTTAACTTTTGGGATCGCTGTCTTAAAATTCAAGTGAGCTTGCTTTTGTTCCTGCCTTCTTCTTATTTATTTGAACGGGAGAGCTTTTCTTTCCTGTTCAAGCATATGCTTTCCAATGCTCCAAGTCTGAAGCTTCATCTAAGGCAGTGGTTCTCAGAAGTTTTTGGCCTACAACTACCAGAAATCCCAGCTAATTTTCCAGCTGTTAGGATTTCTGGGAGTTGAAGGCCAAAAATATCTGGGGACCCCAGGTTGAGAACCACTGATCTAAGGATATATCTACAGTGTATAATTAATGCAGTTTTAAAGATATTTTTAAAATACTTGATTTTCGGTCATTATTTTTATTTATTTTCATTATTTTTTGATTTTGTCATTTTATATAAGGGACACCATCTGTCTTTATAAAAGTATGTATGCATATATGTATCAATGCACGTTTGTACCACAAAGACTGTTGCTAGGTAAAGTGGCCCTCTGCGATGTCACTGGGTTGCCTGTTGCTAGGTGAAGTGGCCCACTGTTGTCATTAGTAAAAATGGTGACATGTGTATGGAAGGAAAGGAGGGAAGAAGGAAGGAGGGAAGGAAGGGTGGGAAAGAAAAAGAGAGGGAAGAATAAGAGGGGTGAAGAAAAAAGGATAGAAGGAAAAAGGAAGGATAAGAAACAAAAGGGGAAAAGGTATGAGGGAAGGAAAAGGAAGAAAGAAGAAAGGAAGAGAACGCAGCAGTCCCGACAACACTTGGGCAACACCGAGTATATACGCTAGTCGTATATACTGCAGTGGTTCTCAACCTATGGGTCCCCAGGTGTTTTGGCCTACAACTCCCAGATATCCCAGCCAGTTTACCAGCTGCTAGGATTACTGGGAGTTGAAGGCCAAAAGATCTGGGGACTCACATGTCGAGAACCATTGATATACTGTGACTTGGACATCCATGAATTTTGGTATACAAGGGGATACCAAACTTCCACAGACACCAAGAACTAACTACCATTCCTTAGTGATGCTGCATGGAGTTTCTAGGAACGGAAGATTGAACATCTGTAGGGCCTCTGATTTAGGAGGTTTTGGAGAGCTTTGAAAGCAGGCCATAGATGGAAGTTATGGAGCTCTCCAGATGATGCTCAGTTTGCAACTCCCACCAGTCCTAGCTATTACAGGCAATGGAAACTAATGCTAGGTGTTGCAATTCAGCCACATGTGGAAAGCTGCACGATGTCCATCCCTGGAGTAGACAATCCACCTTTTCGATAGACCAATGGCATGATCATCATAAGATACCATGTGCCCATGTGTAATCCACTTAATCGTCTTCAAAACGGCGATCCCTTTCTAACGTCTTGTGCACAAATAGCTCCTGTGTTGCCATTTTTCGCCCAGGAAATAATTTGCGGAGACACTTTTGTCAATGGAAATCCTCCGGTGGGAAGGGCCTGATGCCACTTTATTGGGCCCCAGTGCTATTAATGAGACGCTTTATTGAGAAATAGCGTGCGTTTGATGCAATGCATCATCTCCGGGTTGGAAACGGCAGACCCACTTGGTAGTTGGGGGGGATGAAACGCAAGATGGAGAGCGTGGCAAATGTTCTCTTCTTTAAAATTCATCACACCAAATGCTGGTTCAAATTGCCCCAGCTGTTAACGCTGGGACCATTACAGTAATGGCCTTCTGCAAATGAAGGAGAACTAACACACACACACACACACACACACTTTATTACCAGAGGGGTAATTTTCTCTTCATCTGTAATAGCAGCGGAGCCCTCGTATTGATCAGCCCATCAAGATACTAATCCTCTGTAAAATTACTTGTTATAACTGAAAATGTGTTAATCCAAATCAGCCTGCGTCCTGACTTTCTGCTGGCTATTGAATACCCGGCCATTAGATGGTTTATTTTTCATGATTTAAAGCCTTTAACCATTGATAACAGTTGGATCTTCTTTAGCGCGAACAGGCGCTTAATCTTCTCTTATAGCCCAAGGATGTCTTCTGGTTTTAAACCGAACATCAGCCACTTAATTAAGGAGCAATGGCTGTCTCCTCCTGCCTTGAATTATGTCGGCGCGTTAGGTTGCTCAGATTTATTAAGAGGCTTATGGTGTAAAGCTGGACGTAAAACTGTCTGTGTGTACGTGTTTGTGTTTATGGCTTGGTGTGCTGTAATGAAGCCAGGATGGTACCTACGTATATATTTAAGTGTCGGCAGGTACAAGGCTTATCAGCAAGTTCAGACTATGTAAGGTGCTTGCTTCTATCTTTTGTTTATTGCAGGCTTCTCTCATCTCTTGCTAACGTGTCTCCCATGATAGAGGTAGAACATGACTTATCCATGACCAGAAATATTTGGAATATTGGATTTTGTGGGATTCTAGAATACTCATATTTACATATGCATACATAAAGAGATATCTTGAAGATGAGGCTCAAGCCTTTATCAGAAATGCATTTGTGTTTCATACATAGAGTCATCCATCTAGAGAACCTAGAGATTTCTAGAGAGAACACCTCTAGGAATCTCTAGATCTTCCAATGTGATTCTGCATTCAGCTTCTAACCATAGAGCCATGCCAAAATACCTAGAAATTCTCAGAGAAGTGTTCTTTCAGGTTCAAAAATAACAATAGCTTTATCCATGGGTTTTCACTTTCTCAGGGGTCCAGAACCCCAAATGCCAGTGAATATATAGGGCTGACTATCTAACCTGAAGATAATTTTATGCAGTATGTTAAGTAATGTTGTGCATGGAACACAGCTTGTGTGCATTGAGCCATTAGGAGAAGACTTTGTCTTAGAGCAACTGCAACAAATTGGAATGTTTTAATAACTTGAATGGAGCCCTCAGATGGCGTAGTGGACAAAGTGACTTGAAGGTTGGGTTGCTGACCTGAAAGTTGCCAGGTTCGAATCCCACCCGGGGAGAGTGCGGATGAGCTCCCTCTATCAGCTCCAGCTCCATGCGGGGACATGAGAGAAGCCTCCCACAAGGATGGTAAAAACATTAAAACATCTGGGCTTCCCCTGGGCAATGTCCTTGCAGATGGCCAATTCTCTCACTCCAGAAGCGACTCAAGTTGCTCCTGACACACATACACACACAAAAAAACTTGAATAGTGGTGAGTTGTTGAAGAAATGTAAAAGTGGTGAAGCAAAAGGAATAACTGATTATCTAATAGTCTAATGTTGGTTTCTTTTAGAATGGTTAATGTGAGCCTTTAAGTCAATTCTGACATATGGTCACTCTATCATAGGGTTTTCTGAGGCTGAGAGTGTGTGACTCACCCAAGGTGACTCAAAGGTGTTTACATGGTTGAGTAGAGAATCAAATCCTGGTCTGCAGAGTCATAGGCCCCATTTACACTGCCATATAAATGCAGTTTGAAACTGCATTATATGGTAAGTGTGTAATGGAGTTCAATGCAGTTCAACTGCATTATGTGGTTTTACATTGATCATTATATGGCAGTGTAAATGGGGCCATAATCCAATGCTCAAGACACTTTACCATACTGGTTTTCAATAGACCCATTGAATTATGGGAATTACATGAGAGTTGGCTTCCAAGCATCCATTGTTTCATTGTGTCTGCCCTAGTAGAAACTAAACATTGGGTTTATCCATTTTGTTAGCTCTAACAGGTTTTCTTTCATGAATCTGTGACCCTACAATCTTTCCTTAAAATATTCTGTGTTTTGTTCTCTCTGAATTTTGCTCAGCTTCATTTTCCCTTTTATCCGGGGCTCATCCCACCCTTTTTATTTAAGGTGATGAAGTTACCTCCGTGCAACCGCTATCATCACCTCTGCCCTCAGCTAATCAAATACTTTCGCTAGAGGGAAGCATTTATCTCCTACTTTCATTATTATTATTTTCGTAGCTGTAAAGATATATATATGTCAGGAGGAGGCTGTAACAGTGAAACGAGGTATTGATCGGCTGTATTTGGCAATTTCTTTCCACCTTGCCATCGATATCATGTCAGGCTGACTGTACTGTGGTTGACCTCACAAATAGCTCTTTATGTTCCCATTGGATTCAAATGATATACTATGCTGAAAACTAAATCAATGGATGATTATAAAGTTTTGAGTATTATTTCATAACCTCGAGGCAATCGGTGCTCCATGCACTGAATACTTGAAATGATGTCTCGCGTGATAAAGTAGATACTGCTGTTTTTTGAAGAGCTTCATCCAGTTCTCATCTGAAGCATGTTCGGCGTGGGGAGGAACTTTGCTTAATGCCACTCTATATGTAATCCTATGCATTTTAATCAACACGTCAAGAGGAAGGTTGGGGTAGAGTTTGGTTCCCTGGGATTTCTAAATCTGAAAAGGTCCATATGGATGGCTGTGATACCTAGTTGGTGGTTTAATGCACACAAACTTTGCTCTGTTCCCAGAATTATTTAAAACATTGTACAAAAAAATGTCAGGCTATGTATGTAAGAAGCATAAATGTATTTAATGTTTAGACTTAGAACATACTTAGTCCTAATCTTTTTTATACTGGTTTTAAACCATTTCATTGGATGTGTTACAATAGCAGATTCCCAGATTAGTTTAATGTTTACACCTTATTTTATTCTTTTGGTTATTTAATATTTAATGTTTATTTTACTTCAGTGATATTTGTCTTTACTGTTCTAATGTAGCACAAATCCTAGGTAAATTCATACTACCTATTTTTTATATTAATACTGAAATCTGAAATATATACAGAAACTCCAAGATATCTCATTATCTGTGAATGAGCACATGTAGGTATTCCACTGTGAAAAAATTCAATATAAAGTAGAGTCTCACTTATCCAACACTCGCTTATCCAACGTTCTGGATTATCCAACGCATTTTTGTAGTCAATGTTTTCATTACATCGTGATATTTTGGTGCTAAATTTGTAAATACAGTAATTACTACATAGAATTACTGCATATTGAATTACTTTTTCTGTCAAATTTGTTGTTAAACATGATGTTTTGGTGTTTAATTTGTAAAATCATAACCTAATTTGATGTGTAATAGGGTTTTCCTTAATCCCTCCTTATTATCCAAGATATTCGCTTATCCAACGTTCTGCCGGCCCGTTTATGTTGGATAAGTGAGACTCTACTGTAGTTCTCATCTTGAGCATTTCAGCTAAGGGATACTCAACCTGTGATGATGGATCTCTTAGCTCTCCTGTATATCTCATCTCCCAGCTTCAAGGGTGATGCTACAATATTCTGGTATTTTGGGAGAAGGAAATAAACTTCTCCCTGTCCAGAATTTTCACATTATATCTCATTCTACATCAGTGGTTCTCAACTTGTGGGTCCCCAAGTGTTTTTGCCTACAACTCCCAGAAATCCCAGCCAGTTTACCAGCTGTTAGGATTTCTGGGAGTTGAAGGCCAAAACATCTGGGGACCCAAAAGTTGAGAACCACTGTTTTACACACTTGCATCATGCCATTTATTTAAAAGTTAAAGAGCCTCCAAACTTCCATTGTAATGTTTTGCATTCCTTTGAGCATTTTGGTTGCCGATTTGGTTGCTGACTCTCCTTGGGATCTTTCCACACAGTAGATTCTGTGTTCCTTGATGTCTTGAGGAATGCATCTACACTGTGGAATTAATGCAGTTTGACACCATTTTAACTGCCATTGCTCAATGCTATGGATTCCTAAGATATGTAGTTTAGTGAGATATAACTAGCACTCTTTGGTAGAGAAGGCTGAAGACTTTGTCCTATTAGAACTCCATAGCGCTGGGCCATTACAATTGAAGTGGTCTACAGTATAAATTCTATAGTGCTCCCAAGGTCTCCCAATACAAGACCTGATATCTTCCTTTTCGTTCTATATAATACTGTTTTAGCTACATATGACTTTGTATATTGAATCTCCAACTGATATATAGTATCAGAACTGAGAAAAATACCAGCAACAGAGGGAGAAAACTCATACACTTGTCACGTAACTCAGTTAGGATTTTCACTCCTCCGTGCATTTCCATCTTTAACTTATAGGAATGGTTGGTGTGCTATTTATTTGAAAGTTCATAAAGGGTGAGGTTTTGTGTGCTTTCTCAAATATAATGCCTGGCGTACCTTGGATTGCGCTAAAGCGCTGCAGATGTTGACGTTCATCTAATAAACAAGATGCCCTCCCCTCCCGCCTTGAAGTATTTTATATGTAAATGCAGGCAAAACTAAATGAGTTCACATCACTTAAAGGTAAATAACAAACCTACCGCTCATGAGTCGCAACTGATTTTAAAATAATGTAGGCATGTATTATGCCAAATAACATAGCTTTGCGTTTGATCATTGTAACTCTTTTGAAGACGTATTTTGAAATAAATAGTTAAATATTGCCAACGACCAAATAGCTAATTTAAATGATTTTTTTTTGTAACGGCTCAGTGAAAAACATTGTTCTAGTTCTGTAACAAATAAGGTTGTCTTCTGATTGTAATGTGCATTCTCAGGGTACCAAATATGCATATTGGCTGGATTTATAGAGAAGAGAAAAGGGAAAAAGAAAGAAGAGAGGAAGGCTTTATGGTTTTGCATTGTGTCAGAAACTCGCACAAAATTTTTTAGATACAGTGTTCCCTCACTACTTTGCAGTTCACTTTTCGCTGTTTTGTGGTTTTTCAATAAACTCTAAAAGAATATTATAAATTATAAAAAAAATCAATTTACAGCCTAAGGAAGGGAGGAAGGTGAAGCTGAAGGGAGAGAAAAGGAGCCCAAGCGGCAACAGGAGGAAAAGGAGGCGATTTATCAACACATGATTGGTGGATAAAGACTTAAAATAGTGTATAGCTACTGAAATAATGTATACATATTAAAATAAATATAGTTTCCCTACTTTGCGGATTTTCATTATTGTGGGTGGTCCTGGAACATAACCCCCGCGATAAGTGAGGGAATACTGTAAATGCTAGAATGTATTTTTTTACTTTGCTGCCTTTTTGGGCCTATACTGTGATTTTCTCTCAAAAATGGGACTACAAGGAATACACTTGACTATGTTTGTATGTTTTAGTTTTGCAGATTTGATAAAAATATTCTGTCTAGCAGATCTCTAAGTCATGATTCGGTGTTCAACATATGCTGGAAATCTACTGGAAATTGATAGTATAATACTGTAGAAATTTCCAGAGTGTTCTTTGCAGTTGGCAATGTTTAGTCACAGTTTTTCACTTTTGCAGAGGTCCTCTGCCCCTTAACCCAGCAAATGTGGAAAATGACTATACAGTAGAGTCACTTATCCAAGCCTCGCTTATCCAAGCTTCTGGATTATCCAACACATTTTTGCAGTCAATGTTTTCAATATATCATGATATTTTGGTGCTAAATCCGGAAATACATTAATTACAACATAACATTACTGTGTATTGAACTACTTTTTCTGTCAAATTTGTTGTATAACATGATGTTTTGGTGCTTAATTTGTAAAATCAGAACCTAATTTGATGTTTAATAAGCTTTTCCTTAATCTCTCCTTATTATCCAAGATATTTGCTTATCCAAGCTTCTTCCGGTCCTTTTAGTTTGGATAAGTGAGACTCTACTGAACTGCAGCCAGAAGATCATGTCCACAGGATGTAGATTGCTGCAGGACCTGCCTGTTATAACATTGGAGAGCCCATTTTGTATCATAGTTAAATATTGGGATGTGGTTTAAGAATTTTAATTTCAAGTCTCCACTTTGATATCAAACATATAGGGTGGCCTTGGATCAGTCACCATTTTCCCCTGTTCTCTATCTTCTTCTCTTCATGTTCCTCACTTCTCTCACTTGAGCATACTTACCTATCACAAAGTGCCATTTGACCTCGTAATGTTGATTACAAGAAATGTAGTATTCTTACTAATAGTTGTGGTTAATTATTTTCCAAACAAATAGTAAAGTTTTCTGCTCGTTTCATGATATTTAAAAAATGGACTTAAAAAAACACGCCCATGGTTAGAAAAGACAGCTGCCAAAGGGCTCTGCTTAACCGTATACTTTGCATGCATTTATAATCTGAAATGTGGGGGTTGAATATACTTGAGACAGACAGCTTGAATGGCATACTGTCAGTGAATTGGCAGCGGTCTCATTTAGGACCTTTGGAGATGTGTCTGCCTGGACAGAACGAGAGCGCTCCTTCGCCTGCTCTTCCCGAGACATCCTCTCCTTGCTGCTTCGCCGGCGGTATCCAGTGGAGCATGACAGTTGCCCTTCATCGCTGTCTTCTCCGAGCTTAACCTCTGACCCGCCGCTTAGTCGCCGCGCCGCGGTTGGAGCGGCCCGAGATGTTGCCGAATTGACGGGCATCGGCCTGCGGCGTGCTTGTCATCATTTGACTGTCAAAAGTAGCTTGCCATTGGGCCTCCGTCAAGGCTTTGAAACCTCTGTGCAGCGGCCCATAGTACTTAACTCCTAAGGCTGTCAACGGGATGACCAAACTTGCATAGAAAAGGAGGCACATTGAATACATCTTCAACCATATCGTCTGGGCAGCCCTTCTCTCTCTCTTCTTTGCGGCTGGGCTTGTTAAACGTATTCAGATGACTTTCTCCAGGCCAATAGGATAAATGGGTTGCCAGGGCAGTATTTTCTTTTCTTTAAAGAAGCAGTGGAAGGCGCAGTGAACTGTTTTTCTCTTGTGGTCTCAGTTTCAAATAGCGCCGAGATTGAGATTTGAAGCGCTCTTCTTGCCAGTGAAATTCTCAGCTTGACTTGCTATGTCCTATCAGCTTTCCAGCCCCTCCGTATAAGTAGTGAGATACCAGACCGATGGTGCCTGAGGTTAGCTGTCAAAGAGGAATGTTCATTTTGGAGTGCTTTTGTAATGTGATATCAGAGGCAGAGAGAGAAAGGGGTCAAGCGCCTGCGATTTGTAAGGCTTGCAGGGAAAAGAATTTAAACAGTAGAAGGATAGTTTTGTTTCATGTACTGCATCTTTCATGACTTTCTTTTCATCTCCTCTCTGTTTAGATTATTTTCAGAGCTGATTGCCCTGAAATGGGCTCAAATTGGTCCAAGCAGGCTTTGAAAAAAGAAATCCAGGAGCAGAATGTGATAGTTATAATGATTAAACAATTAGAATGAAAGAGCTGATACGGTCTGTGTATAATTTACTTTGTATGCATTCAGAACCATGGAATTAGGTTGAGTATCCCTTATCCAAAATCCTTGGGACCAAAAGCATTTTGGATTTCATAGTTTGGAATGACTGAATTTGTATATAGGTACATAATGAACCATCTTGGAGATGGGACCCAAGTCTAAACTTGAGATTCATTTGTTTTTTATATGTATATACACACCTTAGAGCAGTGGTTCTCAACCTGTGAATCCTCATGTGTTTTGGCCTACAACTCCCAGAAATCCCAGCCAGTTTGCCAGCTGTTAGGATTTCTGTGAGTTGAAGGCCAAAACATCTGGGGACCCACAGTTTGAAAACCACTGCCTTAGAGTGAAGTTCATCTATATATATAAAAGTCAAACTATGTAAGTTGTTTGGTTGGTTTGTACCACAAAGGCTCCTACATGGATTGATGGATCTGGATTAGACTTGGCATACATACCCATCATTATCCAACTTAAAATAATTGGAGAATTTGAACTGAAAAACCACCCATTTCAGGCCCAGAGCAGAAGGAAATAAAAGGAACAAAGTGGATTGGCTGTTGTTGGGTGAAGTGGCCCTCTGTCATGTGAATGGGAAACAAAGATAGTAAAGCAGATTGGTTGTTGCTAAGTGATGTGTAAGAAAGGAAAGGAAGGAGGAAGGAGGAAAAGAAAGAAGGGAAGAGAAAGGAAGGGAGAGGGGATGCCAAAATTCAAGGGAATTGAACCCTAGTCTCCAGAGATGTAGTCTAATGCCCAAAACACTACATTACACCACTCTCTCTCACACATACAATGTCTTATATATTATATGCTTTTTTTTCTTTTTGATCACAATTACCCTCAAAGCCCTAGGGTTCCAGTTGCTGAAATAAAGAAACCCTGCTTCAGGCACATGCAGATTTGTGAAGATTTAATCAGAATTTAGCATCTTCAGCATGCTTTTTCCAGATATCTGGCCCCTAACAGTTGACTCCCAATTTTAGGGGATGAAAAAAAGCCTCCCAGACATAAAAATAGCTCAAAACTACCCAACACAGAGGTGAATTTCCTTGTCATCTCTCCATACCCAAATCAGGACAGTGAATCTGGAGGCTGTACATGATTTGATTTGGGATAGTTTGACGGCACTTTCTGGTTTTACCCATCCCAGAGAACAACCATAGTATAGTCAGTTGGTGTGACTCTTCTCTGTTTATATCCTGTTATTTCTCTAGGATTTCGGAGTGGTTTACATCTCATTTTTCTCTCTCCACTACAGTTGTCAGAGGAAGCGTAGGCTGAGGGAGAAAGAGCCGTTTGGCCCAAGGCTGCTCTTGGATAAGATGGAATTTGAATCTGGACCTTTCTTACCATGAAAACACCTAAATGCTATGAGACTCCAATGCCCATCACCTGCCAGCCTGATTGATAGTGAGGGATGATGCAAGTATAGCTCATCAATGTCTAAAGAGTTTTGTATTTTAATTTCAAATGTTCTGGAGGAGAGGTCTACGGATAACACAAACTGTTAAAAAGATAAACACGTGTATCCTAAAACAATATTAGCCCTGTTTTTGGGTTTATTTGATCTGCTGATTCCAAAAACTGTATCAGTTTTTCCCTATAGACTTTAGTTTTTGAACTACAGAACATACGCTATCTACCAGTCGCCATCTGCTTGCCCATAGAAAATCTTGATAACCATATCTAAGAAACTAGGTGCAATTTTTTAAAATCTGTGCCCCAAATAACCATAGAAATAGGCCTTAAAACCAAGACACCAAGAAAGTTTTGTTGTTGTTGGGCTGTTATCAGCCAGAGAACTGTAATGTCTTGCCAAACTGCAAAAGGCCTAACAACCAAGACACTAAGATTATTTTTGGTTGGACTGTGAAATCATCCAATCCTGAAGTGTCCCTACGCTGTTGTATTTTTGGCCATATCATTTTTCTGTATCAGGAGCAACTTGAGAAACTAAGTCGCTTCTGATGTGAGAGAATTGGTCATCTGCAGGGACGTTGCCCAGGGGATGCCAGGATGTTTTGATGTTTTACCATCCTTGTGGGAGGCTTCTCTCATGTCCCTGCATGGAGAGCTGTAGCTGACAGAGAGAGCTCATCCATGCTCCCCACGGATTGGATTCGAACCAGCAACCTTTAGGTCAGCAACCCAACCTTAAAGTCATTAGTCCTGCCAGCATAAGGGTTTAACCCACTGTGCCATATCATGACTCTATAGAAAAAACAATAGAAGGTAATAGGAACAGAGCAAGACCACATTCCATAGAGCGAGACTCCATCAAGGAAACTCTTGAGTCTATAAGACCTGAGCAGGGCTGCTGAGGATAGGAGGACTTGGAAGTGCCTCATTCATAGGGCCACCATAAGTTAAAGTTGATGGCCATGAGCAACATCAAAAATATCTACCTTACCTTTTTTCCATCATAAAACTCAAGGAGACATACAACAGGGATGAAAAACATCAGGCTTCCAGATGACTTTAAAAACATAGGAGGCTTCTATCCACTATCATTATGTTCAGCCCTTTGCCTTTATATATATACTAGCTGTGCCCGGCCACGCGTTGCTGTGGCGAAGTATGGTGGTATGGGAAATAAAGTACTGAGGAATTGGTGGTAGTTAAGGTCAAGGGTAAAGGTTTTCCCCAGACATTAAGTCCAGTCGTGTCTTACTCTGGAGGTTGGTGCTCATCTTCATTTCTAAGCCGAAGAGCCGGCGTTGTCCGTAGACTCCTCCAAGGTCATGTGGGATGACTACATGGAGCGGCGTTACCTTCCCGCCGGAGCAGTACCTATTGATGCACTCACATTTGCATGTTTTCGAACTTCTGGGTTGGCAGAAGCTGGGGCTAACAGTGGGGGCTCTCTCCACTCCCCCAATTCAAACCTGTGGCCTTTCGGTCCAGAAGTTCAGCAGCTCAGCGCTTTAACACGCTGCGCCATCAGGGGATATTATTTCCTAAAGGTTGTGAATATACAATATTTCTGATTGGTTTTTTTTGTTTGTTGGAGGCAAGTATGAATGCTGCAATTAGGAAAAATGATTAGGATGTAATGGCCTTGCAGCTTTAAAGCCTGGCTGTTTCCTCCCTGAGTGAATTTTTGTTGGGAGGTGTTAGCTGGCCCTGATTGTTTCCTGTCTGGAATTCCCTTGTTTTCAGAGTGGTGTTGTTTGCAATATTTTATGTGCTTCTACTGTCTGTGGCCCTGAGAAAACAGGATTTGCCAGACTTTGATGATGGGAATACTTTGTTGGGAGGTGTTAGCTGGCCCTGATTGTTTCCTGTGTGGAATTCCCCTGTTTATTTACTGTCCTGGTTTTAGAGATTATATTGTTCTGCATTATTCTATCCCAGTAATTATTTCATATTAAAGAAGAATCTCACTTATCCAACATTCGCTTATACAATGTTCTGGATTATCCAACGCAGTCTGCCTTTTCATAATCAATGTTTCTGTAGTCAGTGTTTTAAATTCATTGTGATATTTTAGTGGTAAAATTGTAAATACAGTACAGCAGAGTCTCACTTATCCAACATAAACGGGCCGGCAGAACGTTGGATAAGCGTATATGTTGGATAATGAGGAATTAAGGATAACCCTATTAAACAGCAAATTAAGTTATGATTTTACAAATTAAGCACCAAAACATCATGTTAGACAACAAATTTGTCAGAAAAAGTAGTTCAGTACACAGTAATGCTATATGTTAATTACTGTATTTATGAATTTAGCACTAAAATATCACGATATATTGAAAGCATTGACTACAAAAATGCGTTGGATAATCCAGAACGTTAGATAAGCGAGTGTTGAATAAGTGAGACTCTACTGTAAATACTACATAGCATTACTGCGCATGGAACTACTTTTTCTGTCAAATTTGTTGTATAATATGATGTTTTGGTGCTTAATTTGTATAACGATTACCTAATTTGATGTTTAATTGGCTTTTCCTGAATCCCTTCTTATTATCCAACATATTCACTTATCCTGCCGGCCTGTTTATGTTGGATAAGTGAGACTCTACTGTATATTTCTAATCTTATATTATCTGCTCAGAACTGGATTATATGACGACCCTTCTTCACAGCTGTATAAAATGCACACTGAAGTGGATTATATGGCAGTGTGGAGTCAAGATAATCCAGTGCAAAGCAGATAATATAAGATTATAAATGGGTTATATAGCTGTGTTGAAGGGCCTTGAGTCTACACTGCCATATAATCCAGTGCAAATTAGATAATCTGTGGAAGAAGTCTAAGTGAGGCCTAAATCTGCCTGTCCCCTAACTGAAACCTGACTGTCCCTTGGTTGCTAGGCAACCAAGTGGGCAGAGATTAGCCCTCTAAACTGGCAGCAATTGGATAAAAAAAATTATTGCTCTCCCTCTAATTAGGACTTTATTTTTCTTTTCTTTTTGTTGTATCAACCTTGAGGCGTGGATGATGGGTTGTGTTGTCAAATTTTGAGGTTAGGGGGCCTGTACTTTTGTTGTTTTGTGAATCGCTGTGATGCCATCACTCTTTTATATATATAGATGGAGGGCAATTATTGCAATATAATGAGTGAAGTCCTTTGAGATACACAGAATTGTGGTGACAAGCCTTCCAACTTAATCTACAGTTTTTTTTTAAGTGTGTCCAATTTTTAAACTCTATATAACAGAGGTATAACCGTGTTTCTCCAGTCATGCCATTTGCTCATTTCTACCAGGCATTGCCCATTCTTACCATTCACCCACCCATTTCTAAAAGACCAAAGACACATAGTACTCTGGTGCCTTAAGCATCAAATTAAAGATGATGACTTTTAGAGGAAGCAGCCTTTTGTAAACTACACCGTCCCCGCTCTACAGATGTTGACATGTTAAAAAGGTTAAGACCTTTGTAGTGCCAATCTCCAAGGGCACCCATCCTTGCTTCTCCTCTGGATTTAATGGGATGACAATAAAGTGTCTGCATTAGGTAAAACACTGCATACGACGCCTTAAGAGCCCTCCGCTCTTATCGTCATTTTCCTTTTCAAGTGTAGTTGAGATGTAAACATGTACCAAGCAGAGATGATCTATTCTCTTCTTTGATAAAAAAATAAAGTGACCTGTGAATCATGATTGAATACCCCTAGGCAGATTATATTGTCACTTAAAAAAAGGTATTGGTGTGAGTATATAAAATAATCATAAAAGGGCCAGAATGTTTCTGTTTAGTAGAGAAGTATTTCACATTTCCGCCTGCAGATAAAATATACTCAGGGGTAGAAGCAAGAAATCGGCATTGCCATGCTGACAGGTGCTTTGAAGAAAGAAAAGGAGGGAAAATCAGCAGTTTTTCATTGTGTGAACTCTTTCTATCAAAAGACATGCAGCGTAAGCTTAGAGAGATTCCATCTCTTGACCGTGGAAGTACAAGGTTCAACTTCTCAATTTAACCAAGGTTTTCCCTATATTTGGAGAAAACCAGGGTCTCTGATTTGACTTGAGAAAAGAGTGGATGGATACTCATGAATTGGCTGGGAACATAGACTTGTTCCATTAAGAGGTTTTACTTGAGCATCCATAAATGAAACAGGAGGAAAATAGATTTGTCTCCCATATTATGCATGTTGAAAAAGCATAGATCCATAAGTTTTGCCACTGAAGTAGAAATCATAAGAAAAGTGGTGGCCAATAATTTAAAAAATCACCCCCGGATGCATTTGGCCAGAAACTTTCAAGCAGTCTCTGTTTACATGGGCAAGGTTTCCTTGATCTGGTGCTGATTTTTCTGAATTAAAATGTATGGCAATTCATTTCATGCACAAAACAACCTGTATGCGTTGAACCTTCAAAAATCACTATCCCAGCTACCCATGCACAATTCCATGCACAAATAGAACTAAATAATTCTGTTTGTGCATGGAGTTTTAGAAGGACACATTCTTCTGTCAAAATGTTAACTGATTTGTTAGAGATATCTTCTAATAGTTCTGCTTTGAGTATCCAAAACTCGATGTGTTAAGTACCCAAGGTTGCAACCAACCCTTCACATTCACTGCGGTTGACGTCACAGGATTCCCACAAAAATGAAAAGCCTGGAATTTTAATGTTTTTTGAGCGAATATTGCTAGGAAAATTGAATATAGAACTACAGTGGAGGACCTAGATTTTCTTTGAGAACATTTGAATCAATTCTGTGAATAGTATAAGCAAAAGTCAAATCTGCAAACATGCGGGGCTGACTATATAAATATCTGTGCAAATTCCTAATTGGAACTATGGATTGTCCTATCTATAAGCATTGCTTGGGTTAGAATTAATAGCTGCTTTGATACTGTTTAAAGTGGAAACAATATATGTTTCTTTAAAATAAATAAACTAGAGATTTCACTTTCTGTTTCAAGGAAAGTCTTCAGCTCTTTTTCCCTAAACGAGTGGCTCTCAACCTTTTTTTGACCAGGGACCACTTGACCAGGTACTAGACTCCAACATTAGTACCAAAAGGGTTACGAATCAGCTTTTGGTCAACTTTAAATTTGGTTTGGTTATTTGGGGTGCCGATTCAGAAAATTGCATTGGATAGACCACATCAGCTCTAGTTTCTGATACAGAACATATGCCATCCAGTAGTCGCCATCTGCTTGCCCACAGAAAACCATATTTAATAATCTAGAGCTGATGTGGTCTATCCAATGCAGTTTTCTGAGACAGCACCCCAAATAACCCTAGGAACAGGACAAAAAACAAAGACACTACCAGGCGCCACATGGAACGGATCCGCTCAGAGGGAGGGAGGAGGAGAAGCAGCAGCCAGGAGGCTTGTTGACGCAATTTTCGTGGCTACTCAGCCTATCCCTTTCCAACATCCCTGTTGCCTCTGCACTATAAGAGAGTTTTGCAAGACCGCTTGCAACGGTGTAGTAATAGTAACGGTGAGGCTGCGGACCATATTTTAGTTCTTGGGGGCCACTGGTGGTCCATGGACCACAGGTTGGGAACCACTGCCCTAAACTTTGGCTTGAATAGTGACTGAAAATGTTAGCGAGAAAGCTCTTGGAATATCAGCTGACAGCTAGTATGAGTTTCTGCCACTGTGCTCATAAACTGCATATACCACACCAGTAGTTGTCCATCATGGAAGGTTATAGGGCATATGCCTTCTAGCAGTGGCTTGAAACATGTGTAGTTTAATCCATGTGACACTTTGTATAGCACTGCAACAAATCACAATTATTCCTCCCATAATTGCAGAACGACAGATGGAATGCATAGAAGTAAGGCATTATCCAGCATTCATTTCATTGTTATTTTGCCTCCCTCCCTTTCCCACAAAGTATGTAAATATATACCGGGTGGAATTTAATAGGCTGAAAGTTAAAAGGGGCGCTAATATGTATTGGTGGTAAAAAATCACCGATTAGTATTTCTTAAATATATAAACAATGCCATTACAAAGCAGATG
Organism: Anolis carolinensis; assembly: GCF_035594765.1. Lineage (NCBI taxonomy): Eukaryota > Metazoa > Chordata > Lepidosauria > Squamata > Anolidae > Anolis > Anolis carolinensis. The sequence continues at coordinate 10,087,182 of NW_026943820.1, forward strand.
TATTGTTACAGTTGTCACCCCGGCTCTTTAGTATTACTCAATATGCCTCTTGCAATTTTCTCATTTGCAACCGTTATTGGGTAATAGATGAAATGACTTCATCCCCCATTTGCTTTGCTTGAGAGGCTATGAAAACATTAATGTTAATATCATCATGCACTTCGCATATGCGGGTTTTATAATACAGCAAATGGTAACATTTTATGTAATGTTTAAATTTCCGTGGAATGGGATAAATGGAAGTGGCACTCTTCTCGTAATGAATACGGTTTAGGAAGCAGCTGGAGAATGAAAAGAACACTGTTCCAGACCAAGGAACCATACTGTCCCCATAGTGATATTGCTGTATAAGAATAAATGAAACTCATCCAAAGTCACATAGTCAAACGATCTATTTCCTCTCCTGTGCACCTTGGTTGGGCGAAACAAAGAAGTGTGAGCATCCGTTTGATCAACATAATAAAAACCGGTCCACTGCAATAACTGTTAAGTGGATAAGGAGACAGGGAGGGGGGGTTATATGGCACTTGAGAAGGTTGAAATATGCATAAACATTAGAGCTGATAAGCACATTGGAATAATTGATAGGGTGTTTCCATGTTTTATTTCCCTTATAGTACAAAATGAAGAATGGGTCCTGTTAAAAGTACTGTAAATGCCTTGCTCCAAAGTACTGTACGCATTACACTGTATCTGCAGCAGCCATTGCAGACATTATTGGGATCCAGAGATTTTACTTAAAGTGATGTCAATGTTGGATTTTGGCCTAATGTGTTTCCTCTGTTTGTGAATTTCCTAGAAATACCTGGTTACAAACTGTGGCACCATCTGCACTGCCATATAACAAAGTTAAATTCAATTGGCTGGATTGTATGCATCTATGGACCTCATCATATTAAGGCTGGGATTCACCATGCATCATGGCAAATCTGGTGGGGCCCAGCATGGGTGTGGGAAACCCATCACCCCATGCCCCACATCATCCGCCTTCCCCTTCATCCCATCCCACAGAGGGAAGCGTCTGCCGCTTGGCTTCCCCCCATTGTTTTCTATGCAACACAGGAAACCTCCCATGTTGCCGCCATGGTTCCTTACCATGCTTCCACTTCACTGGTGGCATGGCAGAAGTAGATCGACATCGTGGGATGAGAGCCAGCGGATGCCATGTTACAAGTGAAGTGGAAGTGTCATACAATGAGCAATTTTGTCCAACGGATGAGGCTGTACATTGTCATAGAATGCAGTTTTATGCTGTTAAACTGCATTCTGTAACTGTATTATATGCTAGTGTAGATGGGGCCTGTGAAAACAGGAAGGTAGACTAGATGTAGAAGGTAGACACACATATATCAGCTTAATACAAATTGAATGCCATCCTATGGGATTTATAGTTTAGTGAGTTATAGTGGCCCCTTGATATCCACTGGGGTTTGGTTCCAAGGCCATAGATGCCAAAAGCCATGGATGTTCAAGTCCCGTTATATACAGTGGTGCAGTCAAATGTTGTCTTGTGGATATGAAGATAATTATTTGAGAATTTTAGTACTATATAGTTCAGAGCAACCTGCAAAAAGAGCTCTGTAGCTGAGAATTTTAGATATCTCTCCAAACTCTATGCATAGATCCATAGTTTAATGATACCAAATTAATATAAATATGTGACGTGACTACACTGTGGATCAGAAGCAATGAACATGTGATACCTCCAGTTGTTGGACTGAAACATTAATCATTCCTCGTTGATATGAGCTAATGGTGAGAAGTGTTGGTAGTTTTGTCCATCTCTACTCTAGACTATCTTCCAGTCACATCTTCTGTATCCCATGTTGCCAAATGCAGTTGTATGAATCTGCTTAGTCCAGGCATGGGCAAACTTTTGCCCTCCTGGTGTTTTGGACTTCAACTGTTAGGAATTGTGGGAGTTGAAGTCCAAAACACCTGGAGGGCCAAAATTTGCCCATGCCTGGCTTAGCCTGACAGTTTAAGATGAGACCATATCAGCCATTAAATCCCAAGGTTCCTAGAGATATCGATGGCCCTTTTCATGTGTTTGACTATGCAAAGGTAATCATTTTTAATGCCAATAATCTCTTTTGGGGGTTTTGAAGGTGAGAATGGTTCATGTGTCAGACTCCTTAATGTAACCTTTCGATCCTGGATGGCAGGCACCATGTGGATATCCACCTGGACATTTTTGCCCAGTTGTGTTTTTCTAGTTCTTCTGTTGTACTCTTACTTGGCATGGTGCACTAGGCTTTATTGTCACAACCATGTTAGGAATGAGTGAAAACCATGACATTGTTTTTTAATCCAGCTGTCCTGAAACCCATGCCAAAGGAGAGTATAAACAGAAAAAGGTGGGTTGAAAGCACAAAATTCTGTTTTACTGAAGCTTTTCCGGCACTAAGACAACTTTTTGTAGCATGTTCTGCAGCGAAGTGCTGTGAGCGGTGAAATGAGCAAATAAAGTGCATTTGATGCTTTTAGTCCCGTATTTTCGGTGCCTTTTAGCTTCCCTTACAGCTAGTCTCCCGGTTGTTCTCCCCCCGGTTTCTGCTTACTGTAGCAAAATCACATCAAATGCGAGATAACAAAATACTGTCAGGCTGGGATTGTTTTATATGGACAGCATTAGACAGGAGCAGAAAGATCTGGCGCGCTAATAGGCAAACTCACATGAGCGACCTAGTCCATTGACAGATTTTTCCCTTTGTTCTCTCGCTCGACCCACTTTCTGCCAGCGATTTGTGACATATTTTGCAAGAGATCAAATAAGCCCCTGACACCTGATTGCAATGTAGTGCTTGTTTACAGTTGCAGGGGTTTCTTTCTTTTGCTCTTTTTTCTCTCGCTCTTTTTTTTGAAGGACCCTTAGACAAGATGGAAGGTTTTAACTTGAAGTAATTAAATTTGCATCTGGACGGTGACAGGCGCTTCCTTACATATACCTCCCGCTGCGCAACTTTTACCCTAATGGGCCCCCAAGGCACCCAAAGAAAGGCTGAGCACGGGGAGACGGTTACCTTTCCGCGATTCTTACCGGTTATTTGAGTCTTGTCAAGTCCTGCTGTCATGGCGCACGCGGCGTGTAAGCTTCCAGAGGCAGTCGGCTGGGGATGGTTGTAAACAGAACGGTAGGCGAGGTGGAATTTGGGAACGACCCAGGAAGGCATTTCTTTCGTGCTTTCTGCAGAGCTTGGGTCAAAGTCTTCTTAGCAAAGTGCTTTTCCCTTCAATTGTAATCACAGCGAAATGCTTTTGGCTTGGCATCCTATAGATCCAGAGATAGTAGTTGGAGCATGAAAAAGTTACTCTTGGAGTTTCCCATTTTGCATGTCTGCTGGCTGTAGAACACTGGTCAATACACATTTTGGTGCCTCAAATGTTAGATCTGTTTCTGGGTCTATTTGACCTGCTGATTCCAAATATGGTGCCAGATTTCCCCTATCAGTTCTAGTTTTTGAGATACAGAACATATGCCATCTACCACTTATTCATTTTATTTATTTACCACATTTGTAGCCTGCTTTTCTCTACCCCGAAGGGGACTCAAGGTAGCTTACATAGACACTTGTTTAGTGCCTACGAACACATATCAAACATACAATCAAAATATAACAAAATTAAAAATGCATACAATCACATTTAAAACCTAACAATCAATTAAAATCATGCCATCCGGAGTCATAGTCTAAAGTCGTTCCATGGTCAATTGCACGAATTATACGTCTATTATTGCAGTATATTCTTATCCAAAGGCTTAATCCCACAGCCAGGACTTCATTTTTCTTCTGAAGGCTAGGAAGGAGGGGTGCGATCTCATATTGCTAGGGAGGGAATTCCACAGCCAAGGGGCCACCACTGAGAAGGTCCTGTCTCTCGTCCCCGCCAGCCGCGTTTGTGAAACAGGCGGGATCGAGAGCAGGGCTTCCCCAGATGATCTTAATCTTTGAGGTGGTTCATAAGGGATGATATGTTCGGACAGGTAAACTGGGCCACTTTATCTGATCACCCATAAAAAAGCCACAATAAGGGTATCTTAAGAAACTAGAGTGGATGTAGTCTATCGCATGCAATTTTCTGATTTGTAGCCCCAAGTAACCCCAGGAACAGGTCTAAAAACCAAGACAACAAGATTTTTTTTGTGGGGTAGGCTTTGGTACAAGGAGCCCCCGGTGGCACAGCGGATTAAACCACAGAGCTGCTGAACTTACTGACTGAAAGGTTGGCAGTTTGAATCTGTGGAGTGTTATTAGTCCCAGCTTCTGCCAACCTAGCAGTTGGAAAACATGCAAATGTGAGTAGATTGATAGATACTGCTTTGGTGGGAAGGTAATGGCACTTTATGCAGTCATGTCGGCCACATGACCTTGGAGATGTCTATGGACAACGCCGGCTCTTCGGCTTAGAAATGCAGATGAGCAGCAACCCCCAGAGTTGGACACGACTAGACTTAATGTCAGGGGAAAGCCTTTACCTTTACTGTGGTACACTATTATGGGTGTACATTTTGGTGGCCAATGATCCTGCCAGAAGACAATCTAAAGTTGCACCAGAGGGTCTTGTGATTTCCAGAGAGGTGTTCGCACATGTTAAAGTAGCAGTCTTTTTTATTTATGATTTTTCTATTTCTGGGAGGCCCTTTGCCCCTAACTACAACAAATATGAAAAGCTGACTGTACCCATTTAATGGTTAGATTCTGATCAAGAAGTTGAACATTTAGAGCCAACATGCTGTAGTGGTTTGAGTATTGGACTATGACTCTGAAGAGCGAGACCCTACTCAGCCATAGAAACTCACTGTGTGACTCTTAGCCACAGCAAAGCTCTTCTGAAGAAATCAAGCTAAGAAAACTTTGTGTCAGGGTTGCCCAGAGTCAGAAATAACTTGAAGGCACACAATAGCAGCATTTGAAACAATTCTTTGAAATCTAGTCATGGCGTTTGCATGGACGTATTTGAATGATTAAATACTTAAGATATTTTAGCATGTTGCAAAATAATCAGGGTCTTAAGACAGATTATGGTCCCATACTTCTGTTGACACCTCCTTCTCCCCTTAGGTGGTAGATGAAGCAGATGCCCAGAAAAGATCATTTAAAGCCATTAAATGAGAAACAAACATTCTATGCATCTTTCTTGACCTCTCCTCATTGCCAGCCTTGTGTACAACATAGGTTAGGAGAAGTAATTATTTTCAGCCCACTGACTACGCACAAGATTAATAGCTTCTGAAAAGACTATAATGATGGGCTGACCCAACTGGCTCTTGCATTATTCCTTGTTTATACTCCTCTCATCTCTCTCACCTTTGGGCTACAACAAAATGTAATTTATGTTTAGTATTGCTACATAGGAGATGAAGGGTCAGTATTTAATGAGGGGCAACCATGATTGCTGTGTAGGTGTAAAAAAAATCTTACATTGGCGGAAAGCAGTCAATAAAAAAATCTCCATGGAAGATATATCAGTGTGGCACAAGAAGTAACAACAATTTGCGACATACATGGTGGAAACAATGGTTTGAATGATCCTTGTTTTCTAAATCCAATGGGTGTATATTTTGATGGTAGCCGCATGGTGTATATGTTTGATAGTAGTACGTTCAAGAAGTTGAGATGGTAGCGCATTCAAGAAGTCAAGACTGAACTTATGCAATGGACTGTTTATTGAATTTCCTCTGCACCAAGTTCAGAAACTTCAATTAGTACAAAATATGGCTGCCAACTTGGTCATTGGTACATTTAGAAGTGATCATATTACACCTATATTAAAATCACTCTACTGACTGCGAATTAGTTGTCAGGCAAGGCAAAAAGTGCTGGTTGTTAAAGCCCTGCATGGTTTGGATCTATGTTGTGTATGGGGTTGTCGACAAGTTTCCGGTCCCAATTCAAAGTGCAGGTAATCACCTATAAAGCTCTACATGGTTTGGGCCCTGCCTGTCTTCGCAACTGCATCCCCCCTATGTACCTGCGCAAGTGTTAAGATCTGCTGGGGAGGCTCTTCTCGTGGTCCCGCCACCATCTCAAGCACAGTTGGTGGGGACAAGGGAGAGGGCCTTCTTGGTGGTGGCCTCCTGGCTTTGCAACACCCTCCCCATGGAGATTAGGAAGGCCCCCACCCTGTCGTCCTTCTGGATGGAATTGAAGACTTGGATGTTTAGACAAGCATCTGAGAGCTCATGCCTTTGCTGTGGAGTTCCCCAGGGTGCTATCCTTTTGCCCATTATTTAACATCTATGTCAGACCACTTGCTGGACTAGTGCGGAGCTTTGGCCTAGAGTGCTACCAGTATGCAGATGATACCCAACTACTCTTGCGACTCGAACCTGGGACAACCACGATTCCTGAGAACTTCCAAACATAGCTTAGAGTTGGCTGCGAGCGAGTAGACTAAAAGTGAATCCCGCGAAAACTGAGATACTCTGGCCTGGCCAGCCACCAGAGTTAATCCAGTCACTGCCTGATTTTGATGGGGAAGTTCTGGTTCCGTCTACTACTGTTAAAAGCCTTGGAGTTGTGTTGGACTCATCGCTGACAATGGAGACCCAGATCACTGCCATAAGTAAGCAGGCCTTTTTTCATCTTCACCAGGCAAGGAAATTGGCATCCTACCTTTCGACAGAAGCACTGGCAATGGTAATCCATGCAACAGTCACCATTAGGTTGGATTATTGTAACACCTTATACGCCGGCCTTCCGAAGACAAAAACCCCTAAGATCCAAATGGTCCAAAATGTGGTGGCCAGGTTGCTAGCGGGATCATGTATAAGATCCCATATTACACCGATTCTGAAACAACTGCATTGGCTACCAATAGAACATCGGATCTCTTACAAGATACTGGTCCTGACATTTAGAGCTCGAAATGGCCAAGGACCATTATATCTTAGGGACCGCCTCATTCCTTTCTTCCATCAGTGGTCACCTCAATCCTCCCAGGAAGGTACCTCCCAGGGAGCTACGCCTGGAATCTACAACGCATAGAGCCTTTTCGATCTATGCTCCAATTCTGTGGAACTCATTGCCTCCATATGTTAGAGCAATATCGGAGTTGCGACCTTTTGGAAAAGCACTCAAGACTTGGCTGTTTGGTTGTGCATTTAAGTAAATCAGATCTAATTTGCCAAATAGTCACTGTTGAATGTTTTTAGGTTGAATGTTTTTATATTGTGGAATGATATTTTAAATTGTAAGTCGCTCAGAGCACTCTGGTGGAGAGCGACTAATTAAGAAATAAAGTGAAGTGAAGTGAATGTTTAGCCCAATGGTCTGCGATTACGATACAGCACAATATTTTTATCCTATTCCCTTGTTCCTTAGCTACAACGTGCACTATCCCTTTCCTTTCTTCTTGTTTATACTTGGCCATGTTTTTACGACAGATGACACTTTAGGTTACTGATGTTGTTCTGAGTTCAAATTGTTGTTTTATATATTAGTGGTTTTATTTCGTATTGTACTGTGTGTTCATTTTATGCGTTGTTTTAGGCAGCTTGTGCCATATGTAAGTCACCCTGAGTCCCTTCGGGGAGATGGAGGTGGGGTAAAAAAATAAAGTTATTATATAAAGTTATTATTGCCTTCTCTCATAACTCACACTATGTGCTTAGGTCTTCAGGAGAACATTAACTTTGGTCAGCTGGAACCAAGGTGGGAACTGTTCATATCCAGGTTACCTGTAGGATCACATCTCATATGCCCCAGTCTCCTTGGGAACATTTACTGTGGTCAGCCAGGACTAAGCTAGGAACTGCTAAGCGATCAGCTGCCTCCAAATTGTGGAATGACCAGTGCTCAAACCACTACACTATGCTGACTTTCTAATACATCTTTTATCTTTTTCCTAATCAAAATGGCTCAGTCATTGTGAAATTCCAAAAAGTTTGTTCAGTAAACACGTGTCAAACCAACTTTGAAAATACAGTAGAGTCTCACTAATCCAAGCTAAACGGGCCGGCAGAAGCTTGGATAAGCGAATATCTTGGATTATAAGGACTGATCAAGGAAAAGCCTATTAAACATCAAATTAGGTTATGATTTTACAAATTAAGCACCAAAACTTCATGTTATACAACAAATTTGACAGAAAAAGTAGTTCAGTACGCAGTAATGTTATATTGTAATTACTGTATTTACGAATTTAGCACCAAAATATCATGATATATTGGAAACATTGACTACAAAAATGGCTTGGATTATCCAGAGGCTTGGATAAGCGAGGCTTGGATTAGTGAGACTCTACTGTACTGTTAAACTTTATTGAGGGCATTGGGGAAATGTCCAACAATGACCTTATTAATTGTGTCATAAGCCTTGGTCATTTATTATGAGGGATGTGGATTTTGCATTGAGTCTTGTTCCTAGATCAATCTCGCCCCCCCCCCCCCCCCCAAAGCTTCCTGAAAACCAAACACAACCTTAGCATTGACCAGTTTGTAATTCAATCAATGGATTTGCTAAAGAAGTGCATGACATTCGCTTGGACACTTTTTTAGACAATACCGGAGCACTGCTTTTTGAGACACACACACCAACATATCTCTAGCCAGCAGGATATCTTTTCATTGTTTCCCTTAGTCTACAGTTATGTTTTCCAGCGAACAAGATGAGTCCTTGCACATGGCGTTTAATAAATTATTGAACTTTGAAGAACTTTGGAGCTTCCTAGGCTCTGTGTGACTGAGCAGGAGACATGAAAAATGTGCTCTATTCTCCAGTGTATTTAAAAGACAGAAATAGATGCTTGATCAGACAATATGAACACTGAGTGAAGGATGGTATTAACATTAAATATTTACATGTGTTGGGAGCATCCTGACAGGAGAAAAGAATCGGTGTGCTTATTGTCAAGTTGAATAGAGCCCAACGCAGTGCAGTTGGCTGCTACTGTAAGGTTTCCTTTCTTGAATAACCAGGGAACTGTGTGTGTTAGAAGAAAGAATGCCTCTTAAAAGGAGTCCTTTGGTGTTGGGAAAGTTTGAAGATAGGAGATAAGTTAATAATCACATTGAAACTGTGGTATAAACGCACGGAGGACTGATTGGCGATAGAAGTACATAAGATGGCATTAAGAAAGAACCCTCAGATGTCGAGGCAGATTGCTCATTTATTCTCTGTATGTGGAAGAGAATAGGGATCCTTAAATTCATGCATTTCAAGTTGAAAAGAAAGCAAGATGAGAAATACAGCTAGAAAAAGAACAATGTTTGCCTTGCATGGTGGAAGGAAATAACATGAGGTATAACTTCTTAATCATCAAAAGGTCCTAATGGAATTACTGTATTGTATTTGTAAATGTTATTTTAAGTCCAATGTGAAAAAAGGGAAATGAAAATTATATGAATAAATCAGATTGTATGCACATTGAGATAAAGATCAAGGTTCTAGGCCCTCTCCCTTCTGATATCCTTGAAATATTATATGAGCAAGTTGGGCATGTTGTTGCACATATTTCAATTTCAGTGTAAACCTGAACTGGTCCACTTATTACTTCTATCATGGAGATACTTTTTGAATTGGGAGTTATCTGCATTAAATCCAACAGTTAGTAATCCATCGAATAAGAGGGATCTATACTAGTGTCCACTTCATCACTTGGTTGACTGGCTCTAGTCTAGTTGGGTACAATAAGAACTCAAGTTTAGCAATTGGCTCGAGACCATTGTCCCATTGGAGAGTGGTTCTCAACATTGGTTCTTCGGGGCATCAATTCTCAAAATATCTGACCATTGGCCATGCTGTTAAAATTTCCAACAACAAGTTGACACATTTATTTATATTTTATTTATTACATCATTTCTACCCTGCCCTTCTCACCCCCGAGGGGGGACTCAGGGCGGCTTACAAATATAAACACATGTATAAAACAATTATAATTACAAACAATTACCATTTAAAATTAATTAAATTAAAAACATTCATATAAATATACACACAAGGTGCATTCCGAGTCCAATCCAGATCTGTCACTATATCATAATTCATTATAATTGTAATTGCTGCTGCTTCTGTCATTCAAAAGCCTGGTCCCACAACCAAGTTTTCACTTTTTTGTGGAAAGATAGGAGAGAGGGAGCCTGTCTGATCTTATTTGGGAGGGTGTTCCATAGATGGGGGGCCACCACTGAAAAGGCCCCGTCTCTCGTCCCCGCCAGCTGCCTTGTGAGGCCGTAGGGATCGAGGGCAGGGCCTCCCCAGAAGATCTTAAATTACGCGGTGAATCATAGTGGGAGATATGTTGGGACAAGTAAGCTGGGCCAGAACCGTTTAGCGCTTTATAGGCTAAAGCTAGCACTTTGAATTGTGCTCGGTAGCCAATCGACAGCCAGTGGAGCTGATGTAACAGAGGAGTACTTTGACATGTCTCATACATTTGACTTGGAATTTGAATCAGGATCATTATGCACCAAACTTCCCGTTGAATAGGGAGAAGCTAATGGCAACTCTCAGGAAGTCTGCCATATTATATCTTGAACATAGCAATTGAGATAACATTTTTGTGTTGGTTTGCACTAACTTGTGTTAGTTTGCACCATCTTTTACAGGTATTTCCCCTCTTCTGAAAATTTTCCATTGCAGTTTTCCAATAAAAATGGATACATTTAAGGGGAAATTTTTATACAGAAAAGGAATTTTTGGAAAGGCAGTTCTTTTAAAATGTGTACATCACAATTATAGACGTAATGGACCCTCCGGTGGCCTAGGGGATAAAAGCCTTGTGACTTGAAGGTTGGGTTGCTGACCTGAAGGCTGCCAGGTTCGAATCCCATCCGGGGAGAGTGCGGATGAGCTCCCTCTTTCAGCTCCAGCTCCATGCGGGGACATGAGAGAAGCCTCCCACAAGGATGGTAAACATCTGGGCGTCCCCTGGGCAACGTCCTTGCAGATGGCCAATTCTCTCACTCCAGAAGCAACTCCGGTTGCTCCTGACACTAAAAAAAAATTATAGACGAACATTCATGGACATTTCTCTGTGCACAAACGTTCATAAGAGTGCATAACTGACTTTCATGGCGATCATAAAAAACATTTGTGAACAGAAGGATCGGAAAGAACTTGTACATGAAAAATGGCAAATGTTACATAAAGCAAAACATACTGATTCATCCATCCCTAGAGAGGGAAAAGGAGTTTGTAATGGAGAGCCATGTGCTCCGTGATGAAAACAAGTGAGGTAACTGTTGAAGTATGGCAAGGAACTGAATGATACAAGAATGACTTTTTGTACCAGTATATTATACCGGCTTTTTCACTACTAAGAGTTTTTGCTGCAAACCTTCTTTGCCCGGTTCTCTTTGTGCAGAAAACCATATGTTTTCCTTTCTTGTAACCTGTTAACATGAATGAATCAATTGTTAATCCTTTCACATCCTTAAACTGCTCTCTTTGATATATGCAATTGTTAGTTGCAGAAATTATTTTATTAAGAATGGAAATGATTAAATATATCACTTAATGAGCCAATTTGATGTAGATCTCTGGGAAGAATAAATGATCCTGGAAGTTTATCATGTAAATATGCCACACAGTTTCGACTGATCAAAAACAAGTACCAAAGAAATAGGTAAATGAGACTTGCTCTTTATTTTTTTTATTTTTTCGCAAGACATAAAGTTTTCTTACTGTGATAAACCAGTTTGGATTTAATGATCTGTCATGTCAAGCAATTAAAAGCAAATTATTAATATGCAAATAGAATGACATATAGATTTTTTTTCTTTCTTAATGTATTTTGCTGCTGACATCAAAAGGGGAAAAATCTTAGCTATTTAATATAGGGTTTGCTGTTTTCGAACTTTCTGATGTGCAGATTGTTTGTTTTTATAACAAGCAGTAGTTATCTCCCTAAAGATTGTGTTGGTCTTTTGATGTAGAAAGGTGATGATACATGATATATCTGGTCTTTCTGACACTAATTGCGATGCATGTTGTTATTAAATTGCAAATATTTTGTGATGTATCTCAATATTAATCTCATATCTTTCTAATAGGCAAGAATTGTAGGCACGGGTTATCCAGCTCTTTTTCTCAGTTTATATGCTTCCATCTTTAGGTTGATATTTTTGTTTGCTTAAAGCATTTATGTCACAACAGACCCCTGAGAGATCACAGTGTATGATGTACAACAACAATAACAAAACAATGGAAGGACACAAATGCAAAACTTTTTAAAATGCACATGAAAACTAACTAAAAATTACATAGCATAAAAAAACAAATCTTGCTGTCTTGGTTTTTAGGCCCGTTCTTGAGATTATTTGAGGCTGTTGTAGCCTGGTCAGATTCTGAGTGCTGAGAAGATGAGGTACGGGATGCTGGGATAGATTCAGAGGGCCCAAATGATGGCTTAGAGAGAGTTGTTTTGGGATCTCCTGGCAGTTCCCACTGCCAGGAGAAATCGATATCAGAAAATTAGAGCTAAGGCAAGGAAAAGCAGGTGCACGAGAAATGATGTTATGGGAGGGATTCAGGCCTTTGAAAGGTGTTCCTCTTGATACAATTCTTTGTGAGAGCAATGTTGTGTTCAGGTGAACAGCTCGCTGTTTTGGGGGGCTTATGTTTATAGAATTCAGGTAATCAGGATTCTAAGTTTGTTCTTGCCTATAGTTCCTGCCTTGGATTCATGCTATCTTGTCTATGGATATTCTTTGTGGATTGACTCTGAAGACTGTATTTGAAAGCATTTGGCTATCTTGGAAATAACCTTTTGTACTTTGATTCTCTCTTTTGCATTTGTTTATTTTTTATAGTCTACTTAAATAAACTTTAACTTACTGGATTACCTGGACAGAGTGTGGTTTGTGGTGAAAGGTGTTTCACGGCTCTAGTGCAACAGGGGCCTTGATTCATAAAATTGCATTAGATAAACTGCATCAGCTCTAGTTTTTTTTAATATAATAATAAACTTAATAATAAACTTTATTTATATCCCGCCCCCTCTCCCCAAAGGGACTTGGGGTGGCTCACAACACAAAAACAATATACATAATATCAAACAAAAGCCTGTAAATCAAAAGCAAAACACAATTAAGGATTAAACAATAAATGTAGTTAAGATAAAGTAAAGGTAAAGGTTTCCCCTGACGTTAAGTCCAGTCATGTCTGACTCTGGGGGTTGGTGCTCATCTCCATTTCTAAGCCAAAGAGCCGGCATTGTCTATAGACACCTCCAAGGTCATGTGGCTGGCATGACTGCATGGAGCGCCATTACCTTCCTGCCGGAGTGGTACCTATTGATCTACTCACATTGGCATGTTTTCGAACCTCTAGGTTGGCAGAAGCTGGAGCAACAGTGGGTGCTCACTCCGCTCCCGGGATTTGAACCTGGGACCTTTCGGTCTGCAAGTTCAGCAGCTCAGGGCTTTAACACATTTCGCCACCGGGGCTCCAAATGTAGTTAAACATAGTTAAAATAGCTCATGGCCATTAGACCCATCAGTATAAACATCAAACAATTTAAAAACATATACATATCATTTAAAAACATCAGGCATCCTACTCTCATTAATAGAAGGATGGTTATCATTATTTTCTATGGGTGAGCAGATGGCGACTGGTATGTTCTGTATCTCAGAAACTTGAGCTGAAAGGGTAAACCAGTGTAATTTTTGGAATCAGCAGGTCAAATATATCCAGAAACAGGTCTGACATTTGAGGCTCCAAAATGTGTGTTGGCCAGTGTTATCCGTAATATAAAACTAGCAAGTTTCAACACCCAGAGCATTTTCAAGGACCAAATAGTGTGCAAAACAACACACTCTTAGCTGCCTGTTGGAAATCTGAAGACCAAATCAGTTACCAAGATGAGCTTACCCATACAACTATACTTGTATTGAAAACCTTTCAGGGCATCTTCTCTTCCTTCACCCATTTGTGTGTATAATATGTGTGTTGCTTTGAGGTGACAGCCAAAGTGAAGCACAGTCTCCTGAAACTTGGCCATCCTTGGCTACAACTATCACAACCTATGGTGGCTTTTGCTGGGGATAATTCCAGTTATAGTCCAACATCATTTGAAGAATACTAGTATCAAGAAAGGCTGAAGTAGAGAGATGGAGCCTCACATCTTTCATGGTACATTCCATTCCATAGATAAGTTACCTCATTGGACATTCTCTGGATCTTCATAGCTTTAAGCAGAACAAGCCCTCTCGCATGAGAAGATAGAAAGGCACATCTACCGGTACTGAGAACGGGGTTTTTTTTGTGTTCTTATTCTAGTCTTTTAAAATTTTCGTCTTGGCAAGAGAAAATGTCAAATTAATTTGTTCCCATAAATACTCTTGTTATTTTCTCGAGTCACAGTGGGAAAAGGCAAATGTCAGATTGCACTCTGTTTCCCCGCACATTGCTTTTGAAATGGTGGAGATGCTTCTCAAATTGCACACTTGGTTGAAGATTTAGACGAAATTAGCCATTTTGGGTTAGAAGAGGGTGAAATTTGTATGCGCATCGCTAGGTGGCACTAAAACTTCGCCATAGCGAGTGAAATCCTCAGCCCTTTCTCTCCACTGTTCCAGCTGCTTTGGTTTCTAGGTGTCAGGGAAATTGTTTTATTGTTAAAGGGCATAGTGTAATATATTCATCTCCATCCAAGGCAGCCATTTAATGCCCTGAAACATGGCCTTCTCACAGCTCTGGCCTGTTAACTATGCTTATTTGGTGTAATAATTAGCAGAATTTCTCTCTAACAGGGGCACTTACCAACGCCTCACATTTTTCCTCTGTGTTTTTGTACGTGACGGATTGCGCATTCTGTGAATAAAGTTAAGCAGGTCAAAACCTAAGCCCTGTACGACACTGCTATTTTCCGCACAATTGTTTTTGAGCAGGTGTACATTAACTGAATCCTTGCAGCGTCTAATGCAAACAAGTTTTGAGCTTTGGTGCAATAGGTTGGCAAAGGTTTGCAAACACAATGCTGTTAATTTTTCAACTTGGGTGGGAAGGATGGGAAACGAAATGAATAGCAATGGGTCAGTGCTGTGTGTGTAAGAGAGAGGAAGGGCTGTAAAAAGGCAAATGGATGGCAGTTTAATTTAGAAGAAAATCACTGGGGTATGCTATTGATTTTTTTTTTGCATTATTGGCTGACCTTTGGGTTTATTAATAATGAAAGTTCCATGTGGATTGTCATTGAAGTTCTACTTTTAGCATCAGATAGGCTAACAAGCAAATAGAAAACACCACCACCGCCACATAAACAATCCTTTCTTTGATATTCTAGAGATAAAGTTAATGCAGTTTGGCCCAGTATTTGTTTGGACATCATCTGTCACAATGCCTTGCCACTGACTATACTGGTGGATGAATCTGGGAGTCAAAGGCCAAAGCATGGGGCTAAAAATCCGCTTACTAATTTCAGTTAAAATCAACACCTAGAATCAGTGGAATTAACATGTTATATTAGTATGTATAAGTTGACTTCATGTATAGTTTGGGAGTCAACATTATGGATCCTAATATGACCCATGGATCAGTCAAGGGTCATTCTGCACAGGAAGGAAGAGCAAATGGCACCTGAAGGGGTCAGCTGCCCCTGGATTATGATGGTGGTAATAATAATAATAATAATAATAATAATAATTTTATTATTTATTTATTTACAGCACTTTTACCTTGCCTTTCTCACCCGAGGGGATTCAAGGCGGCTTACAATAATCAGGCAAAAATTCAATACACTAAACAGCAGTTCATATAAAAACAACGTAACATTACAGAATAAAAACACATTATACAAAATTTAAAACATATCCAAGTTAAAATCCATTCGTCCAAAATCCTCGTACGTAAACCTTAGTCCAGATCACGTGAAATCAATGTTCTCATTCATTATGCACAACCATGTCTTTAAGGCTTTTCTGAAACCCAGGAGAGTTGGAATCTGCCGAATCAGCCTGCGAGGCTGGTGGGACTGAGAGCAGGGCCTCCCCAGATGATCTAAAGGTTTTAGAAGGCTCATAGGGTAAGATACGTTTGGACAGGTAAGATAGGCCAGAACTGTTTCTTTCCTTGTATCTCGAGGCAAGGTATGGTGCCATTTTCCCTCCCAGGAATACAAAAAGGCTAGAAGTGTTGTCATGGCAGAAAGAAGCAAGTGGATTGGTGCTGTTAGGTTCTCTCAGGATACTCTAAACTCCTGCCCTTTGTGACTTTACTCAAATGAAGATTCCTTTAAACAAAAGAATAAGAGTTAAGGTACTTAAGTTGGCCCCTGGATAAGCCAACCCAGGTTTTTGGGATCCATTTTTGCCTAACATTTCTAGACTTATACATGAGTATATTCAATACGTCTCCGTTTATCCTTCCACTTTTGATTTGATGGGTCTACTCCAGTTGGGGCTAGCAAGTGGAGTTAGGTCTTGAAGGACCAAAGGGTGAGAACTACTGCTTTAAAGTAAGGGTAGGCAACTAGTGGTCTCCCCAGTTGGGTTCCATCAGCCATTGTCCTCAATATGCTATTTCAGCCAGATCTGTCCAACAATTTTTGGAGATTCACAGACTACTTATCTACACTTCAAAGAAAAATTGTACTTTAGAAAACAGGGAGATTTGTCTTATATTTGCCCATCTCTCTTTTTGAAAACGCTGGGAATGTAACCTGGGACCTTTTGTGTGCAAAGTGTATGCTCCTTCACGAACCAAAAGTTAACAATTGCTATCTTTTAGTTTACATTGGATGTCTTTTGCATTTATAGGTTTGGACCTCGGCAATAATATTTTACCAGATACAGAAAGATCAGTAGTGGTTGTGGTCTTATTACTGTGTCAGGGCACTTTTCATCATGCACATGCCTTCCGAGTACATGAGATGTTTAAATTAAGGTTCATCTCTTTTGAACTTATAGTAAATAATTGATCCTCCAGTAGTTAATGTTTTCTTCTTCTCCAAAGTCATTGACAAAGTGGTTTGGGCATTCTAGAAAATAACTAAGTAGAGTCTCACTTATCCAACATAAACGGGCCGGCAGAACGTTGGATAAGCGAATATGTTGGATAATAAGGAGAGATTAAGGAGAAGCCTATTAAACTTCAAATTAGGTTATGATTTTACAAATTAAGCACCAAAACATCATGTTATACAACAAATTTGACAGAAAAGGTAGTTCAATATGCAGTAATGCTATGTAGTAATTACTGTATTTACGAATTTAGCACCAAAATATCACAATGTATTGAAAACGTTGACTACAAAAATACATTGGATAATCCAGAATGTTGGATAAGCGAATGTTGGATAAGTGAGAGTCTACTGTAATAGCAAACCCTAATAGAAATTAACAACTTCCACTGGAAGTTTCTGTAGAGTTATGCCGGAGATCCTAGAATATTCCTAGAAAGGTATCTTATAGAGGAATTTTCTAGCTCTTCCAGGGTGACTCTATGGTAAATTCTTGGGAGCGGGGAGGCACATGATAGTATGAGCCTTCTACTAGCATCAAGTCTTTGGAGTTGGAAAAAGTATTGAAGAAAGTCAGAACAGAAAATGCAAATGCACGTATATAGTTGAACATTAAGGAAACAAAAAGCATGAATACATATGAACTAATTAAATTTAAATTAGATGATGAAAATATTGCCATCGTTCATACCTTGGTTAAGTCATTTATCAGATTGACAATCACATCACAAAGGGTTAAAATTGGCGGCATGTGCCGGTTTAGCCCTGTCAGGCTCCGTGGGTGAAGGAGGGCCGCCACAGCAATGCAGGAGGCTTCCTGTGTTGCTGTTAGAATCAATGGGTGGAAGCCACATGCTCCATGCATGCTCCACACTTCCCCCCATGGGATCAGGGACATCAAAAGTGGGGCGATGCGTGGTGTGGGATGCCGGGTTCACCATGCCCCCCGGCAATGCAAGATGACGACTTCGGTAGCCATGTGACAAGGTCATGAGACTACAGTCAAGAAATTAGAAGAAGACTGAGAGTTGGAAGGGCAGCTGTGAAGAAACTAGACAAGATACTTCAGTTTATTATCTGTCGTTAGGACGGGAGAATCTGTGAATTGGGCAAACAAGGTCTCAAGTGTGGAATAAAATGGTTGGAAATGAAAGTATTTTGATTTTCAGGATGATGTCTTCGTTTCCTGTCTCTTTAATCCTTTACCATGATGGATGGGCCAAAGCAAGCAATAATGTCTAGGTTGTTGTGTAACAACAAAGGTATTCCTCAAGCAAGTTATTGTTGATGAAGAAGAGTGATTCCTTTGTTTTGTGGAATGTGTCTCTGTTTGGCCTCTGTAACTCACGGCTTTGCAATTTTCTACCAATTGCATAATAGATCAATGCTTCATTGTTTTTTGTGCTCCTGGAGCACTTCAATATTTTGCTTTTGGGGCTATCTGAGTCAAGGAACTAAGGGAAAACTTTCCTCTCTGAAAGTTTATTTTCCATAACAGAAAGTAGATATTGTGAACCATAAACAGGTATTTCCGTGATAGTACAATATTCACTGAGAGGCAGTGTGGTGTAGTGGTTTAAATGTTAGGTGGCAAGTCTGGAAACCGGGGTTCAAATTTTGGACTAGAAAAAAAATACATTGATATCGACTAGATTGAGGTCCTGTTTAGCTTGCTACCTATTTCTCCTGTCTCTTTTCATGGGTTGGAAGTCCTTGGATATTCTTCAGTGGTATGATTTCCAATGTTTTCTCGTATGTGGTGGCTGGTTCAAACATGTAACACTGGGTTATACTGTTTTATTTGCCAGCCACTGTTTTTAATACTTCTGTTGTCTCTTTTGGCTTGTTTTTTGTACGCATTATTGGTTTTCTATCATTTTCTTATTGTTAGCCACTTTGTTTTCTTTTTGATGGTAAAGGATATGAACTTCTTTAAATAAACAGGGCACGATTATGGTTTCCTATTATGAGAAAGCACCATGGTGTGCTTTGGATTGGTACCTTCCTTCTTCTGACTTTTTACCACTTTCATGTTCAAGAGGAAGAGATAGAAATCTTCAATTTTCTGTTTTGAACCAACCACAGCTTCTTGGCATTAGAAGAAAAAAGAAGGAAGGAGACTTGTGGCATCTTTAACCATCTTATTTCAGAAGCAAGGGCTCAAGCTTACCAGAATAAGTCCATTTGCGGGCTGTGGCACAGCTTGGGAGGAATGGGAGAACTACCAGGTTTTCTCCAGGAAGGGTTGTCTCCTTCCAGTAAACCCACATTCAGTTTCTTAAATTTTGGAGAAAGTAACCAATGATATGCTGAAGGTAGCAGGGACTTAGTTCTGTTGGTCCTTCAAAGTAAAGGCTTCAATTAGGTCCAATAGGAAGCTGTTTAAACAGCTTGGCTGTGACTCAACCATTACTTTGTTTATACTGTCAACCTTCTACATCCTCTGGGTTTAGGGGCACAGGATGAGAAAACATAATTAAAAATGCTTTGAGACAACATGTGTCTCAGAATGTATAGATCTTTCAGCATGACTCTTTGGTCAACTTGTGCTGGAAGTTAACCATATAACCATATTGGAGGACCTAGAGATTCCCAGAGAGAAAGCTCCAGGTTGTCCAGCTTGACTGGAGGAGTCACATTGGAGGATCTAGAGATTCCTAGAAATAACATTTTCAGTCATATCTGTGAACAATTACACTAATAAAAGAAGTGTTGGGGGATGGCTGTATGGATAAGTTCAACAGGGACAAATGCAAGATACTTCACTTCGGCAGAAAAAATGGAATGCAAAGATACAGAATGTGGGACACCTGGCTAGACAGCAGTACATGTGAAAAAGATCTTGGAGTCCTTGTGGACAACAAGTTAAACATGAGCCAGCAATGTGATGCGGCAGCTAAAAAAGCCAACGGGATTCTGGCCTGCATCAATAGGGGAATAGCGTCTAGATCCAGGGAAGTCATGCTCCCCCTCTATTCTGCCTTGGTCAGACCACACCTGGAATCACACTGTGTCCAATTCTGGGCACCACAGTTGAAGGGAGATGTTGACAAGCTAGAAAGCGTCCAGAGGAGGGCAACTAAAATGATCAAAGGTCTGGAGAACAAGCCCTGTGAGGAGAGGCTTAAAGAACTGGGCATGTTTAGCCTGCAGAAGAGAAGGCTGAGAAGAGACATGATAGCCATGTACAAATATGTGAGGGGAAGTCATAGGGAGGAGGGAGCAAGCTTGTTTTCTGCTGCCCTGGAGACTAGGACATGGAACAATGGCTTCAAACTACAGGAAAGGAGATTCCACCTGAACATTAGGAAGAACTTCCTCACTGTGAGAGCTGTTCGGCAGTGGAACTCTCTCCCCTGGACTGTGGTGGAGGCTCCTTCTTTGGAGGCTTTTAAACAGAGGCTGGATGGCCATCTGTCGGGGGTGCTTTGAATGCGATTTCCTGCTTCTTGGCAGGGGGTTGGACTGGATGGCCCATGAGGTCTCTTCCAACTCTATTCTATGATTCTATAATGTGTCAATTAAACTTTTTGGTCAACTTCTGTTGGAAGTTGATGACAGAATCACAGTGGAGGATCTGAAGATTCCTAGATAGATTATTCCCCTAAACATCTCTAGGTCCTCCAGTGTGTCTTTATGGTCATCTGCCAGAGAAAGCTGATCCTAGTTTCACTGGAAGATCTGAAGATTCCTAAAGATTATTCAAAACTGTGAATAGTCACATCCAGAAAAATCAACCCGACAAATGTGGAGGACCAACTCTACTTGGGTCACTTCTGAAGATACTCTATTCTGTTTCAAGTTGGAGATGCTCTGGAAGGGGATAAGATCAAGTTTTGAGGAGATTGGGTTCTAAGAGCTCCTTGTAGTTCTTATTGAGTAAACTTCTTTAGTAACTTTTGGAGTGAAGGCAAAACAGATCAAGGACATAGGACTAACCCCACTTCAGGAACCTATTGGCATTTTGCAATTGCCATCTCATGGTTTCCTTCTTTGACAGTCAAGTTGAGGCAGGTTTGGACTTATCAGGTACAGATTGAGTGTCCTTAATTCGAAATATGTGGGCCAGAATTGTTTCACACAAAGCTATTAAAATATTGAGTATAAAATTGCTGTTAATCTCTGTGTATAAAGTGTATATGAAACTCCAATGAATTCTGTGTTTAGACCTGAGTCCTATCTCCAGGATATGCCATAATGTATGCAAATATTCCAAAACCCAAAATAAGAAGCTCTTCTGGTTCCAAACATTCGGGATACGGGATGTTCAGCTTGGACCAAATGTTTGATGATACGATTAAAAAGAAAGTAGAAAAGAATCAATAATAAATGACATCTTCCCGCCCCACTTTATAAACTGTGAATTTATCCACACGCAGCTAGATTTGTGGCATCCCACAGTCTTTCCTCCCAGTGAAAGCAAAAACGGGGGAATATTTCACATTTGGCTTCACAGCATAAAATGTCAAGAGGCAGCCATTTTGTAACCGCCTGTGAAGATGTTCAGCTCCTATGTAATGGGCATGACAGCTACAGTATGTGGAATTTAATGCTCTGGCTATTTATTGATCTTCTTTTTAGCCGATGGTGTGGGTACCAGCGTAAGCACTTAGCACCTGGTCTTAGTGCTAATGCATGATCTTTAGAGCGGTCATCAAGGACAGCTTTGCAAAACCGCTCTTGGCAACAATTAGGCGGCTTTTAAAAATGCCCCAGGAATTTACAGCCCATGATTTATTTCCTTAAGGATTGCGTGATTCTAGGGATTTTTAAAGATTCATTTATTAAAAACTCAGTACAGATTGTCATCACTTTTCCGAAACACTTAGGACAAGGACCATTCCATATTTTGGATTCTCACCTTCCCAGATTTTGGAATATTTGCATATGCATAATGAGACACCAGGCGCATCTATGCCAGGCATGGGCAAACTTTGGCCCTCCAGGTGTTTTGGACTTCAACTCCCACAATTCCTAACAGCCTACCGACTGTTAGGAATTGTGGGAGCTGAAGTCCAAAACACCTGGAGGGCCAAAGTTTGTCCATGCCTGATCTATGCTGTAAAATCGATGCAGTTTGCATTGATTCTGCAGTATAGGCTTACTCATCTTGGAGATAGGAAGCCAGTTTAAACACAAAATTCATGTTTGTTTCATATTGGGATAGTGGTTTCTGTACAAGAGGCCATTTCACATAACTGTAGCACAGTGATCTCCCTTTCACTGTCATGTTAACGTCATATGGCCTCCAACTAGATGTATACTATTCTACATTTATATTGTCTGTTTTGATAAGGCCAATCGGCTGCTCAACAAAATTGTTTTAACTTCATATGGAATCACAGGATTTGTAGTTTAAAGAGAGGCATTTAGAATTCTCAGACAGAGAGCTCTAGTGCCTCTCCGTACAACAAACCTAAGGAAGCCGTAGGATCCAGCCCTGGTATGTAAAGCGGAATTATTGTCTGTTTTGATAAGGCCAATTGGCTACTCAATAAAATGGTTTTGTTTAACTTCATATGGAATCATAGGATTTGTAGTTTAGGGTGAAGTGCTTAGAATACTTGGACAGAGAGCTCTAGTGCCTCTCCAAACAACAAACCTTAGGAACCCGTAGGATCCAAAGTGGAATTTTAGTGCTGCAATTGTGCTGTGGTGGCACAGTGGATTAAACCCTTGTGCTGGCAGGACTGATTAATTGAAGGTTGGGTTGCTGACCTGAAGGTTGCGGGTTTGAATCCAACTCTGGGAGAACATGGATGAGCTCCCTCTGTCAGCTCCAGCTCCACGCGGGGACATGAGAGAAGCCTCTTACAAGGATGCTAAAAATATCAAAACATCCCGGCAACATCCCCTTGGCAACGTCCTTGGAGACAGCCAATTCTCTCACACCAGAAGTGACTTGCAGTTTCTCAAGTTGCTCCTGACACACAAAAAAAAAAAATTGTGCAGTGTGAAAGTCTCTTGGTATATAAGCTACTTGGTAATAATAATGGGGTGACAGCCAAAAAAATCTGTCTTTCAGTAGTTTTGGTTTCTTTTCGTTTCTTGGTATTTCTTTTCCTACAAGGGTTTCTTGTTTCCCTGTCAGTGGAAGACAAATTCAAATAACATCAGTCGGGGATTTGAAGCCAGCTCCTGTTTTCAATCGTCTCTACCCCTGAACTCTGACTGTCAGTGGAGGCACTGTTTAGAATAGTTTTACATTAGTGAAAGGGCTCATCACACTTTTTTGTTGTTGCCAAAAGTCAACTTTCTTTTGAGCATTAATCTTTGAGCCCGGGCTCAATCGCTTTAATAATTTCAATATGTCAGGATTCACTTGACAGAATGCAATCGGCACATACCCGTCGGTCCCCACCCGCTTCTGTTCCCCCTCGAAGCTTAAGAGCGGAATTATTTCAAAGGATAAACGGTCTCCTCCATGCGCCAGGCATACCAGTGTGCCGATTAGAATTTGTGAACTTGTTGGATGATTTATGATGATAGATGAAGGGGATTCTTTTTGGGTGACCTCTGCCTTTTTGTATTAAATATGAGTATTTGGAGAAGGGAGGAGAGTGTCTCATTTTGCAATACAGTACAACCCCCGTATCTGCAGGGGATACAGTCATGGACTTTGCATGGATACGTGAAACGGTGCATTGTAGTGAACCCTATTGAAGTGAAGGGTTGAATACCGTAAAGTTGCACTGGAGGACCTAGAAAAGGCCGATTTTGTCTGATGTGGATAAATGAAACCGTGGATACTGATTCTGTACATATAGTATCATACTGTGTATACCTATTAAAAGTGTGTGTCTCTGTGTCTTACCAGTGAGGTCAATATATTGTCTGAGGATATGGAAAAGTACATCTACACTGTAGAATTAATGCAGTTTGATGTCACCTTAACTACCATGGTTCAATGCTATGGAATTATGGGAGTTGGAATTTGCCAAAGTCTTTTGCTTTCTCAGCCAAATAGTGCTGGTTTTTCAAATAATAATAATAACAACAACAACAACAACAACTTTATTTTGATACCCCGCCTCCATCTTGGGGCTCCGGACTTAGGGCGGCTTACATGGGGCCATGCCCAGGTGGATACAAACAATATAAACACAACAATAAGAACAAAACAATAAGACATATTTGAAATCACATTTGCAATAAAACATAGTTAGATAAAAACCTGGGTAGGCTCCTAAAAATGAACTGGGCCAGAGAAAGTGTATATAATGAAGAATGTAAACTAGGGGAGAGGTAAATATCTGGAACTATTATCATGATAAGGGGCTTGGGAAGGTGTAAACATAACTTTGCACAGTTAAAGTAGTGTCAAACTGCAGTAATTCTACAGTGTAGATGCACCCTCCATCATGGTACTCTAGTTGTAGCATTCCTTCCCCACAGAGGCCTGATGGGTGCTAACACTTACTTCCTTAGATAGTAGGTAAAAATGTCTTTAGATTTCACTCATTTATCTCAAAATTCTTAATGTGCACAGGTTTAACACACTTCTGATCTTTTAATTGTTTTAAATTGTTAGTAATATTAAATATATTTTAGTCCATTTAAATTACTGCTTTGTTTTAAATTGTTTGAACAATAGGTCCGTTTTTATCACCACCAGTCTTAATTGATTGCTGCCCTAATCCCCAGCACTTAAATTTTTATTCCTAATTTTATTACCTTGTGTTTTTGCACATGCCTACCTTCCCTTGCAATTTTTAATAGTTCCACCTTTTGTCCTGACACCCGCTGATGTATTTTAGGAATGTTTATTTTATTGTTTTAATTATATATGTTGTTATTGTGCTCTTTTTTAATCTGTTGATTCTTGGGCTCAGTCCCCATGTGAACAGCTCCGAGTCCTCTCGGGGAGATTAAGGCGGGTTATAAATAAATTATTATTATTATTATTATTATTATTATTATTATTATTATTATTATTATTATTTTATTATGACACAGCAAACAAGATAGATATGCTGGATTTCGTATCAAAAAATCACAAGTCGAACACTTCCCAAGTGTCTAGGACTGTGTGATGTATTTTTGGATGATGCGCGCAGATTCCAGTAGGGTGGCCTTTTGCAGTTGGCAGATCGTAATTTTGTCAATGTCTATTGTTTCCAAATGCTGGCTGAGATCTTTTGGCAAGGCACCCAATGTGCCGATTACCACCGGGACCACCTGCACTGGTTTCTGCCAGAGTCTTTGAAGTTCAATTTTGAAGTCCTGATAGCGGCTGAGTTTTTCCTGTTGATTATTATTATTATTATTTGTATTAGGTTGTGTGGGTGTGGTATTTTTTTTGCTTATTTGTTATCCAATAATTTTTTTATACAGAATGTGACAGAAATATGTTAATAAATAAAATACTTGTTTGCATTATATAATTGTAATACTTGCAATGACAGAAAATATGGATGTCATCAGAAGCTTGCGGAGGATTGCCATTTCGTCCCTCAGCAGTATATCCTAAAGCACCTGATCTTCATTGGAGGTCTTTCTCCCAAGTACTAACCAAGGCTGACCTTGCTTACCTTCCCAGATCAAATGGGATCTGGTGCTTTTAGCGTTTAGTTTACATCTTCTTTGTTGCTAGACATGCAGTACATGAACGTTAGGAAAGGGTATGGCGAGAGAGCTCAGCTTTCACGAGGACAGCATCACAATACAAAAAGTTTGCGTATGGATGTATATGGTGCAGGAACATGACCTCCCATGGTCACTGGAAGCTCTGGAACATTTCCTCTATTGCACCATTGAATATCAAGTGGCACCACTGAATATCAAGTGGGGTTAAGAAGACATTTAGCTGTGGGCATCAAGTGCTCATCCTGAAAATAAGTAGATGCCAGTTCAGAGACGTTCATAGTTATACCAGAAGTTAATTTGATTGGGTCTTCTTTGCTAGGGCAAGAGACCCTGTACCCAGCAAAGAGAGGCCACGTTTGAATGATTTATCATTTTTAAGCTTCCTGTTATAATTATTTCATGAGCTAAATCAGATATAACAGATCGTTTGATTTGCTCGGCTATGAGATTGGCCATCTCATTTCATTAGGGGCTACTGTCGTGAATGTGTATAGGACGTGTGTTAAAACAACGTCCCCCCTTTCGTTTAAAACCAGCAATTAGGAGACCTTTAGCATTTTGGGGGTATGGTTCTGTGAAAGGATGGCGCTAATGAAGACATTTTTCACTTGCAGCGGAGGTGCTGTAATGCATACATTAACTCTTGGCTCCGATGCGTTGGCCAAGCAAATTGTTCATATGCATGATTAGCTGGTCTCTTACTCTGTGTGTCTTGATGGAAACCAGAAAAGTGAACCACTTGTGTTATGAGAGGAGGGAAATTGAAATTTACTACTCAGAGCCAAGTTGTACCCGTAGAAGGAAAGTGTGTTGTGAAAGGGCTGCTAATACTGATGTTTGTAGGCTTCTTAGCAACATATCTGCCAAATGATGAGAGTATGTTTTGGAATGCCTTTGACAGTTTTGCTTCATTTCTTCATCCCGTGCATTCATTCTAAACCATTTCTTTTTGATAGGCATGGGAGTTTCTCCTCCTGTCCCCAATATCTGATATTCAGTAGGACTACTATATCCAGTAGGGATATGTTCTCAGACTTCACTTGGATACATGAAACCAAAGATAATAGTATGTGTTGTTAAAGGCTTTCATGGCCAGGATTACAGGGTTGTTGTGTGTTTTCCAGGCTATATGGGCATATTCCAGGAGAGAATACTTCTGGAACATGGCCATATAGCCTGGAAAACACACAACAAACCCAAAGATAATAGTAACCCTATTGAAATGGAGGATGTCTGGTTCAAAAATGCCTTAGCTTTCCTGAATTAATCAGTCCACTTGTAGTGTGGCCTCCCTCTTTTTCTACTGCCTTCCACTTTACTGAACAATATCATCTTTTCCTTGGAATCACATAATCTCATATGTCCAAAGTTTGACAGCCTCAATTGTCATCTTTGCTTCTAGTTGGAATCTGTAGAGGATACATTCTTAGGACGTAAATGTGTTTAACCCTATTGACTTGTCATAACCACCTTCCATCTGGGAATCTATGTCCTCAATGTGAAAGACCATATGAATCCAGAATTGGCCTTACCTGTTCTAACAGTTATTGAAGAACATGAGATGGAAGTTACATGTCCTACTAGAGGAGTTCCAACAGACTATGGTTGGAATAATATGTCAGCTTTTGGTCTAATTCAGTATGGTTGATGTTATTTTCTAATGTGAGAATTGACACCAGAATTGGTACAACTCAAGATCAGAAGTCATTGCTGATTTATAGTGTTGTTATTTCTAAAACAGAGTAAACTAAAGGCACATTAGCATTTAGCCTGACACTTATAGACCATTGTAAGAAGACTCAATTGATGATGTATTTAGCTTGCAAGCCTCGGTGCATCTGAATATGCAGACTAGTTATGCTCCTGTTAGCATGATTGACTTTCCATCAGACAAGCCAGTGCAAGTACATTTTCAATAGTTACAGAACAGAGAGGGTAAACTAGGAGGACACAAAATACACATGCTGCAATAATAGCAAACACCAACTGACAAAATTACACTCGAAGTTCATTACAGTAATCATTTGTCGTGCCAAGAAGCGATTGGGGTGGAATACAAGCTTGTTAACATTTGGGATCTCTCTGGTGTAAAGGTAAATAACACATGAGTGCAATGTCTCCCACCTGAAATATTTGCTTAATATTTTTTGAATTGTTGAAGTGCTTCATCTCTAATCAACCATGGAGAGTGTGATATGGGAACAGTATACCTGTATGAAGTTTTGCACAGACTGCACAAAGGCAGTCTACCATGTACTTAGGTTCGAACAAGAAGGAGACATGCCGCTGCTGAGAGCTCTGGAGAGTTCTCGACAGCTGTGTCTCTCTGCCTTGGCCTTGCTCCCAAGGGGCTGTGTTTGGCCATGGGCTTGGGTTTGCCCATGCCTGATTTAGAGTCACAGACATACTTTGTTTACAGATACATCTAGAAATAGCATCTAAGATAGATAATCTTGGAAATATCAGCCAAGTGGAGATGACACTGAATCAAATAGAAAGTTGACCATCAAATGGTTTCATATGTATTATCTGACAACAGTTTGTGTCCACCTTCTGAAGAAGGACTCTGGGTGACTTAAAATATTGGCCAGGATCCTTTGGGTGACATACAGTTATACTTGTGTGAGTATTTTCTGGGTTATTGTGCAAAGAGATCTCTAATCCATAGGTACTCAAAGTGGGGGAAAGTATGGTTTAGTAGTTTGAGTGTTGGACTCAGAAGACTAGAGTTTGATTCCCCACTTGGCCATGGAAACACACTCTCAGCTCCAGAAAACCCTCACCTTAGGGATGTCACAAGTTGAAAATAATTTAAAGGCACACAACAACAACAACAACAACAACAATGACAACAACAACAACAATGACAACAACAACGCCGGGCTGTGGCGCAGCTGGCTAGTAACCAGCTGCAATAAATAACTACTGACCGAGAGGTCATGAGTTCGAAGCCCGGGTCAGGTTAAGCCCCCGACCATTAAATAGCCCGGCTTGCTGTTGACCTATGCAGCCCCGAAAGACAGTTGCATCTGTCAAGTAGGGAAATTTAGGTATGCTTTATGTGGGAGGCTAATTTAACTAATTTACAACATCATAAAAACTGCCAGCAAAACACGAACAAAGGAATGAGGAAGTACAGCCACTAGTGGACAGTGAAGCAACAGCTCCCCCTGTGGCCGGAATCGTGAAGCAGGAAAAAAAAAGTTAAATGCCTCTGTGTCTGTCTA
Organism: Anolis carolinensis; assembly: GCF_035594765.1. NCBI lineage: Eukaryota > Metazoa > Chordata > Lepidosauria > Squamata > Anolidae > Anolis > Anolis carolinensis. The sequence continues at coordinate 10,115,900 of NW_026943820.1, forward strand.
TATATGTTGTTTGTCTGTTGGCATTGAATGTTTGCCACATATGTGTTCATTGTAATTCGCCCTGAGTCCCCTTCGGGGTGAGAAGGGCGGAATATAAATACTGTAAATAAATAAACAACATCTCCAAGTGCTCAGTGATTTTATTTCCACCAATGGTCCTATTGAACTGAGACAATTATTTGTGTTGTTATTATTAATTCCTTTATAGATCTTGGAAGTAACACTAACTCATCAAAATAACGTAATGAGTTTCTTGCAGTTCAGTGCCTTTTTGCATTGACAAAGATATACATGAATTATATTGTTATCATATACAATAGGATCATTACAAAGGGATCATTTTGTTTAATTTTGCAGAATCATTGGAAGTTTAAAACCAGTTTTATGAGGATGGGTGTGGCATCACCAAAGAGCGTTGGAAGAGTTAAACATAATCCAAATATTCCTCGTGTCTGGGTCAATAGGGGGAGAGAATCTTTCCTCCCAGAAATTTTTGAATTTAAGGTGCTTTACAAATTGTACCTCCATTGTGTTGTCAAAGGCTTTCATGGCCAGAATCATAGGGTTGCTGTGCGTTTTCCAGGCTGTATGGCCATGTTCCAGAAGCATTATTTCCTGATGTTTCACCCACATCTTCGGCAGGCATCCATAGAAGTTGTGAGGTATATTGGAAAAATTAAGCAAGGAAGGATTATATATCTCCACTAGCTGTGCCCGGCCACGCGTTGCTGTGGCAAAGTACGGTGGTATGGGAAATAAAGTACAGTAGATTAATAATAATAATAATAATAATAATAATAATAATAATAATAATAATAATAATAACATAAACGGGCCGGCAGAAAGTTGGATAAGTGAATATGTTGGATAATAAGGAGAGATTAAGGAGAAGCCTATTAAACACCAAATTAGGTTATGATTTTACAAATTAAGCACCAAAACATCAAGTTATACAACAAATTTGGCAGAAAAAGTAGTTCAATAGGCAGTAATGCTACGTAGTAATTACTGTAATTACGAATTTAGCACAAAAATATCACGATGTATTGAAAACATTGACTACAAAAATCCGTTGGATAATCCAGAACGTTGGATAAGCGAATGTTGGATAAGTGAGACTCTACTGTATTGAGGAATTGGTGGTAGTTAAGGTCAAGGGTAAAGGTTTTCCCCTGACATTAAGTCCATTATAAATGGGTTATACAGCTGTGTGGAAGGGCCTTGAGTCTACACTGCCATATAATCCAGTTAAAATCAGATAATCTGTATTTTATAGGCAGTGTGGAAGAGGCCTAAGTGAGGCCTAACTCTGCCTGTCCCCTGGGCTGAGTGGGTTACTAGGAGACCAAGTGGGCGGAGCATAGCCTTCTAATTGGCAGCAATTGGATAAAAACAATTATTCCTTTCCCTCTAATTAGGACTTTATTTTTCTTTTCTTTTTGTTGTATGAACGTAGAGGCATGGATGAGGGGTTGTGCTGCCAAGTTTAGTGTTTCTGGGATGTGTAGTTTTGTTGTTTTGTCCTAGGCCGAAATTTCATTACCCTTTTATATATATAGATTCTTCCTTCTGCTTTGATACAATGGCTTCCGATAATCTTTTTCTAAAAATAATTTTTCAAGCTGAGGTTGAGAAAGACCATTTTGAGCAATTCTGGCACGTATCTTTTCCTGGCCTTCCCATTAATGGTCCTATTTACACAGGTGAGGATGGAATATGTTCACCCATTTTAGGAGCTGGTGTGGTATATTTCACGTCCATGCTGACAATTTGGAGGCAAAAATGAAAGGAAACATTGATATGCGGGCAGAGCTTCTCGCTAACTAGGGAAATGGACATTCTTGTCCCATAGATACACCCTTGTCTTTGACCTGTTGCAATTCCGTGTCTTTACCTGTTGCAATTTCTGGAAATACCAAACAATTCTAACTCCCCCATAGCAGCTAGTTGGATGAAACTGACTTTCTTTTTCCTTACCTCCTCCTCCTCCTCCTTCTTTCTTATTTCCCCCTTTTTTTGTTTTGTTTTGGAGGAATTTGCAAGGAGCTTGATGCATTTGACATGTGTGTGACAGCTCCCTGTATATGAGAGGAGCTGTGTGTGTTTCCCCCCCAGCTGTGTGTGTATTTGTCTGCACATCAAGCAAGGGAGCGTCCGCTTAGTCAGATCTGACAATCAAACGTGAGCTGATACTACCTCCACTCCAGAGTGCATTTTAATGCTGCGTGCTTTTGCCAAGAGCTTAACATTTGACATCGAAATTGTCAGTATATATATATATAATCTACCCCTGTGCGTTTGAAATATTTTCTCCATCAGCTCAACATATTTTTAGTGTATAAACAAGAACATCGCCGTTTAAAAAATGAGTTTTGCTCAGCTCTGTTTCAAGCTTAGCAAAACCCAGACTAATCGTTTCAGGGTGTTTAGTGCCATAAATAATAGTCATATAGCTTTTCTCTCTTTATATGTATACATACATAAAAACCATTGGAGCAGCTTGGAAATCACACGGTAGACTAATGGGTTGCCTGCCAACTTAATCTAAAGTTACATTCCACTTGGCTTCACCAGCGACTCCACGTCAGTTTTATAATGCGTCTCCAAGGAAGGCTGTATAAACTGCAAACTCAAAGAGATCGGGCTACATGTCTATTTTATAAATTTTAATGCAGGGGTTGTCAGTCCAGTTAGGATCAGCGAGTAAGGAAGTGTGGGATGGATTAGTCAATGCGACTTGGTCCGTGTTCAAAAACTGAGCTGTTGAAGGAGTTGGTCCAAAGCGCTTTTGGAAAAACAGAGGGAAGGGAAACAAAACAGGAGGGAGATAACTTGGTCTCGATCCACCTTGGACCTTGAACTTCCAAACTCCACTAAACAAACAAAAAAACGCCAACAAGACAGTTGCTTATCATCTTCACTTTGTATCTTATGTCAAATGATCTATTGGAAGCAGAAAATTAAACTAAAATATTAAAAATGTATTTATACTGCGCAGAACCCTTGGTGATGTAATGGATTAAACCGCTGTCGGCAGTTCAAATCCGGGGAGCAGTGTGAGTTCCCGTTGTTAGCCCCAGCTTCTGCCAACCTAGCAGTTCGAAAACATGCAAATATGAGTACTGCTCCAGCAGGAAGGTAACGGTGCTCCTTGTGGTCATGGTGGCCACATGACCTTGGAGGTGTCTACGGACAAGGCCGGCTCTTCGGCTTAGAAATGGAGATGAGCACTAACCTCCAGAGTCGGACACGACTAGACTTAATGTCAGGGGAAAACCTTTATTTTATTCATACTGCAATCATAGAATGCAGTCATATGCCTTCTATGGGAACAAGTCCCACTAAGTTCAGTGAGAAACTAGAGAGCTCTAGCTGAGAAATATGAATGACCCTTCCTAAGCTGCCAGTCCCAGAATTGCATAGGTTAGAATAATGCCAGTCAATGTGTAATAATATTTCTATAATGTGAATACACCCCAGAAGTTGTTCCACCTGTCATGTCACTTCTTAGATCATCTACACTGCCATATAATGCTGTTTCAGAATGCAGTTTAACTGGATTTAACTGTGTTATATGGGAGTGTAGACTCATAATCCAGTTCAATGCAATTAAACTGCATTCTGAAACTTCATTATGTGGCAGTGTAGATGGGGGCTTAGTCTTCTCTCCAAGTGAATGCTTATCAACTCTGTTTCTTGTAAGGCTTGGTTTCCAGATCTTCTACCATCTTGGTCACCCTTCTCTTGGATCCTTCTTTAATGATAGTGCTCTCGAGTAGACACATTATCTCTGATAAAATCTGGCCAAAGCAGAATGGAGTGATGCTGTTGGTTCTCTTGGGCTGGATGCTATATTTTTATTGTGGCAGCCTAGAATTGCATTGACCTTTTAATTGTTCCATGACATTCTTGGTTCATGTTCAACTTGTGGTCTACTAAGACCTTTAGAAATCCTATATTTGTTCATATCAAAGGATGCCACTGTATCTTGGAACTGCACTATTTTATAAACCTAAAGTGTCAAAAGGAGAATAACTGAGGTTCATCTTGGCTCTATATCCTCTGCTATTTGGCAACCATTCTTGCCCGTTTTCAGACTATCTAGATCAGTGGTTCTCAACCTTCCTAATGCCGTGACCCCTTAATACAGTTCCTCATGTTGTGGTGACTCCCAACCATTGAAACTATTTTTGTTGTTACTTCATAACTGTCATTTTGCTACTGTTATGAATTGTAATATAAAGATGTGATATGCACTGGTCCAAATTTGGCACCAATACCCAATTTGCCCAAATTTGAATACTAGTGGGTTGGGGGGGGGGTTGATTTTGTCATTTGGGAGTTGTAGTTGCTGGGATTTATACTTCACCTATGTTCAAAGAGCATTCTGAACTCCGCCAACAATGGAATTGAACCAAACTTAGCACACAAAACTCCTATGACCAACAGGAAATACTGGAAGAGTTTGGTGGGTACTGACCTTCAGTTTTGGAGTTGTAATTCACCTACATCCAGAGAGTACTGTAGACTCCAAACAATGATGAATCTGGACTGAACTTCCATGAATACTCAATATGCTCAAATGTGAACACTGGTGGAGTTTGGAGAAAATGGACCTTGACATTTGGGAGTTGCAGTTGCTGGGATTTACAGTTCAATCAAAGAGCCCCTTGAACCCCACCAATGATAGAATTAGGCCAAACTTCCCACACAGAACCCCCATGACAAACAGAAAATACTGGTCTTTGATGACCCCTCTGAACCCCCCTTGCGACGCCTCAGGGGTCCCGACCCCCAGGTTGAGAAACGCTGATCTAGATTGAGTCATCACTGCCAGCTTTTTTGGTCTTGTCTGAAGCACCATACTGTCTTTGGTTGAGATGGTAGCTTCTTGGATGTCATTTATTATCCACTCTGACCTCCAGTTCTTCTTGTCTGTGCAACTACTTTTTTGCTAATTACCTTGTTATCACCTTATTCCGTTTCCCCAATTCTCTTATACAACTATTTGCATTGTTCTGGTTCAATTGCAACAATAGATTGACTTCATCCATTGAAGAGAAAGTCTGGCTGGTATGTAAATGACAGCAGATAAGCTTTCTTTTAGTATGTAATTCTCAGTCTGCGCAAGGCAAAGGCCATGTTGATTGGTATGGAGGAATGAGGGCTTTCGTGGTAGCATTTTTCTTTTTCTCTGGTGGTTTCTGAGCTGGCAGAGGCTGTGTGAAAGAAAAAGAAAAGTCTAAAAATCCATTAGTCCTGTAATACGACACAGAAATTAAAGATAAGTAAAAGAACGTGAAACAAAACCAGAGATGGAAAGTGGGCAGGGTTGTGACAGAACCACATCAGAAATGGCAAGTTTTTGTTTTAGCTTTAATTTTCACAACAAAAATCAGATTTTTTAAAAAATCAACCTCAAGGTACACTCAAAGGTCTCTAAAAGTAAAATGCATTGAGGTTGCAATGTACATTTAACTTGGAGTTTTTGCATTTTTTTAAGAGGAAGAAAGGGAAGTGTTGAAAACACAGATGGGAATATAGAGCAGTTCAAATATGAGTCCAAATGACTTCCAGGTCTGCTATTGCTCTTGAATAACTCAATGTACAATGTTTGTTTTTGTATCTTTAGAAACGGAAGCTCCTTGATGAACTTGGAGAAAGCCAACTTCCATATTTGACGCCTGAAGATGATGGCTTCCATCAACTGGTAATGCTTCAAAAGATTAATGCAACATGTGTTGGAAAACATGCTCTAACAACCTGGCTGTTTATTTTCTTGCTTGGATTTTTATTCTTGAGTTCCTTGGTTTGCTGCTTAGACTGGACAGGAGAAAATTGCTGTGGGAAACCTACTGCAAACTATGTTGTTTTCCATGAACGGCGTCAAGAAATAACCGCAGGATTCACTAGAGCTTCTGCAAATGAAAATATTGATAATGGTGGATGTGCTGTTTGAAACAGAAGTAATAGCTGACAATCTGCCTGCCTCTGAAATGTTAGAGCTTTCGGAAACTGTATGTTTTGCACACGGATTCATTTGTCCAAAGATTCGCGTCATGTCCTTGACTAATTCCCTTCTCTTAACATCCAGTTTTAGTGGTTTGCCTTTATGTGTGTGCACTAGTATGTCTGCGCATGTTCACAGTTGAATGTTTATATTCTGTTGTCTTTTAAAATAATTTTACTATACATGTAAATATATATAAAAGTGGAAAGAGAAAAGGAAAAAGAAGAGTGAGGAGAAACATAAGCGGTGCAGACATGGGTTAGGTGTTGCATCACTATATCTTAGATAACTGTACACTAGAGATGTACACAATTTTTTTTCCTTCGTTTCCTTTGTGCTGTTGTTTCGTTTTGACCGTCTACACAAAACGAATGATGACATTTTTGTAGGAAACGAGAGGCGACACGAAAATGAAAATTGCACAGTCATCGTGCTTGCTTTTGTTTTCCTTTCGTTTTGGTAACAATAAGCAGGTACTGGCAGAGGGCTGCTTTCCCATTACAGCTGATGTGTATGTACCAATGGGTGTTAATAATAATATTAATATAAATAACGATAGTTATTCTGGTACTCTAAGCTGAGTCTGGGAGAGGAGTGTCTCTCCATTACATCTGATGTGTACCAATGGGTGTTAATAATAATATTTATATTTATATTAAGAACAACAAGTATTCTGGCACCCTAAGCTGGGTCTGGGGGAGGAGTGCCTCTCCATTACATCCGATGTGTACGAATGGGAGTGTGGGGGGGAGCCTCGGAAGCCCTCCCATTGCAGCCAGTGGTCCGAAAAATTTTGTTTTTTTTCATAAGCCAGATGAAAATTTTGTACATATAGGCGCCTCATTTTTGTTAGCAGGAACAAATACAAAAATAAGAAAAAATGAATGAAACAACACAAAACAAACTGCAATTCCATACAAAGGCACAACACTACTGTACTCCCAAAAATACGACCAAGTTCATTCCAAATGTGTGCTCACAATCTCTCATCCGATGCTTTAAAACTATGCTTGTTACTTGTTTCATTTTACTTGTGTTTTAATTGGATTGTTCATCTTTTTCCCCACAGCAATTAAAATGGAGTCAAACTGCATTAATGCTACAATGTAGATCAGTGGTTCTCAACTTGTGGGTCCCCAGGTGTTTTGGCTTATAACTCTCAGAAATCCCGACTAGTTTACCAGCTGTTAGGATTTCTGGGGTTGAAGGCCAAAACATCTGGGGACCCATAGGTTGAGAACCACTGGTGTAGATGCACCTAAGTAATATAAATGTGACAATGCATCTGATTTGAATGTGGGATCCATTTGCTTCATTTTTACCCTTATCATGTTGAAAATGGATTCTATCCAATGTTATGAAGCAGAGAAAATTGCTCCTTCCTATCTGGAATCCAAAAGGATCCCATTGCGGAGCAACTGTGATGTCATCTTCTGCTTGGGTTGACTAGACCTGGCCTGCTGACGTCTACAAGTGTTGTGGTCCATATACCATGTTTTCTCTTGCTGTATTATTGGGACCTATTATAGTCTGAGTTCTGTGGCTTACTCCCTGGATGAGTATGGGAGGGTTGAGGAATTTGATTTGGCTTGGAGGTGATAACCTTGGTCTTCTCAGCCATGCCATTCCATAGCGGTTATTAAGAAAAGAAAACGAAGCCCGAATGCAATGCACACAAATACAATCCAAATCTGGTAGAGAGAAGAAGTGTTATGGAAGAAACGGAAGAATATGTTAAGCCTCTCTTTGACAACTCTCTGGCCAAATGTGAAACACATGGGGAAACTTGGGCGAGTTCAGTTAAACTAAGTTGGAACATATTGAGTGAGATGAAAGACATAAAAAGGAATCTCTTACTTAGTTTGAACAGCTACAGCAGGAGTTTCTATATTATAGGCATGTCAACTTTCTTGTATTGACATGTGGCCGAAAGATGCATACAAAATAGCTTCATTTCTGAAAATAAAAAAACCCTCTCTTTCTGCCCCCCCCCCCCCCCAAGTAATGCCTGTGCCACAGGTAGGAAAGAACTCATTCTCTTCTACTGATTTTTAAAAATATATTGAAATTCTTAATTCTGTCCAAGTGAAAGCACTAAACTTTCAAGTTGTGTGTCAAGAGAAGAAATATAGTTCTGTGGTACAGTTTGGAAGTAACGTGTCATGGGTTATTTGTAATCAGGTCTTCTCCCAACAATAAAAGAATTATAAGATCCTTACATTAATTATAGTATAGCATGACAAGGAACAACTGTACCTCTCAAAGATACATCCATAGGTCAAGGACTGTGACCTCACTGAAAAATAAGGATTGTCATATGGAGTCTCTTGCTGTTGTCTCATGCTCCCTTGTGTATGTTTTTAGAAAATACATTGAATCAAGCTATAGCAGTGGTTCTCAACCTGTGGGTCCCCAGGTGTTTTGGCCTACAACGCCCAGGAATCCCAGCCAGTTTACCAGGATTTCTGGGAGTTGAAGGCCAAAACATCTGAAGACCCACAGGTTGAGAACCATTGAGCTATAGGGTGTTTTCTACCACAGCAAAGTAGCTTGCTGAATTTGGACTTCAACTATAACTATTAAAAATCTATGTTGCTAGTTGAGTCTCTTTTATCCAAAATGTTTGGTGGCAGAAGAGCTCTAAATTTCTGATATTTTGGGGATTGTGGAATACCAGCATTTACATCTTATGTACATAATGAAATATCATGAAGCTAGGATTCATGTCTAAACATTAAATATTTCATATGCACCCTGGAGATGATTTTATATACATGCTTTTGATAATTTTGTGTATGAAATAAACCATCAGAAAGCAAAGGCGTCACTATCTCAGCCACCTATGTGAACAATTTTGTATTTGGGAGTATTCTGGATAAAGGATAATAATAATAATAATAATAATAATAATAATAATAATAATAATAATAATAATAATACTTTCTTACTTGCCTCTCCCTGGGGCTTGAAGCAGGTTACAACATTATCAAAATACAATACCATTTAGAACACATAGAACCTGTTCAACCTGTCATTGCTTTGGAGAAACAATAAAGGAGAGAGTTGCTTTTTTAAAATGGTACACTAATGGTGGCTAAGTTTTTTTGGCTGAGCAGGTCGATAACTGTAATGATAATGAATTACTTTTAAAAAACAATTTCCTCTGTTCTTTTCCATATGCGGATGGTACGAAGTTATTTCTCCATGTAAGATGTTCCCTTGGAGAGCTCATGCCAATCTGCCTAGAACTGCGGTTGGTTTGTTGGACTGAGGTTGTTGTTGTTGTTGTTGTTGTTGTTGTTGGGAGCCCCCAGTGGCACAGTGGATTAAACCACTGAACTGCTGAACTTGCTGACTGAAAGGTCAGTTGTTTGAATTCAGGGAGCGGAGTGAGCTCCTGCTGTTAGCCCCAGTTTCTGCTAACCTAGCAGTTTGAAAATATGCAAATGTGAGTAGATCAATAGGTACCGCTCTGGCGGGAAGGTGAAGTCATTCCAGCACATGACCTTGGAGGTGTCTACAGACAACGCCAGTTCTTCGGCTTAGAATTGGAGATGAGCACCAACCCCCAGAGTCGGACACGACTAGTCTTAATGTCAGGAGAAAACCTTTACCTTTACCTTTACACTAATGGTTGAGCAGGTCGATAACTGTCATGATAATGAATTATTTTTGAAAAACCATTTTCTCTGTTATTTTCCATATACAGAAGGTACCAAGTTGTTTCTCCATGTAAGATGTTCCCTTGGAGAGCTCATGCCAATCTGTCTAAAACAGCGGTCAGTTTGTTAGGCTGAGTTTGTTGTTTACTAGAAACTTCAGAGCCCAGTTCATTTGGAAGAGAAGAATACTTCCCCCAGGAATGTGTACGTAAAGGTAAACACCCTCCTAGGACCACAGGGAACCTTTGCTCATCGGAGTAGACAGTGATTATCTTCCCATTTTTCTTTGGTCATTTGAACAACAAGCGGAGTCGATGGCTAAAAATACCCAGCCATGGCCTCCAGTTGCTGTGGATGTGTTTAAATGTTCTTCTTGGGGAAACGGACACATTAAAAAATTAAGCCTGAAATGTTTTGTACACTTTTGGGCCAAGTCCAGTCACGTGGCTGCTTTTATCTGCACCAGGAGTGAGGTGACCTTTAATATTAGCTGTCAGAGATACAGCAGAAACGACATGGTTTTTGCTCCTTCAATCAGTAAAAGTGTCCAGCGTGAACTTCATGGTGCCTGTGTGTTTTTGCTTCTTCTGTCTCTCCCCCCGCCTTTGTCTTCTGATCTCTTAATGCTTTCCCGATGTAGAACATAGCAGGGATGACTGGCTGGAGAATTAGAGAAGACTGACCGATATTCTCAGATGGTGTGTTGGAAACGTGTTCCCATTTCCTGCAAAGACCCCCCCCCCCCTTTCCTTTTAACTTCTGAGATTGCAATGTAACACACACACACACATTGGGTTCTTTTAAAGAGCAGGAACCCCGCAGTCACCATTTAAGATATATTGATAAAATGCTTTCAGAGCATGTAATCTTTAGTTCTTAAGCCAAAAGGTAACATGCCTTTTCATAAGGCTGGCATTAAAATGTGGACTTTATTGGCTTCCCGTTTTAACGGGGGAGTCAAATGTTACAAGTATGGTGTATTTCCCATTAGATGCATAGTTCAGGGCTTTCTTTGGTTTTTATGGTGTCTCCTGTCATTCTTCCATTTCTCTGGGACAGTTTCACACAATCTTTCTCTTCTTTGTGGAGGTCCAGATGGGCGCCTGGAGTTGCTGAGACAGGGCTAGCACGCGTTGGAGCTGCAGGCCAATGAATATTTTGGAACTGTCTCCCAAGTCACATTTTCAACCAGTTTTCATCTATATACATCTGGAACCAATCTTTTAAGATCTTAGATCTGATTTGTACAAGTTACTTTTACAACTCCCACAGCCACAATGGCCATATTGGGAGTTGCCAGAACTTTTCTAGTCTATCTCTGGTGTCCATATTTAACTCTAACATACAACAACGGACCCATTTTTTAATATCGGTGCTACTAGAATTGTAATCATAGTAAGAGCCCTAATAGATCTAACCAAAGGTCCATCTAGTTCACTGTGGCCCATTTCACACAGCTGTATAAAATCCACATTGAACTGGATTATATGGCAGTGTGGACTCAGATAACAACAACAACAACAACAACAACAACTTTATTTTTTATATCCCACCTACATCTCCCTAGAGGGACTGGGGGAGGCTTACGTGAGGAACATGCCCAATTCAACAACAATTAAAACCAACCATAGATTAAATTTTGCTCGATAAAATCAATAACATTACAAAACAATAACATAACATAAAACAGCATCATCAACCAACAATCTATCCCGTAATGAGCACTGAAATACGGGGGGAGAAGCTAGTGCAATATACTTCTTAATAGGACTGGAGGACAAAATGAATAAGGATAATAAATTAGAACTGAGGAACAATGTCATTTAATGCTAAACCTATAGGACAAAGGACAGGGATAAAGTGGAGGACAGACGGTGGTTAAATTTGGATCCGAATTTCCTATGACTGTTTAATCAAAAGCACAACGGAACATAAGACAGTTCAAAGCAGATATTTTGGATTATCTGCCTTGATATTCTGGGTTATATGGCTGTGTGGAAGGGCCCTGTATGTAATCCCATAGTGACCATACAGATGTTTCAAGGAAACCTAATAAGATACAGATGCATAAATTATTGCCTTCTATTTCCTTAGCCTTTAATGATCTACTGCTTTTGAACATATTGGTTCCATACATCATCATGGCTGATAATCATTGGTTGTGTATCACCCATGAATTTGGCCTATCCCCTAATAAGGACGTGCAAAGAGCTCCATGGAAGATCAGTTTTGCCAAAGTCTGTCCTGAAATCAGAAGCTCTTAGATATTCAATCTTTTATTTCTCAAATTATCTGCTTTGGTGGTTTCTTCAGTATTTTCAAAACAGAACCAGCCCTGGTAAAAATCAAAGTTATGTCATGGAGCAGTTATGGATTTGGACCACCATGCCTTGTCCACCTTTGGACTACAACTCTGGAGACCAGGGTTGGATTCCCCACTTGACCACGGAAACCCACTGAATGACCTTGGATGAGATCCTAGGAAACATCATGATAGGTTTGCCTCAGAGGTTGCCATAAGCTGGAAACAACTTAAAGGCATACAATAATTCACAAGAATGATTTGCTTTCAGATCTCAAAGCTTGCTGTTAGAAATAGAATTTGCCCCGTCAGCTTTGTGGCAGATTCATCCTGAGTAGTTAAGAGTCTGAGAACAATGTGTAGCCTTCTAGTAAGTCTGCCAGTTGTCACAATGGGCAAAAAAGGCAAGGGGGCTCTCAGATGACAAATTGCTTTTATCTATTATATTTAATAAATCAATAACACTTCTTTATTTAGACATGAGTTAATTCTTTGTATGATGAATAACTTAACTGTAGCTTTCCAGTATGTCTCATGTTTAAAATAGAAACAAGTGTTTTTCTTTTTTTCTTTTTTAGTGGAAGACAAAATACTCCAAACTCATCCTCAAAAATGCTGAGATGATCCCCAAAGAGGTCCATAAAGGAGTTCAAGAGGCCTTTTTGACTCTCCGAAAGCATGCTTGCTTCTTTCAAGATCTCGTAAGGATCAAAGGGAAAGATTTTTTTACCCCAGTATCTCGTATATTAATTGGAAACCCTGGATGTACTTACAAATATTTGAACACAAGGTTATTTACGGTCCCGTGGCCTGTGGAAGGTTATGAAATAAATTATTCCCATCCAGAAATATCCAAGGCTTGTAAGGCATTAATCAAACTTAATGACTATTTGCATGGAGAAACTGTCCTGGCTTTGCGAGAGCAGAGTTTGGCCGAGACAAAAGAAAGGGAAGATCCTCCTGTCACCGATAGCCATCGGGATTATGTGCCTCCCATTACAGGGACAGGGCCCTTTCTGCAAGATCAAAGCCCTTCTCGTGTCCCGAAGAATGACTGCGCCAATCTGAAAGGGAGAACGTCTTACAACCTGACGTTATTAAATTATATGGATCCACAACAAATACCGTTCTTGAAACAGGAGCCTTATTACGGAATGGGGAAAATGGCAGTGAGCTGGCATCATGATGAAAATCTGGTGGAAAGGTCAACAGTGGCTGTCTACAGCTATTGCTGTGAAGGTGGGTAAGGCAAGTGGATGAAAAAAAAGAAAGAAAAATAACCAGATTTTGCTGGAAGAGTTGCATAACTCCCCCACCCACAGCTGTCCGGCATCTCACTATGTTTCTACAAAGAAGTTTCTGAACCTGTCAACCTTTTCCTTGCATCTCCATATGTAATGTGTTAGCAGCTTTACCATATCATGGGCAAAACTATTCCCCCTCTCCCCTACACTCTTCTGTAATCACTTACTTGTCCCTTTCTATCTTTCTGAAAATCAAGGCAGTGGGGAAAAGGAGAGAGAAAAGAGCCTATGAGACAGAGAAAATCAAGCTATGTATGCTGCTGTTTTCTTTATTCGGAGCACTTTAAGTAGATTGAAAAGTTGCTATAATTAACTCGCTGGTCAGGAGCCAAGAAAACAAAATCTGTCAAAATCTCGACTCTCTGGGCTTCTACAGATGCCGCTTTCGAGGGTTGTGTATGTGCTTGACATCTCTCTTTATTGGTGTGATTTGTCAAATACAATCTTGTTCTGGCTCTCCCTAGTGGTTTTCCAACTGTCCTTTCTTTTTCAGGAGACACGCCACCCTCAGTTTGGAAGGAGTCTTCTCATGTTTATACAGAACATTTCATAATATTGTGTCCTGGCATGCTAAACTGTGACGATCCTATCATATGATATATTTTGGAACCCGTTAGCTCAGGCAGGGCAAACTTTTTAACTTGGGGGCCATATGGCAGGCCGGAGCGGGGTGGGTGGGCCAGGCAGGGAGTACGAGGGGAGGCCAGGAGGGTTGGTGCAGGGGGCGGGATTTCACACACAGCAGCTTGCCTGGTCCACGACCACACTCAGGAAGTTGTGCTCATCAGTACCAGCCCCGGGCAAGGCCTCTTCCTGACCCGCACCTTGGTCTCCATTACCATGGGACTCAGCACACTCCCCTTCTGGGCTTCTGCCCCCCGGTGACAAGGAAGTCAGCTCCTTCTTCCTCTTCCACTGCTGACACCTGGGCATGTGGCTACCTAGGACTCTCCTTCCCTTCTTTCCCGGGCAGGGGGAAATGTTGGAAGGCAGCAGAAGTTGGTGGCAGCAGAGAAGGAGAAAGAAGAAGTAGAAGAGAAACCACCCTCCTTGTTACCAGGGATGAAGGCCTGGAAGAATGGAAATGTGCTGGCTTCATGCGCGCCACTGAGGAGAAGCTAAGTCCCATGGAGGTGGAAGCCAAGCCCGAGGTGCAGGCCAGGAAGAGGCTCTGCTTGGGGCTGGGGCTGCAGCCCGTGTGTGACTTCACTGGCCTCCTCAGCATGAGGACATGGGCGGACCACCATGTCCTCATGCTTATAGGAAGGTGAAAGAGAGGAGGGCCCAATAAAAGAGCCCAAAGGGCCGCATCCGGTCCCCGGGCCTGGGTTTGCCCATACCCATGCTAGCCCTACACCATACTTATCCTTGTTGTGAGAGCAGATGTTTTTGAAGTAGAGACCTCTTGTATTTATAAAGGCTGTCCATAAGGTGGTGAACGTTGGAAATCCAGGGCTTTAGGTCATGTAGAGAGCCTACATAACTATGAGCATGACTCAAAAAAGTTACTTTTTTTGGACTACAATTCCTAGAATGCCCCAGTCATCATAGACACTATCGATATAAGTTGCTGGCCATGATATTGGCTAAGGTTCAACATGGTGTAGAGAGATTCTGTGAATAGGAACAGAGCTTAGGAAAGTTGAATGGACAAATAGTCCATCCAAACTGTCATGAAGTGATAACACTTTATTACCACCCTGTGCTTTTTCATTACTGTGTGATGGTCCCATACTTCTCACATCTTCTAGTTCCCACTTGCATGATTTTCCCAAGGAGAGAAATTCATGTGAGCTGCCTTTCACATTAAACATTGGCATTGGGTGCACTTCAACTCCAAATCAGTCTTGAGATGATGGGGTGGGAGAACTGAAAGTGAACAAGGGGGTATGGGCAGATAGATTCCTGGTGAGTTCATGTGGATGAGAAAGCGGTGGATAGTATGAAATTACACTTCAAAAAGAGAGAGAGAGAGATACCACTTGAGAAGTAAATAGTTTCTATATCATCCTAATGATTGTGAAAGCTTGAACTTCAGTGCCTATGTAAATTGTGATCCTTTATGAAGTCTGTAATTGGAGACTTCACTTTGCCGGAGGATTTCTCCACTCACCCTCTTTAGAAAGGTGACTTTGGCTAAATCGGGACGTTGTTTTTCAAGGTGCTGAGTACTTCCTGAGAAATGCTGATCGCTTTCCCATTTCTCTGAGCCTTACTGGGAGCTCCAGGATCTCAGGATCTCCCTAGCGGGGGAGCGCACCTGGCAGAATATGTACTTGGTGTACTGTTATATGATAGTATTAACCTTTACAAAAGTTCCTTTGTTTCCCAATTTACTCAGCACAGTTTGATCAATAGTCTCCTTGTGCGTCTCTGCTAGGCTGAACGTGGCGGAAAGCTATTCATTTTGCAAATGCAAGGGAACTTTTCAAAACTGTTGCTACTCGCTAATAGGTTGATTAAGCGGAGGCGATTAGCGCTATTGAATAGAATGTCATAATGATCCTTGTATCAATAAATGCAGAGGCCTTTCTTTGTGACCCTACATAGCAATTGTGAGTAGTTGGAGGCCTTCCATATCTAACTATCTGTCCTTTCTTTCTTTCTTTCTTTCTTTCTTTCTTTCTTTCTTTCTTTCTTTCTTTCTTTCTTTCTTTCTTTCTTGTCATCTTTTCAAGAAGAAGCAATGGAACTAATTGGAAATGGACAACTGAATTGCATATCTTAGTTTTCATTGTAATCTGTCTACCTACTAGTGAATTCCAGTAGGGTAATGAATCCATTCCGACTTAGAGTTCAAGCTCTAAATGTTTTGGATCAGTATCTGGAATAGACATTGTAAAGTTTGAACTCAACCCCAAGTAGATCTACCAACCTGTTGGCATGGGGACCATCATCCACCTCTATCTGCTCCCCTCTAAAAATGTTAATTTGTTCTGAAGTGGTAAGAGTAGCTAAAAGGTCAATTACTGTATCCAATGATAAAAATGGTAAGAACTGAAATGTGAGACAAAATGAATTAACTGAGAATTGTATTGGAATTTTGAAGTATCAAAGTAAAACTGAATATTGAACCAAGTACTGGCACTACTACTAATAATAATTTCTTCTCAAACTCTCAGATAGATTGAGGCGGGGAGCAGCAAAATATTAATCTGAGACTTCAGAACATCTAGAACAGTGGATCCCCAGATGTTTTGGCCTTCAGCTCCCAGAAATCCTAACAGCTGATAAACTGGCTGGGATTTCTGGAGTTGTAGGCCAAAACACCTGGGGACCCATAGGGGACCCACTGATCTAGAATTCAGTCCCATCATGACACTGACTGATCTTGGACTATCCATTGTCTTTTAGCTTGACTAAGCTCACAAAGTTATTACAGCAGAAAAGTGAGTAGCGCAGCCGCACAATTTTCCCAAGTTCTGCTCACTCCTTATCCATGCCCACTGATGAGAGACATTTTTGAACCATGGAAACCCAAGTTATCATCATTTGTATTGTACAAGACTCAAATGGATGCTTGGTAAGCATGTTAGTCCTTCCTCTATGGTAAACACATTTTTCCCCCAACATTTCTGGAGTCATTCTGGTTTTTAATACTGGTGGTGAAAACACATCATACCAGTTTATTTCCCAACAGCTGCTTCAACTTCCTGTTTCCATTTGGGTCTACAATTAAACTTGTTGACATTGATCTATGTAGTTCCTTATAACTTGAGTCTTAGCAGTTGGAGCCTGCCTCCTATTTCATGTACTCTCATGACAGGTGGAATTCACTAGTCTGCTTAAGCTAATAGCTTTTAAGGTTGTAAATCTTTTGGGAACTGGGACCAAGAGCCGTGAATTTAATATTCACCCATCACCGTTAGTCTTGACAGTCTAAGGCTGGTGCCTTAGTACTCTAGAGGGCAGAGTAACCATACCTTTTGGTCCTTCTTTCAGCCAAGATCAGATTTTGAACCAATAAGTGAAGCTTGATTTCTTATACCGTCCTTTCTACCAACAGGTCACAGCTATTCTCAGTTCTTTACTCTCTGTATGGGTTAATTTCCTTTTAGTTTCTCTTTTTGATTTCCATTTTGTTGTTGTGTACCTTTAGGTCAGCTTCAACGTATGGTGGACCTATTGTTATATTTTCTTGACAATGTTTATTCAGGGGAAATTTCTATCACCCCTCTCCAAAACCATCACTAGGTCTGCTTGAAGATGGACATTTTGTGTTGATGTGCAGTTGCTAGTTGCTTGATCAGTGGTTCTCAACTTGTGGTCCTCCAAATGTGTTGGGTTTTAAGCCTTGGCCAACATGGCCTAAGATCAGAGCTTTTAGGGGCAGAGTTCCAAATGCATCTGGATGACCAGGCCTTAGAAATTTTGTGTATAGGTGGGACCAATACCCAGGATTTCACCTACTTACATCTGACAAGAGATGTCATCTTTGGAAATTTTGTAGAACCTTCAGATGATGCTGTGGGTTGCTTCTAGCCAATGTTAAGATAGAGTCTTGTTGAAGGACCTAGAAAATTTCTAGAGAGGATTTCTCTCTAGAAAGTTGCTAGGTCATCCAGGGCTAGAAGTTGTCCGTTTCAGTAGGGTTTACTATTAACTATGGTGTCCTATTCCCACAATAAGTTCAGGAATGTGTCTTTTGCAGATATATGGGTTGTAAAGTATCCACACTACTCAATAATATCATTTTTATATCACCATGGCTGTATCCTGTGGAGCCTTTGTATTCCTTGATGAAATATTTAGAATTTGTTGATAACAAGGCTTTATTGGATTATCTTGAACTAAGCATTAGAATTGCTAGCAGGGAATTCTAAGTCCTTTCCCAAATTAGAAATCCCAGTAATTGATAAGATGCAAACATGACAATTATAGTGGCATTGAACTAATAGAAATGCATAGTGCAGCCACTGTTAAGATCTGCCTCTCCAAATAATGAAAGACTAACAGTTACAGACAAACAGAAAAGCACTCTATTTCACATGGCTCTCCGCTCCAGCACCAGTTTGCTTTGTTTCCTTTAGGATAGACAACCGGTTTCATTCTTAAGGAGGCATTTTTCCCAGTGGATTCTTTGGCTGTAGGGTTCTCAGCTTGTGGCTCCTTCCCAAGACTTACTTGAGAGTGTAAATCCTTGAGTAATAAACAACTGGATCTGTTAGTTGACAAGTTAATGTTTAACAGGCTAACAAACTAGTGATTGACTGCAATGATTCCCAGTTGTGAAAGGCCTATTGCATTACATTTTTATGACACACAACTTCTGTTTTCTTTTTCACAAAATGCACTTTATTTTCATTATTGTTATTAACCTTGTTGTTATTGTTTTATGCATTTACAAACGATGGCTAAGTTGAGCAACTGCAGCTCAATTTTCACCATTGGTTTGATTGGTTGCGAAAAATTGACACCTCTTTCCTTTCTAATGATGTTATAAACCAATTGGAATGTTCAGTTGGATTGATAATTGACCAGTAATCCTCTCCATTTGCGGCTTAATAGATGCAAGGTCAGCGAACAGTAAATTTGTACATCCTGCAAAGACCTTTTTGCTGTTGTTGTTTCTGGATGATTTCCATCACTGCCACCTCAAGTATAGTAAGGTTCAAAGATGCCACCTCTGAAAAGACCAGGAGATGGTCTTTATGAACAGGGCAGATTTAATCACACCAACAAACTAAGCAGTCATTAGAGGATAAGTACATGGGTATATCAAGTGCATATTATGCACAGTGTTCCCTCACTACTTCACGGTTCACTTTTCGCAGATTAGCTGTTTCCCGGTTTTTCAATAAACTCTAAAAGAATATTATAAATCATAAAAGTAGGAGAAAGAAATTGGGAAAAATTATGGAAAGCAAGGCATCTCTAAAGTTTATCAATTAGAATAAAATAAAACTACTACGAGATAGTATGGAAGTGGTATTTGACCCCAATAAAGATACATAATACGGGTAAGAGCTGTTTAGAAAAATGTTGGAAGGGTTGTCAAGAAAGAGGGACATATATTCATATGTGGTGGGAATGTAAGTATGTACAGAGTTTTTGGGGGAAATGTCATAGTAGAAATAGAAAGTATCATGAAGGAAAAAAATCAATACAAATCCAGCGACTATACTATAATCTATTTATAATACAGATTAATGGAAAGAAAATGAAAAGAATTTGATAACAATGTTGTTAATGGCTGCAAGGTTATTAATAGCAAGAAATTGGAAAGGAGAGGTGGAACTTAAAATAGAAGATTGGTACAAGGAAATTTGGAAATTAGCAATAAATGATAAATTGACATGAAAATTTAAATGTTTAAAAAGGCCCAAGGAAGAAAAATGATTTTGAAAGTATATGGAAGAAATTTATTGAAGAAACATTAAGGAGAGAAGATGGGAATCAACCCCCACCAGAAGAAATGAGGTTCTGGTTGGACTATAAAGAAATGGAATCTGGTGATGGGGAGCACAACAGGTAGAACACTGGGGGAAGGAAAAGATTTAATTATAGGAATTGTAAAGAATTTTCTTTTCTTTGTAACAGAATGATTAGTAATGTAATAAAAAAATATTTAAAATAAATAAATAAATACATACAATTTACAGCCTAAGGAAGGGAGAAAGGAGAAGCTGAAGGGAGAGAAAAAGAGCCCAAGTAGCAACGGGAGGAGAAGGAGGCAATTTATCAATATACAATTGGTTGATAAAGACTTAAAATAGTGCATAACTACTAAAATAATGTATAAATATTAAAATAAATATAGCGTCCCAACTTGACAGATTTTCACTTATTGCGGGTGGTCCTGAAACGTAACCCCGGCAATAAATGAGGGAACACTGTATATACCTGCGTACCCATATGTAAAGCATACCTAACAACATATTGTCTGTATCTGTCTTCTCCTTCCATCGTGTTTCCCCACTCTCATTACTGGAAAATCTGAATAGTAAACTTCTTTGGCCAAGAGACTAAAGTATGGATGGAATGCTGAGTTTGATCTAGACCAGGGGTCCCCAAACTAAGGCCCAGGGGCCGGATGCGGCCCTCTGAGGTCATATACCTGGCCCCCTGTCAGGACCCAGGCTGCAGAGCATCCAATAACCATGCACAGAGACCAGAATCTATCTAATATCTTTATTAAAGGAATATATAAAGTCAATAAAAACAAGTGAAGAATATAGTTCAGAAGTAGACCTTTCAGGAAAGGTCAAATATAGTCCAGGAAAACAATGTCCAATATGTGATATTAGAGTCCAAAGTTATAATCCAATAACCGAAACACACACTTTGCCAGGCAAAGTGTGGGGAAATGGCAGGGTCCTTTAGTCCAATGAAGCTTGACAACAAGGCTGGAAGCAAACTAGATTCTTGGCAACAAGGCTTGATACGTGACTACAAAGACAATAAGCAAGAACAGGGTCCGTGGCGAGGTCCGTGGAACAAGGAAAGCTTGATGCTAGAACAAGGTCCGTGAAACAAGGCTTGGAACTTGGTCCTGGAGGCAAGGGACTGGAGTAGCGTAGTCCACACACGATCTCACTCCACAAGGTGACGAATTGACTCCGCAAGGATTTCTTTGCGGGCAAACACCTATATAGGATCTTGTTTTCCCGCCAAGGAACACTTTCCCTGGGGAACAAGAAACGAAACCCATACTGTGTCCAGATGCATGACTCCTTAAAGTTTCCCAAGGGAAACAGACTTAATCAGCTAATTGTCTGGCAGCTATCCTGGCGCTCCTGCGAGTCGCCTCCCGAGCGCCTCTATCTCGATTATAATAATCCCGGCGAGAAAATGGGGGAGATTTCTGCTCAAGGCTTGTTTGGCTGACTTCTGGTGGGCAAACATCTTGCAGGTGCAAGGGCTCCAATTCTGGCTGAAACGGTGGGAAACCCAAGTTTTCCTCTTCATCTGCCACAATAGTACTGGGAACGGGACTACATGGCCCATGAGTCATCACACCCCCGCCCTCAGTTTTATAATATAATATATTGTATATACATATAATATTGATAATCATATTATAATGTAATACAATATAACACTAATAATAATACCATATAATAATATTAATTATATATTCTATATTACATATAATATTACTAATAATATTACAGTATAGTGGTATAGTTCAATATAGTAATATATAATGCTAATATTGTGCTATACTAATAATATAATATATTGTATGTACATATAATTTGTAAGCCACTCTGAGTCCCCTTTGGGGTGAGAAGGGTGTGATACAAATGTAGTAAATAAATGCAGTAAATAATAAATAAATAAATTTTAGACTTAGGCTCACCCAAAGTCTGAAATGACTTGAAGGCACACAACAACAACAACAACAACAACCCTAATTAACTTGACTATCTCATTGGCCAGAAGCAGGACCACACTTCCCATTGAAATCCTGATAAATGTATGTTGGTTAAAATTGTTTTTATTTTTAAATATTGTATTGTTCTTTCGTTCTTGTTGTTGTTGTTGTTGTTGTTGTTGTTGTTGTTATTCTTGTACTACAAATAAGACATATGCAGTGTGCATCATAATTTGTTTGTATTTTTTTCAAATGATAATCCGGCCCCTCAACAGTCTGAAGGATTGTGGACCGGCCCTCGGCTTAAAAAGTTGGAGGATCCCTGATCTAGACTCTGATCTAGACTAAATGACACCATTTACTAAGACATTGTATACAATAGGTCTTGAACATCCACCTATTTTGGTATCTATTGGGAGCGGGGAGAGGATCCTGGAACCAAACCCCTTGCATGCTAAGAACCCACTGTACACATTCCTGGGAATTGGCATAGCTGATATTAAGGATCACTATATTTTCTTTTTAAGGCACACTAAGTATTTCTTGTAACCTTCTTCCCACTGTAATAAAGTCTTTGAAAACATTGTGTTTTCACAATTCAGGACACATTCTGCACAAAAATTCACACATGGTTTTTCTGCACAGAAAACAGCATTTTCCTGGGCAAATATTATTTCTTGCTCATACATTGCTCCTTTCTTTTCAACAATGTGTGAATTTTGCACTCATCAGTCCACAATTCTTCTCATCAAACATTCACAACACTTGAAAAATATTTTTAAAACAATTTTCAAGTATTTTCAACTCTTCTTTTGATTCTAAGTAGATATTAATTTCAGCGGCACTTCCCGTCGCTGTATATTAGCTAGAAACATGAATAGATTAAAGTGTTTATTTCATGAAGTTTGATGTGAAGACATATATTGTACAACACCCTTATCCACAGATTCTACATCCACTGTTTTGCTTATTCATGTTTCAAAATAATATTTCTCTCATAAGTGTGGGCCTTTCTAGGTCCCCCAGTGTGATTTTATGATATATTCCTTACCCACATATAGTCATTAGGAACATTAGGAAGAACTTCCTAACAGTGAGAGCTGTTCAGCAGTGGAACTCTCTGCTTCGTAGTGTGGTTGAGGCTCCTTTGGAGGCTTTTAAACAGAGGCTGAATGGCCATCTGTCAGGGGTGCTTTGAATGCAGTTTTCCTGTTTCTTGACAGGGGGTTGGACTGGATGGCCCATGAGGTCTCTTCCAGCTTTATGATTCTATGATTCTAAAATATAGAATTTGTTATCATCTACAGTTTCAAATATTCACGGGGATTCTTAGACGATATACCCCATGGATACAAGTGTTGTGCTATAGTTCCAAAGCCAAATATGCAAGAACTGTGCTGGAAGGCATTTATATTTCACGCAGGACTATCTTTGAAAAACCGTGGATGCCTTTTGCATCAAGAGTATTGTTTTTAGCTGTGTACTACATTAATAAATCAATGAAAACTCATAGAGTCAGTCAACAAAGATGTATTTAAACGGGGCTCTAGCTTGTTTTTGATGTTATTATTGGAAAGGCATTTAATAAGAAAGCGATCTCTGCATATGCACAAGATGCCATCAATAAGCAATATGTGTGGTATACACTGCCCTAGCCACTAAAAAATAAAGTTAGAATTGGATTGAGGGGAATATTTGTTACCTATGCAAACAGGTGTCAGTGCAATATTTTTTGCCATGAAAAAAAACTATTCATTTTCAGCTCCCGAAACTTAGGGGGAGGCAAGAGAACCCACACTCTCCCCAAAGATTTATAACTTTCATTATTTCACACACAGACAGACAGACCAATATTGACCTCCTGGCTTCTCAGTATTCAAGTCATCCATCACGTGTGCCAGTTTGTGGTGTTTATTTAGATTGGGGCTTTACAAGCCAGTCGTAAAATATGAAAATTATTTCCCAGCTGATTTTAAGAAAAATAAAAAAGGTACCCAACTATATGTGACCTTTCCTTTTCTTCAGACCCCTCCTTCTTTTGTTCGGGTTTGAAGTGTGGGACCTTATTCCTGGAGTTGTTTCTTCCTTCCAGGAACACGTAGTTTCTTAGTAGTTGTATGTTTTTTGACACATGAAGATAACAATAAGATAAACAGTACTAGCCAGCAGCTTAAAAAACATTAGCAGTAGTGCCACCAACACAATCAATACTAACAGCTTTTGGGGGGGTTTCAATGTATTCTGTCTCCTTTCTGTAACTCGATATTAGAAAGGAGCGATGCTATGTGAAAATTGCCAATATGGTGGCCTTCCTCCATCCTTGATCATGCTGAATAATACAATATAACCTGGCTATTATAAGGAAAAAGTAATCTTCAAAGTAGACTTGAATTCTGTCTTTTCTGAATTGCTCTCCGCCTCCGCATTGGTAATACCAACACTGTTTCTAATATTGAACGACAATTGGAGACAGTCATTTCAGTCCATGCTTTCTAGGGTTCCCACATAAATCCACCTCCTTTGGAACATGCTCATTCAAGTATAATTCGTTTTTTCCTTCTCTCTTTACAGTTGGAGAACTTCAAACTCCCTGTTTTTATTGCTTAATCACAGAATTCAAATGTTTTCCATGTAGTGCTGTCCCCATCATTCTCATTGAACATGCCCTAAAGGTATCTCAAAATTTAAACTGATTGCTCCCACGGTGTTGTTGTTGTTTATTTGTTCAGTCACTTCCAACTCTTCGTGACCTCATGGACCAGCCCACGGCAGAGCTCCCTGTCAGCCATGGCCACCCCCAGCTCCTTCAAGGTTAAGCCAGTCACTTCAAGGATACCATCCATCCATCTTGCCCTTGGTCAGCCCCTCTTCCTTTTTCCTTCCATCTTCCCCAGCATCATTCTCTTCTCTAAGTTTTCCTGTCTTCTCATGATGTGGCCAAAGTACTTCATCTTTGCCTCTAATATCCTTCCCTCCAGTGAGCAGCCGGGCATTATTTCCTGGAAGATGGACTGGTTGGATCTTCTTGTGATCCAAGGCGCTCTCAGGATTTTCCTCCAACACCACAGTTCAGATGCATCTATCTTCTTTCGCTCAGCCTTCCTTATGGTCCAGCTCTCGCATCCATAGATTACCTTAGGGAATGTCATTGCTTTCACTATGCAGAACTTTATTGCCAGTGTGATGTCTCTATTCTTTACTATTTTATCGAAATTGGTCATTGTTCTCCTCCTAAGAAGTAAACGTCTTCCGATTTCCTGGCTGCAGTCTGCATCTGCAGTAATCTTCGTGCCTAGAAATATAAAGTCTGTCACTGCCTCCACGTTTTCTCCCTCTATTTGCCACTTATCAATCATAATTTGCCATAATCTTGGATCCCCCCCCCCCCACTGTGCTATTTTGGAAACAAGAGGAAGTGTTGCTTGCAGTAGAATTTCACTTACTGTATAAACTCGAGTATAAGCTTAGTTTTTCAGCCCTTTTTTAAGACTAAAAAAGCCCCCCTTGGCTCATACTCGGGTGAGGGTCCTGGTTGGCTTATATTTGGGTCAGCTTATACTCGAGAATATATGGTACATTTATTATTTTTCTGTATTATTATTGGTATTATTACATTTATTATTTTTCTCTATTATTGTTGCTACTATTAAATTTATTTTACTCTATTATTATTATTATTATTATTATTATTACATTTATTATTTCACTCTGATCTTATTATTATTGCATTTATTATTTTACTCTATTTATTATTACATGTAATTATTATTATTATTATTATTACATGTATTATTTTACTCTATTATTATTAAAAGGATACATACGCACATTGACATTGAAGAAGATGAGAATAATGATTTGATCAGAGTTGGACAGTCTTATCTTAAATTTGAGCTTTACGTAAATATTCAAAAACATTTAACCTACTGATACCTCAATTCATATAATTTCATTGGTATTTATTTTTATTTCTTAAATGTACCACCCTCAGCTTATACTGGAGTCAATGTTTTCCCAGTTTTTTTGTGGTAAAATTAGATGCCTCGGCTTATATTCGGGTTGGCTTATACTCGAGTATATATGTTACTCCAATGTGATTTTTTAAAATGTGTATAGCTTGTAGTAAATGACATGCTTGGCATGGAGAAGGTTCCCAGGTCCAATCTCTTGTAGCTCCATATTGGAAGAAACTTTGTCTCCAACCCTGCTCAGCCCTTTAGGACCATAAGGTAGTTTCTTATATTCCTTCAGAAGAGTATTTCACAGGCACCAACTGGCTTAGCTTTATCAGTGTGGTTCTAATATATACTTACAGAATCTGATCTGAATGTATTTATGACTTTTAGTTTATCTAAAGAACATAATCACAGGGAATAACCACAGAACATGGCCACAGGGAATGTTTCCTGGAACAAAACCAGAATTTAGACCTCCTAAATTATGACCGTCAGTAATATTCTTGATTGTGCCCACCCTGATACTAGGACATATGCAAAGCTAGAATATATTTATCTCTTTTTTTCCTTGCCAGAATCCACGGTTGATAAGCTTGAGACAGAAGCTTCAAATGGCAGAGACCCAGCCATCTGGCATGTTGCCTTGAAAGTTGCTTGGGATATAAAGACTCCAGGATTGGCAATACCGCTTCACCAGGGAGACTGCTACTTTATGCTCGGTAATATTCAAATTGGGAAACGTGATTCATTGTTTCCATTCCATTCAACCCTCCTCACTCATACTGTATCCTGAAGGTTATTACAACCTGCCTTAAGGGGCTGCAAGCAAATATAATCCAAAATTAATGGAGGGTAGTTGTGACTGTGGTGCACAGTTGTAGTCAAAAGTGCTATATACTGTGAATATTTTACTGTATTCTGTATACTAGCACATGCCTTGTAAGCCACCCTGAGTCCCTTTTGGTAGATGGTGGCGTGATATAAATAAATACTACTACTACTACTACTACTATTATTATTATTATTATTATTGACAAGGAATAGGTACTACGTAGCTTAGAAATGAATATCTGGAAACCTGGATTCAGTAATAAGCAAAGTTTTCCAAGCAATTGGTTTTAGAAGAGGTAGATGGCATTTTGACAACAGATCAGAAAAATTCCAATTATACCTATATACGAAGAGACACATCTCAAGATCGTGTGAAATTAAGTTTATTATTGAAAATGTTTTGGGTGTGCTTTTAGTATTTTTTTGCTTTTCTGCCCCTCAAAGAGTTCCAAAATTTTTGAGCTCAAGTGTAGAGAATATAGTAAAACCCTTTATTGCAGAAGGAAAGGGTGGATGTGAAAAGGTGTTAAAAATGAAATTGTAACGGTTAGTTCAAACACCCACTTTTAAGCTCTTTCCTTCATATGTTTTTTTCCAGGTGAATATCAAAGCACACCTGCAATTGTTCAGTTTATGGTGAGAATGGATAATCACTTCTCTCGATTTGTTTTTCCAAAGGGTTAATTGGAAGAGATCTGGTTCCTTTCCTTGTATTTGCAAAGAAGCTTTTTCTTCATGTTTGAAACCTGATCTTTACAGCTTCCGTGAAAGAGAAACACTTTAGCTCGATTTATGAAAATATACTTTTATGAATAGGCAACTTAGCTTCAACATTATGATTTCCAGTTTTTCACCAAAAGCAATGGAATAGCTACCACTGCAATATTGGGTTGCCAGGTCTGGTTTGTCCTATGTGCTGAGATTTCTGTTCCAAAACCTGAGACATAGATATTTGTAATATCATAGAGGTAGACTTTGGTGATACTACAAGTGTGATATTGCAAAAGGAGGCACCTGGTACTATCATTAAGCAGAATACAGTAAGACTCAGAATAAGCCTCAGTCTTTTAAAATACATAATTCAAACTAAAAATGCCTTGCCGATACACATGAGAAAAATACAGGTTTTGTCTCCCTTATCTTGAAATCCAACATCTGAAAGACTTGAAAAGTTTTAGTTTCCAGCTGCAAATTTCTGCTTTTGGGGAAAGGGGACTAGTCTCACGTCCAGTGCTGAGTTTACCTTAGGGAGCTCTGATGAAGGAAATAGAAGAATGAGAAATTGGGGAG
The DNA here is from genome assembly GCF_035594765.1 of Anolis carolinensis. NCBI lineage: Eukaryota > Metazoa > Chordata > Lepidosauria > Squamata > Anolidae > Anolis > Anolis carolinensis. The sequence continues at coordinate 10,143,572 of NW_026943820.1, forward strand.
GACTCTACTTACACAACACCCCTATAAAAATGAGACACGCGGGATGCTTCTGTGTCCCTTTTTGCTGTTCCAGTGATTTCAAGGGGGGATTTTATCCCACCAGTCCTGGTTACTTTGCTAAAAGGACAAAAAGTATGTTATCACTTGAGAGCATTTGAGACATCTGTTTTTTACAGGAGTTTTGTGTGAGAAGAGTCCTATCATCTTTCCCCTCTTCTTTCTCCACCATCAGGAAAGTTTGAGGAAAAACTCATTGGATGCTGGATGTGTGACTAGCCCCCTTCCCCTCGTCTCTCATTCATTATGTGTAAACAAATCCAAAAAGTGGAAAAATCTAAAATCTGAAAAACTTCTGGTCTCAAGCATTTTGAATAAGGGAAACTGAATCCCCCCCCCTCTCTCTCTCTCTCTGTCTGTGTCTGTGTCTGTGTTTGTGTTTATATATACACACACATTTCAAGGCCATCCTCTCACACTGAGGTTCGTCCATTTTCTGTGGACTGGAGAAGAAGGGACTAGCTCTGAGATGCTAGGAACCTTATTAGAAAAGGAAGACACTGTCCTTTGACCATTGAGTACCTCCTTCTGATACTTAACTTCTCCTGGTTCTTGGCATGACAGTGACCAAGATTATCAGACTGATTTGGATGCCTTTCCCAGGAGTCCCACCCACCATGCTATACTATTCTATGGAATTTCTGTTTCAAAAATGACAGAGGAGGAGGATGCAATATATCTGCAGCACGTGGACATGTCTCAGTTGATCCCGTCTGTTGTACTCTCGCAACTTGGTTAAGTCAGGTTGTCATGGTCTTAGTACTAAATTGAAATCCTCCCCTCTCTCCTCCCATAGACCCTCCATCCTCCCACTCTTTGAGAAGTAGCCATGACCAGGTTTTGCCAACAGATTTACAATTGTCACTAATTTTTGCCGACCGTGACTTCAGAACACAATGAAGCAAAACACACTCTGGGGCTGTTCAAAGAGAGAAGTCTGAAGTTCACCACAGCTGTTTCCTATACATCAAAAGTTGCTTGAAAGGTTAGGGGGTTTACACTGGGTTTGGAGATGACTTCAGCAGCCCCTTTTTTTATAGGCAGGGAAGGGAGGTCGGCCTGGGCAAGGGATTGAACAAATTATAGTTCAAGGAGCATCGGGACTTTTTTTATTAACCAGAAATTGGGAGCACACATTTTGTATGGATGGGCTATGGTTGAGGGAACTGTAACATTAAATGAAAAAAAAAAAAACTTCCATATGTAAAGTCTGGTTCATTCCTATTTCCTTCCAGTTCATTTCCCTCTGAAATTTGACCCCTTCATTTGATCTCTGTACTTGCTGTATCTTTATTTGCTAAGACCCCGAGCCTCTGAAAATTATTTGTTGTTGCCAAACTTTGATCATGTGAAGTTTGGTAAATCTGCTACATCTTGTTCAATTGTCTGCTAATTAATCATAAGGGGCTTCTCTCCTCCTCCTTTCTCTTTCTGCTTTGTGCGTTCTTCTGGTTCTTACAGAATGATGCCTTATTAGGCGTATTCGCACTCTGTGGTGGCTCATATTTTTGCTTTACATCTGCCAAGTGAGAGGAAAGTTTGCCCAATCCCTGCTTTCTGTTTCCAACAGTGGCCAGCCAGATGTTTTGTTGAATGCCTGGAGAACCTCAAGTGTTTGGGCCAAATATACCAATGTGTCTCTATGGAGTCCTCTATAGAGTCCCACATTCCCTTCCCCATTATAGTGGGAAACCTTCAAAGCTGAAATGATCTTTTGTGTGTGTGTTTCGTTGGCCCAATAAAGGTACCAATGCTCTGTGGATTTTGGAGGTGGTCCCATTATAGTCTAATAATAATAATAATAATAATAATAATAATAATAATAATAATAATACACTTTATTTATATTCTGCTTTATCTCCCCGGAGAGAATCAGAGCAGATATAAGGCACTCAATTTTGCCTTATATGTGTACTTGTAGTCTTGTTTAAATTTTAGACATCTTGAAAGGTTGACAGACCTCTGCTAAAATTTGATTGCTAGCAGGAAGAGATTTAAATAAAAATAATGTTATTTTTGCCATAAAGAATCTTCCACAGCCTCATACAGTTGTCTGTACTGACCAAAACATCTGTAAATTGTATGCCAAGACATCTGGAGCACAAGAGGTTCCTCAAGCCTGATTTAGAGAAAGACCATGAAATGATTCTTCTTTTGCAGCATCTGCTACTTAGAGATGCATTACTATCTAGCTTATAGCATAAGACAATTCTGAAAGCTTTGGCCTTCCAGGTGCTTTTGCTCACAGAGCTCATCGGCCACTTCTAGCTTGATCAATGTTCATGGATTATGAGAGTTGTAGGCACAAACATCTGGCATGGAGAACATGTACAATGTCACAGGTCAATGTCTATCTCATGCATTTCTGTGGTTGCGTGATGTGCCTTCATTGTGTTTCCAGAGATGACCTAGGGTAAGATGATGAATAGAACAGGGAAACCCAATGAAGTTTATTGCACACGTGTGTCAATTTCCTAGAGTCCTTATAGCAGGGAAAAGTTGGGATAAATGCAAACAGACAAACAAAGATTGAACTTAGATGTCCTGATTGAGAAACTTCATCTCCAGTTTTTGTCGTGTTTTACCCTTCTCGGTGATTGACCATAATTCTCCAATGTGCATTCCCAGATGATTTGAATATGACCCACCAGCACTGTGTCCTGGCTGGCCAACAGCCCAGATTCAGCTCTACCCATAGGGTGGCAGAGGTGAGTGTGAGAGGATTGGGTTGCCATTGCAGTTATTGTGATTGTCATCACCATCACCCTTCTCTTCTCTTTTCTCCCCCTACTTTTCTTCTCTACTTTCAAGGGTAGTCCAACCCAACCAACCTACATAACAGTTGTCTTTCTTTTAAAGGAAAAATGGAACATTTCATTAAATGTGCAGTGCATTGCATATCTATATCTATATATATAAAAGAGTGATGGCATCACGGCAGCGGACAAAACAACAAAACTACAGGCCCCCCAACCTCGAAATTTAACAACAAAACCCATCATCCACGGCTCTAGGTTGATACAACAAAAAGAAAAGAAAAATAAAGTCCTAATTAGAGGGAGAGGAATAATTGTTTCTATCCAATTGCTGCAAGTTACAAGGCTAAGTTCCACCCACTTGGTCTCCTAGCAACCTACTCAGCCCAGGGGACAGGCACAAGAGTTTGGAGAGACCCCTAAGGGCCATCCAGCCCAACCCTTTCTACTATGCAGCAGGACACAATCCAAGCATTCACAACACATGGACAACATATAAATACTATACAATACTACACAGAGACATAGACCCCCCTCTACCCTCACCACTTTCACAGTACACAAACAACCAAATGCATACTAAACATAAAGACAACCATACAACAGACATTCAATACCAACACTACCTCAACAATTTCTCACCAACACCACCAGACAACACCACAGCAACGTGTGGCCAGGCACACACACACACACACACACACACACACACACACATATATATATATATATATCTCCTGTTGTTAATCCTGAATAATTGTCAATGAAATGTTAGACTGAAACACTTTTTGCATTGTATGGCTGCAATCGTGCTTCTACTGTCCATGCTTGTGGCTCTCATATACTTGCATGGGATACCTTAAATTTTACCCTAGATTCCATGCAAAAAAAAGTTTCATACAGTTGTTGTTTATTTGTTCAGTCACTTCCGACTCTTCGTGACCTCATGGACCAACCCACGTCACCCCGAGCTCCTTCAAGATCAAGTTAGTCACTTCAAGGATACTATCCATCCATCTTGCCCTTGGTCAACCTCTTTTCCTTTTTCCTTCCATTTTCCCCAGCATTATTCTCTTCTCTAAGCTTTCCTGTCTTCTCATTATGTTGCCAAAATACTTCATCTTTGCCTCTAATATCCTTCCCTCCAGTACGACCCCCATATCCACAGTACGTGAAGATTCATTTATCAAATTCTGACAAAATCTGGCTTCTCTAGGCACTTTGTAGGCCCTCCAGCTCAATATTCTTGGATGGGAAGTTCTTCATTTCAATAGGGTTCACCATTATCCATGGCTTCACATATCCACACAAAGTCCAGGAATGTGTCTTCTGTGATGCGGAGTTGTACTGGATGGATGTATATATTCTGTATATACAGTAAAAAAGGTAAAGGTTTTTCCTGACATTAAGTCCAGTCATGACTGACTCTGGGGGTTGGTGCTCATCTCCATTTCTAAGCCGAAGAGCCGGTGTTGTCCATAGACATCTCCAAGGTCATGTGGCCGGCATGACTGTATGGAGTGCCGTTATACACTTATCCAAGCTTCACTTATCCAATGTTCTGTATTATCCAACACAGTCTGCCTTTTACTAGTCAATGTTTTAGTAGTAAATGTTTCAATGTTTTGGTGCTAAATTCATAAATACAGTAATTACTACATAACATTACTGTGTATTGAACTGCTTTTTCTGTCAATTTGTTGTAAAACATGATGTTTTGGTGCTTAATTTGTAATATCATAATGTAATTTATGTTTAATAGGCTTTTTTCTTAATCCCTCCTTATTATCCAACATTTTCGCTTATCCAATGTTCTGCCGGCCCATTTATCTTGGATAAGTGAGACTCTACTGTATTTCAGATTTCAATATTAACGTCAAAAATACGTAGTATGATTTTACATAGGATTTGTGCTACATTAGAACAGGACAGACAAATATTGCTTAAGTAAAATAAACATTAAATATTAAAATAATCACAAAAATAAAATAAGGTGTAAACACTAAGTTAATCTGGGAATTTGCTATTGCAATGCATCCAATGCACTTTATGTTAGTTTAATAGTATAATTAGAATATTATCACACTTATATTAGCTTAAGAGTGTTCTAAATGTCTCTTAAAAGGCATGTTATTTGTACTTTGCAGCAAAGATGGAACTCTCTGACCTTTTGCCAGTGTGTTATCCCGATATTAAAATGCACATGTACTTATGCAGACAAGAAAAAAGGAAAGGAAAAGAAAAGTTCTTCCTTTTTAGAAGCTCTTCCTTTGTTTTTATAAACCTTTGTGACCTCACATAATATAGTATGGAAATGTTAAATACAAAGAATTAGAACACCAAGGGGTCCTTTCTCAAGGTTATTCCTGGAGATTTCGCTGCCCTTATAAATATTTAAACTGAAAAGGATTTTGATACAGGCACTTCCTTGTGCTTCTTGAAAGAAAAGTCTGATTTTATGTTGTGTGTGTTCTTCTGATACGGAAGGAAGTTTTGTGTAAGGGGAGGATTTACTGTCCAGTAATTACAGCCTGTGACACATTTTTTTTGTTTGGAGCATTTTTCTATATCTTCCACCCCTGAGTGATGTATCTTAACCCCACTACATTAGGCAAAATATTCTAACATGCAGTAATGAATAAAGATGAACAAGACATTTTAATCCACAGTCTTCACATTGAAACTAATTAGACTTCAATAGACAAACGTTTCCAAATTTTAACTCTTCAATTAAAAATGCTTTCTAAGCCACATTGAGTCTCTTGGTGGTAGAAAGGCAGGGTATGAATTGAACAAATAAATAAATGTAAAGCACAGTCCAAAGATGTATATTGGGGTTGATTCCATGGCAGTTAAAGTGATGTCAAACTGCATTAATTTTGCATTGTAGATGCATCATTGGTCTGTTGATATAGCCTTCAAGAACAGTGGTCAGTCCAGTGTGAGGATAAGAGTTGCTTTATGGAGGAATATTCATCCATCCATATCTAATATATGCTATCTATCTATCTATCTATCTATCTATCTATCTATCTATCTCCATACATAGATATATCTATTTATGTGTCTTATACAGTATACAAAATCAGTGGAACTCAGTATAGTAAAGGTAAAGACTTTTCCCTGACATTAAGTCTAGTCATGCCCAACTCTTGGGATTGGTGCTCATCTCCATTTCTAAGCTGAAGAGCTGGCGTTGTCCGTAGACACCTCCAAGGTCATGTGGCCGGCATGACTGCATGGAGCGCCGTTACCTTCCCGCCGGAGCGGTACCTATTGATCTACTCACATGTTTTCAAACTGCTAGGTTGGCAGAAGGTGAAGCTGACAGCGGTAGCTCACTCCACTCCCCAGATTCAAACCACTGGGGGCTCAGTATCATATAACCATATTAATTCTCAAAGTGCCTTGGGTTGGTTTCCTATGGCCGTTCAGTTTTGTTTCAAGTTAACTCTTCTTTCTGTCTCCAAAAATTGTTGCAGTGCTCACAAGGGACTCTGACGTATATTATGGGACGATGTGATGCAGTACTTGAGAACGTGCATACTGATGCTGAGTTGAGATGCCCATCCTTGAAATCACTGGATATCAGCGATATAAAGAGAACAGGAGAAACACATAATGAGGTAAGAGGAGCTTGCATTTTTGGTGCTTCATTCAGTTGGCAAAGGTTGTAGCTAAAACATAGTTAAAGGTAAAGGTTTTCCCCTGACATTGTCTATTTGTGTCCGACTCTGGGGCTTGATGCTAATCTCCATTTCTAAACTGAAGAGCCGGCGTTGTCCGTAGACACCTCCAAGGTCATGTGGCCACTGGCATGACTGCATGGAGCACCATTACCTTCCCACCGGAATGGTACCTATTGATCTACTCACATTTGCATGTTTTCAAACTGCTAGTTTGGCAGAAGCTGGGGCTAACAGTGGGAGCTCACACCGCTCCCCAAATTAGAACCGCGAACCTTTCAGTCAGCAAGTTCAGCAGCTCAGCTGTTTAACCCATTGCACCACCAGAGGCTCCAGCTAAAATATAGGACAGCTTCAACTCAAATAATAATAACAACAACAACAACAACAACAATATAATTATTATAATTACAATTATAGTAATTGCATCATACAGTCCTAAACACTTGGGAAGTGTTCGACTTGTGATTTTGTGATACGAAATCCAGCATATAGATCTCCTTTGCTGTGTCATACTATGTCTTTATGTCAATAATAATATTAATAATATGCTACATTAATAATAATAATAATAACAACAACAACAACAACAACAACAACTTTATTTTTAAACCCCACCTCCATCTCCCCGAAGGGACTCGGGGCAGCTTACATGGGGCCAAGCCCAAATAGTTACAGTCATTGTAATAAAACACATTGGAATTAAAACAGATCAATAAAACATAGTAAAAACACACCAAAAATAAACATGAATAGGATAAAAACATGAAAGCATGCTAAAGGTCTCAGATTCCTTCATAGTATTTATAGAGGCAGTAAGAAGTTCATCCCAACATCCCAAAGAAGTTCATTCCAAGTCTTTGTGCATTATTTTTATGGACTTCCATTTGTGCCTCTGAATCAAAACAATTGGATCTCTTCTCTGCATAGATAGCAGGTTGTCAGTTTATGGACTTTCAGTCACCCTCTCTATCCATTCCATAGGATGGGTTTTTGGTCAGTATGGGGGTTAATTCTATTCGATATGAGGTGCCCCTCCCCATGATAAATCTCATCTTTGCCACACATGTGGCCCACTTCTCTGTGGTTTATGTTGCTGCAGAGACACGTTTCCTTTTTCAGGGATGGGTGTAAACGGGAAGCCTAGACATCTGCAGTGTTAATACAGATCTTTGATTCTTCCTTTTAAAAAAAGAAAAAGGAAAGAAGAAAAGAAAAAGACCGCATGCCTTTTGTACACTAATTATAGGGTAACGTTTGGTAGGTTCATGGCCTAATACGACTGGTATGTTGTTAATCTGCAAGGCATATGTTTGAAGAAAATCTCAGTTTTACATCCTGAATCCTAGAGATATTGCAGTGCTTTAACAAGATTTCCAAGGGTATGGGAAATTGTGCAGCTAAGAACAAAGGAAATAATGTAAAAGTAATCTCTCTCTCTTTCTCGCTTTTTCTCTCATACATATAGACATACTTTGAAACAAAATGAGTCTTTGTTTTCTTCTCCAATCTTGCTGTACATTTATATAGGTCCAACCTCTGAATACCATCTCAAACACAACCAGTCTGGCCTTATGTGGAAAGCTAAGTAGGGATGGGTTGGTTAAATACTTGGGTAGTATTCCACCAGGGAATCCCTGACTTAGGGGCCACGTTTAGGGAGAGGCCCTGCATGGTGGAGTGTTGACTTTGGACTCTTGGAAACCAAAGTTGGAATCCCCATTTGACCAACAGTAAGCCACATTCTCATTTTCAGAATAAGGCAACAGCAAAGGTTACTTTGAGAAAATCTTGCCCACAAATCCTCATGATATGTTCAGCTTAGGGTCACTATAAGTTGGAAACCACTTGAGAGCACAGACAATGCAACATTAATCAAGAATCTTCCAGCACGGCTAGAAAAAAAACCCTACCTGCAAACCGAGAGCTTTTTCTTCGTGTACTCTGTGAATGCACACTAATGGAGAACGCTGCGCCTGCGCAGGCTCCAACAAATACTCTTCCAAGCTAAAGTTTGAAATTTGGCGGTAACCCCGCCCCTCTTCCCGGAGGGTATAAAGGGCGCCCTCCGCGCCCGCTCTCCAGTTCCTTTTTTTCCGCCGCAAAGCTCACTTCGGACTCTTCGTTCTTATGTCAACCACGCGTTTTAAACGGTGCACTCAGTGTGCCGCTAAGATTCCAGATTCCGACGGCCACGCTAAGTGCCTTTTCTGCCTTGGCGAAAGTTACGTCGTCGGTACCTGCCGTTTTTGCCTGGCATTTACAGCTCAGGCCCGAAGAAATAGAGCTGCGAGACTCCGCGCAGCTCTTTACGAAAAAACTCTTGCTCCTGAGGCTTCCACTTCCACCTCGGCCTCGATGGCATCCAGGCCTGCTCCGTCGGTATCATCTAAAACCTCGAAAACTTCGAGACCGCGACCGACCAAACCGCCCTGCACGGTGACCACCGCTACGGTATCCACCTGGTCGGGCAAGATGGGCCCTTCATCAACTTCGAGTTCGGTGGCTTCAGCCATTTCCACTCGATCCCGCCTGGCTTCGCCGCCATCTTCTTCCGCCATGAAGATTGCCTTCAAGAGGGCTCAGGAGGAATCCAGATGGGCTCAATCTGACTCGGCAGCTGTGTGCCCGATTCCCCTGACGCCGGGAAAATCGCTGAGGGTCGCGTTGAAGCAACCCCCAGCAAAGAAACGAATGATCCAGAGGTCGTCCTCCTCAGCGTCTTCGAAGAAGGACGTCCCCTCCTCTGGACCTTCCTCTAGGAGATCCTCTCCTATCCAACCAGCACAACGCCTCCGCTCCTCTTCCTCTCCTCATGGTCAGTCCTCGGATGCGGACGCTCAAGCCTCCCCTGACCGGTCGGTCAGGACGGTTATTAAGGCTCCCCAGCCGGCACCATCTCGTCTTCCAGCTCGACAAGAACTCTTTCCCCCGGCTCAAACACCTGAGAGGGGTAGACAGATGACGCGCTTAGCCCGCGCCGCCCAGGCCTCCGCGTCCAAGGGCGTTCCTCCACAGCCGGCTCTCGCTGCTCCTGAGGTAATACCTCATCAGGACTCTGTGCTTGTGTCTCCTCCCCGGTCCCCTCAAGGGCCCGAGGAGGATGACCCCGATATCGAACGCCCCGAGCGATACTCTCCGCCTCCGTTGTCTCTCTCGGTCTGGTTTCAGTGGCCTCCATCCTCCCGATGCTCCGACACGGAGACTACTTCGCCTCTATAGACTTACGCGACGCGTATTTCCACGTCTCGGTGCGTCAATCCCACAGACGCTTCCTTTCCTTCAAGCTCCTGGGACACTCTTACCAGTTCACAGTTCTCCCTTTCGGCCTCGTCACGGCCCCAAGGGTCTTTACAAAGGTGGTCGCCGTGGTGGCAGCGCACCTCAGGAAACAGGGCATTATGGTCTTTCCTTATCTGGACGATTGGATGATTGTTGCGTCCGACCCCTCATCCCTTCAAAACCACGTCTCTCAGACTCTTTCTCTCCTCCAACGGCTGGGCCTTCAGTTGAATGTCTCAAAGTCTCAACTCCTCCCAACCACAGAGATCCGCTTCATCGGAGCTCTCTTCAACTCCATCACGGAAACCGCCTCCCTACCGAAGGACAGGTTCCTAGCCCTTCAACAGCACCTTTCTCTCCTCCTCCGCAACCGCAGGATCCGAGCCCACGCGGTCCAAGTTCTTCTGGGTCACACGGCCTCCACGGTCATGGTTACCCCTTTCGCCAGATTACGTCTCAGACCTCTCCAAAGATGGTTTATAGACTCTTTCAAACCCCATCGGCATCTGAGCTCAATGTTTCTCACGGTACCGAACCACGTTCGCCTCTCCCTTCGTTGGTGGCAGGACCCAGCGAACGTTTGTGTGGGACTTCCCTTCCATCCCTCCCTCCCGTCAGTCACCATCACGACCGACGCCTCCAATTTTGCGTGGGGAGCCCACATGTCGAACCTCACCGTCAGGGACCTGTGGTCCACCCAAGAAAGGTCTCACCACATAAACTTTCTAGAACTGTTATCAATCTTCAAAGCCCTCCGGGCGTTTGCTCGCTTTCTTCCCCACAAGTCTGTTCTGATCCAAACGGACAACGTAGTAGCTATGTACTACATCAACAAACAAGGGGGTACGGGCTCGAGAAAACTCATGGCTCTCTCGATGGACATTTGGCTATGGTGCATAGCGAGACACATAACTCTGTCGGCAGTTCACCTTCCGGGGGCTCAAAACACACTAGCAGACTCTCTAAGCAGAATAACAACCTCCCCCCACGAGTGGCGTCTCGATCCCGAGATCCTGAAATCCGTCTTCGACGATTGGGGCTGGCCAGCTCTGGACCTTTTTGCCTCCCCCTCGAACGCTCAACTTCCTCGCTTCGGAGCGAGACTACCTCCAAAATCGACTCCGGGCTGTCTCGGAGACGCGTTTCTCCTCGACTGGACTCTCGAACCCGTCTATCTTTTTCCTCCCTTCCCTCTCATCTCGAGGGTAATAGAGAGACTCTATCTAACACCGACATCGGCCATCCTGATCGCCCCTGCATGGCCACGCCAGCTGTGGTATCCTACGCTACTCCGGATGTGTGCGGATCCTCCCCACACTCTCCCAACTCTCCCTCATCTACTATCTTCGCAGAAGGGACAGGTCCTCCACCCCGACGTCCCGTCCCTACACTTAACTGCCTGGAGGATACTTCCTTAAATTCTCTCCACCCAGACCTGCAGGCGATCCTTCGTGCCGCTCACAAACTGGCCACATCGAAGGCCTATGCTTACAAGCTGGCAAAATTCCAAACCTTCCTTCGGGACCGACACGTCGATCCCGCCTCTACTTCGATCCCGCTGGTCATGGACTTCCTACTTTCCCTTGCGGATCGTCAACTTTCTCTGGCCTCGATAAAATCCTATCTCGCTGCTCTCTCCTGGCATTTCCAACGTCAGGGACAACCCTCTCTCTTTTCTAACAACCTCATTAAGACCTTTCTTCGAGGTTACAACAACTTGCACCCTCTAGTTCAACCTCCGACTCCCGGATGGAGCCTCGAACTCGTCCTTTCTCAACTAGCTTCAGCTCCCTTTGAATCTATGGCCTCTGCAGACCTTCACCTTCTCTCTTGGAAGACTGCCTTCCTTATCGCTATCACCTCTGCGCGCAGGCCTTCGGAACTGGCTGCTCTCCGGGTGGACGAACCCTATCTCCGTTTCCACCACGACAGGGCTGTCCTTCGCCCGGACATCACCTTCCTACCTAAGGTGGTCTCTGCTTTTCACCTGAACCAGGACATAATACTTCCTGCTTTCTTCCCTAATCCTTCTTCTTCTCTGGAACGGAAACTCCATCTCCTCGATGTCAGGAGAGCCCTCCTTTTCTACAAGGACAGGACTAAGGACATAAGTAAGTCACCTAGACTGTTTGTGGCTTACGCTACCCATAAACTGGGCGAACCACTTTCTTCTCAAAGACTCTCACACTGGATTGCTCAGACTATCGAGCTCGCTTATCAGCTGGCCAAACGCCAACCCCCTTCTTCGATCCGCCCTAGATCGACGAGGGGCCTTTCCACCTCTACGGCCTTCCTGAGGGGCGTCCCTCTCGACTCCATCTGTCGAGCGGCTATCTGGTCCACTCCATCCACCTTTGTTTCACACTACAGAATGGACTCAAAGAACCTCAAGGACTCGGCTTTTGCCAGGTCTGTCCTTTCCTCCTGCCTTACCTAATGTGGTTGCCTTACTCAAAACCAGTTTTTCGGATTTATCCTTCTTACAAGCTGACCGTTGTCATCCACCCCGTTTGTAATCGATGTGCTCAGGGGTTCATTAACGTAGTGCTTGTGTACTATACTTACCCACTGCACTGAAATGTATTTCATGAATACTTCTACCTCTGTTTTCAGGGAATGAGCTTATGCCTACCTCTGTATTTTCTTACAGACTATTGCTCACATACAATGTTGTGATTGTGTTCTGGATCCTAATAACAAGAATCGGTTTTTTTGCACTATATGCTATTGCATCGTTTCTTTGACCGTTGCACTTGCTTGTTTTTGCACCTTGTGCTCAATAAATGTGTTGTTTGGACACTAGACTGGTTATCGGGTTTGCTATCCCACCTACCTACACCTCAGCTTGCTAGTCTCCATTAGTGTGCATTCACAGAGTACACGAAGAAAAAGGACAGGTTGCTTACCTGTAACCGTGTTTCTTCGAGTGTACTCTGTGAATTCACACAATCCCGCCCTTCCTTCCCCACATGCAAACCTCTCCCTTTCTCGCTGCCTTTGCGGCGTAGGAACTGGAGAGCGGGCGCGGAGGGTGCCCTTTATACCCTCCGGGAAGAGGGGCGGGGTTACCGCCAAATTTCAAACTTTAGCTTGGAAGAGTATCCGTTGGAGCCTGCGCAGGCGCAGCGTTCTCCATTAGTGTGAATTCACAGAGTACACTCGAAGAAACACGGTTACAGGTAAGCAACCTGTCCTTCTGCAACTCAGAGTTGATAATCTAGGACAGTATGGCCCTTGCCCTTCTTACTAGAAAAATATTTTAATTTAACATTTGGAAAAAAAAATGTCTACCCTTCTTACTGCTTTAAGTCAGGGGTCCCCAAACTAAGGCCTGGGGGCTGGATGCAGCTCTCCAAGGTCATTTACCTGGCCCCCGCCCTCAGTTTTAGACTTAGGCTCCACAAAGTTTGAAATGACTTGAAGGCACACAACAACAACAATCCTACTTAACTTGACTATCTCATTGGGCAGAAGCAGGCCCACACTTCCCATTGAAATCCTGATAGGTTTACCGTATGTTGGTTAAAATTGCTTTTATTTTTAAATGTTATATTGTTCTTTCATTTACTAATATTGTGCTGTGGTAATCTATATATATAAATGAGTGATGGCATCACGGCGACCAACAAAGCAACAAAACTACAGGCCCCCCAACCTTGAAATTTGACAAGACAACCCATCATCCACGCCTCTAGGTTGATACAACAAAAATAAAATAAAAATAAAATCCTAATTAGAGGGAGAACAATAATTGTTTTTATCCAATTGCTGCCAGTTAGAGGACTAATCTCTGCCCACTTGGTCTCCTAGCAACCAACTCAGGCCAGGAGACAGGCAGACTTAGGCCTCGGCCTGTTCCACAGATTATCTAATTTGCACTGGATTATATGGCAGTGTAGACTCAAGGCCCTTCCAAACAGCTATATAACCCATTTATAATCTTATATTATCTGCTTTGCACTGGATTATCTGGACTCCACACTGCCATATAATCCACTTCAGTGTGCATTTTATACAGCTGTGAAGAAGGGGCCTCATATAATCCAGTTCTAAGCAGATAATATAAGATTATAAATATAATATGTAATAATTACTGTGATATAGAATCATAGAATAGTAGAGTTGGAAGAGACCTCATGGGCCATCCAGTCCAACCCCATTCTGCCAAGAAGCAGGAAATCGCATTCAAAGCGATTAATAATAATACAGAACAATATAATCTCTAAGATCAGGACAGTAAATAAAGAGCAACACTCTGAAAGCATAAGCCACAGCAACGCGTGGCCGGGCAAAGCTAGTAATATAATATTTTGTGTACCTGTATACATATCATATTGATAATAATATTATAATGTAATACAATATAATACCAATCATAATACAATATAATAATATTAATTGCATATTATATATTAAATGTAATATTACTAATAATATTACGGTATAGTACAATACAGTAATATATAATGCTAATATTGTGCTATGCCAATAATATAATATATTGTATGTACATACAACTTGTAAGCCGCTCTGAGTCCCCTTCGGGGTGAGAGCGGGTGGGGTATAAATGTAGTAAACAAACAAACAAACAAATAAACAAATGGGGGTTTTTTTGCACTACAAATAAGACATGTGCAGTGTGCATAGGAATTTGTATTTTTTTTTTTCAAATGATGATTTGGCCTCTCAACAGCCTAAGGGACCATGAACCGGCCCTCCACTTAAAAAGTTTGAGGACCCCTGCTTTAAGTTTTTAAGAAAAGTTTTCTTTCTAGAATGTCTCTGGCCTTCACATTCCTATACTAAAGTTTGATTGGCTCTCGGGTAACTAAAGGTTGGACCACACTGGTCTAGGACTCAATGGGCCAACTTAGTACCTAAGGAAATTTCTCGTGTTTAACTATTCCGCTTTATTCCTTCCTCCCCTAATCATCAAGTCAGGCATCCTGCCTTGGTTTGGATCTTCAACTGCATTTTGTTCTGCTTTTGCTCAGAGATTTGGCCAGGTGATGATGATGATGAAATGTGTTTCGTACTTTTCATCACAGTCCCAAAGTCCTTGGTATTGAAGCTTTAGGACCAGCTGAGTAGGAAGATACTTAAACCAACAGCTGGAAAGCTATGGAGTCTGAGAGTAGAGGCGGTCAACCCATAGAATATACACTGAACACAAGTTGTTGCCTCTGTGCCTACTCGGGTAGTATGGAATTGGTGTCCTGACTGGTGAGAGAGAACCTGGCTGGAGAATGAATCCCAAGAAGGGCAACAATTTGTCGTCGTCTCACTCGTTCAGTCGTTTTCGACTCTCCGTGACGTCATGGACCAGTCCACGCCAGAGCTCCCTGTCGGCCGTCACTGCCCCCAGTTCCTTCAAGGTCGAGCCAGTCACTTCAAGGATACCGTCCATCCATCTCGCCCTTGGTCGGACTCTCTTCCTTTTTCCTTGCATTTTCCCTAGCATCATGATCTTCTCCAAGCTTTCCTGTCTTCTCATGATGTGGCCAAAATACTTCAACTTTGCCTCTAATATCCTTCCCTCCAGTGAGCAACAATTAGTGTTGTGTAACTTTGTTTGCCCTGAAAAGTGGAAGAACAAATTCTTCTCTCAGCCTTGATCTAGTGACAGTCAGTTGCTTCCATGTTAGTGACATTGGTCAATCTGCTCTGGATGACCTTTAAAGGTGCTTTCCAAGGTGCTGAACCCAATTCACAAAATAAGCTCAGCACCTTGGATATATCTTTCAAAGTAGATTCAGTGTCCTGCTGACTCTCGAGCTGCCAACGATCATAAGTTTCGTCTCTGAGATAGCAATAACATGAAGTGAGTGTTCTTCCTCTTCATACAAATAAATATTGAATAATAGGTTTGCCAGATTCGGGCTATCGCAGTTAGCTGAAGAGTGAAGTAGTTATCTCTCTCTCTCTCTCTCTCTCTCTCTCTCTCTCTCTCTCTCTCTTTCTCTCTCTCTCTCTTTGTATGGGTGTCTATGAACTAGGGAACTCTGTGTACTCTCTTCCCAGCAGAAAGTGGATCCATATACAGTAGAGTCTCACTTATCCAACACTCGCTTATCCAACGTTCTGGATTATTCAACGCATTTTTGGAATCAATGTTTTCAATATATTGTGATATTTTGGTGCTAAATTCATAAATACAGTAATTACTACATAGCATTACTGCGTATAGAACTACTTTTTCTGCCAAATTTGTTGTCTAACATGATGTTTTGGTACTTCATTTGTAAAATCATAACCTAATTTGATGTTTAAT
The DNA here is from genome assembly GCF_035594765.1 of Anolis carolinensis. Taxonomy (NCBI): domain Eukaryota; kingdom Metazoa; phylum Chordata; class Lepidosauria; order Squamata; family Anolidae; genus Anolis; species Anolis carolinensis. The sequence goes on from NW_026943820.1 coordinate 10,159,624, forward strand.
AGGCTTTTCCTTAATGCCTCCTTATTATCCAACATATTCGCTTATCCAACATTCTGCCGGCCCGTTTATGTTGGATAATTGAGACTCTACTGTAATAGAAATTGCTATCCTTCTGTGCATGCATCTTTATGTCTAGCATGGCAGTCCTTGTTTTTACCTCCCCCCCCCACCTTTTTCTTGACAGCCTGAAGGATTGGCCAGTCCATCTGCAAATTACATTTGGCTGTACTTGGATCCTGCTACTTGATACCCTTTGACTTGAGCACAATAATATACTCTTGATTTGAACTTGATGGAACTGTAGAGGGGAAAGAGCATATATGGGTGGACTGTTTCATGGAGAACATAATCAAAAATCATAGATGAGCAGACCTGTCTCATACTCCTGTTCTAAGAATGAAAAATACTGCTTGAAATATTTGGTCGACATTATGTATTGTCATCAAAGCGTGGAATAAGGTTATTCTTGTAACCGCTGGGTGGCTTGGTTGAGTTAGTGCATTCTGTGCAACAACCAAGGAAAAGAAGAAGCAATATCCCACACTGTGGTTACAGAATGAATTAAGTTTACCCCTTCAAGCAATTGGGGGATTGTGTGGTCACTGGTAATTCACCTTGAAATATGTGATCTGGCACTGCTGAATGAAGGCTGAGTGGTTGATGTGGCCAAATACTTGAAGCAGATTTATTCAGCTGCTGGAATGTGTCTAGAATGGTGCTCCTAGACGGTTGGAGAAAAAGCACTCATGGGTGAATATCTTGAAATGGGGAAAAGAAAATACATCTGCCAAGCTAGATGGGTAGGTCAAGGAGAATACAAAAATCTTTTTGGCACAGGAGCAAACTTGAGCAACATGTTTGTTATTGATTGTTGCAGTTACAATCATATTCTTTCTGTCTTCCATTAAACTCAAGGCCCAAGTTCTGTCTTTGAGGAAATATTTTGGCATGTGTCATCAATTGCTTCTTTTTGGCATCCCACTTCGTCCCAATCCATTTGAAGGGAATGCCACTGTCTTCAGCTGAAGTTGTTGGGAGTAGTGTGCTGATGAACTCAAAGCAGAGCACATAGTCCAAACGACAGTCAACTGGTGCTGCTGACCTCTTTGTATCAATCCTATGGAAGAAGCAATATTGAATGAGGGTCTTCTTTCTGTGAATAAGTGTGGTGCAGTAGTTTGGGCATTGGACTACAAATCTGGAGACCGGAGTTTGAATCCATGCTCTTCCATGGCCTTCAGCAAGTCCTGCAATTCTCCCTCCACAAATTTTGCCAAGAAAACCACATGATACACTCACCTTGGGCTCACAAGAAATCGGAAACAGCTTGAAGGCACATAGCAACAAAATGCTTTCTGAATGAGATGGGTAGCAGGATAGCTAGCACTTACCAATAATTTTGATTTTTAAAATCATTATGTGCATGTACTTCCAGTTAGCTCAAAGTAGTGTACAGGTCTTTCCTTCTCTGCAATAACAACCCCAACGTCTTGAAACAGTTGCCCATAAATTTCCTAACCACCACTTGGCAGCTTTGTTGCTTTAAACCCTGCTTCTTGGCAACTAGCTATTCCGTGTTTTTCTGACCTTGGACTGACTATGATTTACAACTCTATTTTACTGGCTTTGTTTATCTGGACTACTGACTTGCTGAATGACTTCTGGACTGGCTGACAACCACTCTATTGCTTCTCCCTTCATCCTGTTGGCTTTAATGTGACTGGCCTGAAATGAATTAACTCCTCAAGGGCTTTTGCACTCCAGTCGACTGGTTCCTGGGTCACTTGTTGACTGGAACATAGGATAGAAACTATCATAGGCATGGGCAAACTAAGGCTCAGGGGGCGGATGTGGCCCTCTGGGCTCTTACCTCAGGCCCTCCTAATTTCCCCTGTCCGTTCAGCATAAGGACATGGCCCATCACATCCTTATGCAGAAAGGACATGGAAGGTAGGCATACAGCAGCCGAGAGCCCTCTGGACTGCTCTCAGCCACTGCATGTCTCGCCCTCCTCCCAGTATAAGGATGGGGTGAGTGGTCTCATGCTTATGCCGAGATGACAGCCTAAGAAAGGCACAGAGTGGCTGAGAGCCCTCCAGAGCACTTTCAGCCATTGCCTGTCTCACCCTCCTTCCCACATAATGCCGAGAGGACAGCCCAAAAATCCGGGGAGGAGGATTGGGGCAGTTGCCACATGTCTCGTTTTCTTCCTAATGCCAGGAGCACAACCTGAGGATGACCAGGGTCCTGTGTCACGCTCTCGTGGCTCCACCCTCTCAGAGGCTGTCTCCCTCCAGGGCCCATCCCACCCAGTGCATGCCCAGCCCCCCCCCCCCAGCCCTCTTGGTCAGGCCCACAATGCAGCCCCAAGGCAATTTTTTCCCATTTATTTATTTACTACATTTATATCCTGCTCTTCTCACCCCGAAGGGGACTCAGAGCAGCTTACAAATCAAATGAACATACAATATATTATTATCATAGCACAATATAAGCATTAAATTACTATATTGTACTATATGATTAGGAGCCCCGGTGGCAAAGTGTGTTAAAGCGCTGAGCTGCTGAACTTGCAGACCGAAAGGTCCCAGGTTCAAATCCCAGGAGCGGCTTGAGCGCCCGCTGTTAGCTCCAGCTTCTGCCAACCTAGCAGTTCGAAAACATGCAAATGTGAGTAGATCAATAGGTATCACTCCGGCGGGAGGTAATGGCGCTCCATGCAGTCATGCCGGCCACATGACCTTGGAGGTGTCTACAGACAACGCCGGCTCTTCGGCTTAGAAATGGAGATGAGCACCAACCCCCCAGAGTCAGACATAATTGGACTTAACGTCAGGGGAAACCTTTACCTTTTTACTATATCATTATATGGTAATATTATTCGTAATATTGCATTTAATATATAATATATAAATGTTATATATAATGTTATGCCTGCGCTATCCTAATCTTTGCATAAGCCCTTTACAGTTCAGAGTTAAACTGGAACAGATTTTCTACCCCAGTGACATGGAAGTGACCAGCTATTGATTGACATTCTCCAGCAACAGGGTCAGCTATCAATGGCCAATTTTCAGAAACAGTGTTTTGGGAGAGCTGGGCTCAAACCAAGGATTGATGGCATTTGCTATAGTGGTAATTTGCCATTCTCTGGATGTGGATGAATCCTCCCAGCTCTTGCTAAACACCATGGTGGTTTTTGGGAAGGGAGAATACTGTGAAGTTTCTACTACTAGGAGAGTTTGAATCAACCATGGCTACCTGAGTTTTCAACGTGTACTGAAAAGTACTTTGTTGATGGCCCAGCTGGCATTGAAGAGACGGAATACAGATCCCCTGCCTAGGTGGCATTTAAGCAGCCCAGTGCCTTTCAATAATTGACGGAGGACTACCGCCACCCTTGGCTTGCCAAATGTCAGTCGGCGCGGCCGTTGGCCTTTCCCCCCTCCCGTGCCTTATTGACTGCTCCTCTCCAAAGTGTGCCTTTAATAATAGTTTAAAGGGTGAGGGGAAAGGGGTTGCTGTGATGCCAGGGTAAATCAGTGCTGCAAACAGAAGAAGATCAAGACAAAAAAAAAGTGTGCAGCATTCGCTTGCTTTTACAATGCACTCTGGGGTAGTGCCATTCAGCTGACTGCTGTGTCTTGATCTGGTTCATCAGGCTGAGGAAGGCTTGTAAGTCTTGTGCTTTGGTAAAAAAATGATATTCCTCTGTGTGTGCATATGTCCTTTTGTGTGGGAGGAACAACACTGATAAACAAACAGATACACGTACACCTTTTTAAGGAACAGAGAAAAAAACATACCTTTTGTTTAGAATGAGGAAATAATAAATGAATGTTCCAAATTTGGCATCAGCAAGGTACTGTTCCGAAGTTACGTTCCTCTCCCTATGGTACTGTTTGCCCATCTACTCATGTTAATGTTGCTCTTGTGATTATTGTTATAGATCTACCAATCTAGGTGAGAAGAGAAAGCTTTCCCTCAAGTGAAGCCTCCATGGTCCTGGTTGTAAGCCTTGCACTTCCAGTCCATATGTGTTACACATACATCATACTACGATTCCATTTTAATGCTTATAATTGTATCCCATGAAATCCTGGGATTTGTAATTTGGCAAGACACTGCAGTTTTCTGGCTGAAAACACAGCCCAATCCTTTTTTTTTCTTGGTGTCTTCATTTTTAGACCTGTTCCTGGGTATCTTTGGGACACTGATTCAGAAAATTGCATTGGATAGACTGCATCAGTCCCAGTTTCTTAGATATGGTTATCATGATTTTCTATGAGCAAACAGATGAAGACTGATAGAGGGCATATGTTCTGTATCTCAGAACCTAGAACTGATAAGGGAAAACAGATGTTGTTTTTGGAATCAGCAAATCAAATATACCCAGAAACAGGTCTAACATTTGAGGCAGCAAAATGTGTTTTGGCCAGTGAGATCGTTCTTCCTAAACCGGGCAGCAGCAAAAGTGTCAGCAAATACAGAAATCCATGAACAATCAAATCCACAATTGAAAATGGAGAAGTACAACTACATGCATCCTCTGAATTTGCAGGATTGACTTTTCTAGATCTGATTATGCACAGATTTGATGTAAATGTTATCTCTGGAAATCTCTAGGTTCTCCAGTGCATTCAATGGTCAATGTCCTCTAGGGCCATACTGGAGGACCTAGAGTTTCCTAGAGAGAACACATTTTTTGGAATCTCTAGGTCCTCTAGTGCAATTCTATTATCAATTTTGTCACAGTCTTTGCTTGGCATGATTTGTTAAGAGGAGTTTCCTATTTCCTTTTTGTGAAGCTTAGAGAATGTGACTTGCGCAAGATCAGCAAGTGGACTCTGATTCCAACCCTGGTCTCCAGAGCATTGGTCCAAAACGCAAACCACTCTACCACACTGGCTCTCCTGTAAGGCTAATAGTTGACAATTAATAAACTTTAGATGAACCCCACTAGGAAAGGACATATATTATTAAGCCTGTGTACCAAGAGAAGTTAAAACTGTTTGTATAACCTTTCTTTCAAAGCATCAAAGTTCTAGCTCTGTTAGATGGTGTCCACTAATCCTGCCAATCTGTTTTATCAACATGGTTGTCGTTTTTATTTTATTTTGATGTGGGTTTTTTGGTATCTGTAGCTCTTTTTGTTTAAAGAGCTTCTATTGAAAGCAGTTACACACATCAAACAACCATTTAGCCACTGTCAACTAAAATCACTTTCAGACTGTTGTATCTGTTCTGTTTTGCCTGGGGGAGGAGGAAGCGGTAGGGAGAGAAGGCAAAGAAAGAATACTGTCAGGTGAGAATTTAAGCTTTGTTTTTTTCTTTTTGGTCAAGCTTGGTCTACCCACAAGTTTCTCTTTGTTTTGTCCATCACAGTTTATATAAGGGTAAACAGAAGAAATGCCTTTGTAGTTGCAGGTGAAGACTAAGAAGAGATTTGAGCCCATGTATAGGAGAAGCACAGTGACCAAAACAAAGATAAATACACCGTTCAAATTGACCAGAACTGCAAATCATTGCATATATATATATATATATATATATATATATATATATATATATATATAAATAGAGAGAGAGAGAGAGAGAGAGAGAGAGAGAATAGGAAGAAAAAGGATTGGGAAGAAGTTATGTCAAAGAAATAGAACTGAGCTTGCTGATTTAAGAAGTGAACTGTCTTAAACTTTGCTGTTCCTTCCCAACAACAGTAGTGGCAAAATGTGATGCTGAATATGAGTTTGTCTATTGGTTCTCCATACAACTGAGTAGGTAAGAGAACTAGAAGTTCACCTGAGAAGAATTTCTAGGTCCTCCACATCTACTCTATAGTCAACTTCTGTCAGAAAATGACCATAGTCACACCAGAGGACCTACAAATATCTAGATAAATGTATTGTAGCCTTTTGAGCAATGGATAGGACCATGGAGACCAAGGTGGCCCAAGTTCTACTTCTGGTTCTATGTATGCAGAATTCCACATATTCTTGGCAACTAAACAGTATCAGGCCTAATTAATAGTTGGATAGGGAACTACCAAGAAATACCAGGAAAAGTAGGCTATATTTCATTGGCAGGCAATGACAAGCCATCTCTGAAATTCATAGTGTTGTCATACCTCTACGGGAGTCTTGAAGGTGTGCATACGGGTATATAATTACAATCTGTTCCAAGTGGCTTTTCAGGATCATGCAACTAAGAAATGGGATATAAATCTTATTATAAAATGATATTAATATGGCTAATCTTAAATCATCCATTCTGCTGTTTAATTATGCATTCCCTCCATGTTCTTACATTGAACTTGCTGTTGAATGAACCTGGGATCTATTTTTTTTTGTAAAGAAGAGAAATAAATTCAAAAATACGAATGGAGTTTGAGAGGTGAGACTTTTCTTGAGAGTAACTAGTAGCTAGAAAATATTTGAATTCATCTCTCGCAAATGTTGCTATATCACCATATTGATTTCACAGAATAAATTTTGCACCATTTGTCAGAATGTATATACAGGGTTGGATTCACCAGCCATTTAACGAAGATATTTTTTTTGTTTTTGCAGGTTGAGTTCGAATGGCTACGGCAATTTTGGTTCCAGGGTAAACGTTATCGAAAGTGCACCAACTGGTGGGATGAGCCGATGGCAGCTCTAGAAGAAAAATGGAGAAAGATGGAGTTAAAGGTAAGTGTCTTGGCATCTTCTGACCATATGGTGTCTCAACACTGACTGCAACTTCCCATTGGTCATTTTGCTGAGTTGATAGAGTTTGTTAGTGAAATCTAACAATCAGAACAATGGTTCCCAAACTTTGGTTCTTCAAATGCTCTGGACTTCATTTTCCAAAAGTCCTGACAGTTGTCTAAGGTGGCCTGAATTCTAAGGGGGTTGAAATCCAAAACACCTCGCGAAACCAACATTTGGGAATCACTGCATCAGGAAAATAAATAATCGCTACATCAAATGTCTAAACTATAACCAGCAAGTTGTGGTTCAGAGGAACACTATTTTAGATACCAGTAGACAGGTGAAAGAGCGGTAGGAAAAGAGTTATAATTGTACAAAAAGAAAATGTATAACCTTTTTTTCCATGGATTTGATATCCATGGTTCCCATGCTCCAAAAAATACCCATTCCAGAATTATTTGTGGTCCTCTCTAGGTCCTCTAGTGCAATTATATGGTATGCTTCTGACCCAAGTATAGTGAAAATATAAGGTTCGTTATTATCCACAGGGAATCTAGCAATACATCCCTCATGGATCATATAATATATCTCCTTCTTCCGCTTTGTTTTGCTTTCTCCATCTTCAAAAGTCCCAAAATCTCATTTCTTTGGTGTAGGTAAGCCCAAGGAACTCATTGAAATAAAACAAAATTGAATATCTCTGCCTTGCTTTATTTTAATTTGCAACACATTATCAATGATTTCCTCAGAAAGCATAAGCTGTGTCTCTTTGACCCTACATATTTAAGAGTACCATAATGCTATTTCAACTGCCATGGTTGCAGCCTGAGCAAATTGTGTTTGAGAAGGTGATAGTAGCTGAAAATTCGAAATGTCCCTCCCTAAACTTCAAATGCCAGGATTCCTTGGGATGTACAGTGGACTGTCAGTGTCCCCAGGTTTAGTTCCAGGAGCTCCAAAATCCTTGGATGCTCAAATCCCATTGCATTCAATGGTATAGTAAAATTGTGTTTCTATTGTAATCCAGTTGGAAGTCAAAGTGCGATCTTTGTTTAGTGTGAATCATTGTTTAGCCTGATGAGAACCTTGTGCAAAAACATACGAGGAAAACTATCTCCTGGGTTGCAATTTTTTTTAATCAATTCATACTTCTTGTAAAAGTGGTGAATACTCCAGAGTTAAGTACAAATTGCAAGTTTAATTAGAATTTGGTGGCAAGGATGGGAATGTTGCATCTATCCAGGATTTTGGGAAATGACAACTCTTCTTAACATACATAATTTGGGAAAGCATTTATTCGTCAGGCAATCATGATCTCCTCTAATTTTGTAACCATGGTGTTCAGCAATCTCAAAAGTTGTTTGGTTGTTACTTTATTGGGCCTATGCACTACGAATATGGGTGGGAGGAGGAAAATCTTACATACCCAGAGAAATCTCAAGGGTTGAGTTGTCCGTGATTGGTGTGAGGTTTCCATGTGTCCCTAATTAGAAACATGGCACTGTCAAGTGTATCTCCTTTCAACGGGACTTGGGATGATATTTATCAGTGTGCTTTTTTTAGGGGGGGGGGGGAGCCAAGACAGGAGCTGCTTCTAATTTAAAATCTTAAAAGGACAACTTTAAAAGTTTATGACTTCTAACACATTAATCTCCATTAATTTGCCCAATTGAGGGAGACAGAAGGGAATGTTAATTGGGAATGTCTGTTGTTTTTATTGCGTCTGTGAGTACATTTGGGAGCTTGTTCTAGTAGTGTTCTAGTAGAGAGTCACAGTCCTTTCCTTATCCCCTTACTCCAGCCCAGTGATACAATTTTTCATGTGTTCAATTCCTGTTTGCGAAAAATTTCAAACTCTTACAAAAACACACCTTTGGTCAGCAGGGGACACTGTTGAGCTACTATATTCAACTAGCGTTTTTTTGCGGAGCCTCATTTGAAAGGGATGGAAAAAAAATCCTGCCTCGACATGTTGGTATAAGTATCAAAAAATTTAGCCCTGTTTCTTCAAGTTAACCATAATCTCTAAGATGCCGTAATACAGGAAATCAATTGTGGGCTAACAAATTCAACAGCAATTTAACATAAAAAAGTGCAGTGTGTTGGAACAGATCTCGTTTCTATGGAATTAAGTGATTAAAACATAAATAAACCTGTGCTTCGCATAAAGATAATGTTTAAATTATAAAGGCTGAGCTGTTCTTTTTTAAAAAAAATATGTATATACAGATGTACACATAGTCGCTTTGCCTACTTCTCTCCAAATTTTAATCCTGCTTGGAACCAAAGCAAACTCTTTAGTTAAAACCATGGAAAGGGAAACCATCGAGACTGTGATGTTGGTCTGAAACAAACAATTGTTGTTGTGTTTTTACACATATTTAGAAGCTATGTTTTAACGACAGACTTTATTCTTGGGATACCTTTCCTTTATAGAGCCCAAAATGAAACTACTGTTTTTTTTATCTCATTTCAAATACCTCCAAAAATAATATATTTCAGGTTCTCCCTCCCCACTTTTATAGCATGGTTTTGTTTAAAACTAGATTTTTTTTTGCATATTACAGTAAGTGTGTAGATTTTTTTAAAAAATATTCTAATGTTTATTCTTGGCATTTCTTTCCCAAAGGATGTTTTTTTGCTCAAAGCCTCACTCTTGTGATGTAAATGTTAAACCTTTCATTTGAATGACATTCTGATAAAACCACATTCTCTTCTGCTCTCTCTCTCTCTTTCTTTCTCCCTCCCTCCTCCCCATTATTACTTCATGAATTTATGAACAGCTAAAGCCAAAGCGGTTTAAACTTTGGGTATCCTCCATTTTCCCTCCCTCTTTCCGCATCCTCCTTACAAAAAAATAAATAAATATGAAAGCGATTCAAATATTTGTATATATTTTTTTTAATTTTAGTCACCCAAGATAAGTGCTTTATCGTGCTCCACATCAAGATAAAGTTCTGGGTGAATTCAAAGGCAGAGTTACCATTTGAAAGGGGTCGCGGAAGCTTTGCTTTCTGGGTAGAATCTGTTTTGAAAGGCTCAAATCTCATGTGATGCCAAAGAGCCTCCGCCGAAGCTGTTCTGAGATTCTGCACAGAGACAATTTGTCTCCCAGGGTCTAGTCTCATGCAAAACCTTGCAAAATTGACATTTATTTTACCTATAAAAATGTTTAACGCGGTGTGAAAGATTGGCCGACGAGGGGGTGTTAGGAAAGATGCTTTTGAAAGAAGGGAAAAAAAACAGTGAAGGAGAGAGAAAATTTGAGAAGCATCTCTATCATGCATCATCATCATCAACATCATCATTATTATTTTGCCTTAACACACAGGAAAATAACTGACACTAAACATATATTTTATTTGTCATTGATATATATCTTAAGTGGTCAGTGAATGATATATTTCTACTGAGTCCTTTTTAACACAATCCTTTATATGCTTTTTAAATGATGTAAATAATTTTCTAAGTTATGAGATATTACTTCGCCACCTTGTTTGACAATCCATTTAACAATGAAGTTATGTATTTAGAACTTATTTAGTTATATATTTAGACCATATTTGACCATTATTCACTTCAGAGCATCACTTCAGTAGTAAAGCATGCCATTTTCCTTGTAATATTTTAAAAACTTAACATTGTTATTAATATTATTATTATTATTGGCAAAGGTTCAATTAAGGCCAGCACAAGTGTGGAGGAATTTAGTGTGCGGTTCGTGGTCCTGGTAAAACAATCCCGCCACGATGTTTGACTGAATGGTAACCTTCAAGGAAATAAATATTGCAATAATCAGAGAGCAAGAATCAAGCGGAGACCCTTAGTCCTTTCTTATTAAGACTGTCGCTTTCTTTCATGCCATCTGCTCGAGGCCGAAATGACATGTGCGTTTCCAAACATGTCAGTGGCCACCCTCAAAACATTCCCCTGATTCAGGCCATGGGTTAGGGTCATTTATTCAAACTTCCGGCACAATCATTGTGCAAACTACATCGCTCCTGTTGTCCCAGATGGTGTGGAAGAAGAATGGATCACGTTGTTGGTGGTAGCGGGAGACCTATTCATGTACCTTCTTTAATGCGTACATGTGCTTTTAGCCTGTCCATTTTTTTCCAATCCTTTCAATAGGAGATTTATGTCTGTCAAGGTTTTGCTGCACTAGTGAAATGTGGCTTTGCAAATTTGTTTTTACAAAACTGGGAAACATGGATCCGAAAAGTAATAGTTCACATCTTAAGCAGGTGGGAGACTGGAATAACTTAGGATGAGTTTTAGAGAGGAAAACTCTTACAAATTCTGACTTCTTATATTCTTCACCAGCCCCATCTTCTTTCTTCATCCCAGCTGCCTTTTATGGATTGGATTGGGAGGAAAATTGCTCAGGAGTCACCATACATAGAATTGCTTGCCAATTTTATGCCTCTGCAGTTGACTTGTGAAGATAATGGGTATATAATGGAGGATGTGATAAAGCAGAGAATATATATCCATTCCTTATATGGGATAAGGATTGAATTGTCAGATTGAAAACTGAAGGGGACTTCTGTACCTTTAGTTGTAGTGAAGAAGAAGGAGTTTCAGCAGGTGTTGCTTGTCATGCAAATGGGCAATAAGCAACACATTTAAATGCCCTCTTTCTACCATTTTTAAAAGTATAGGAGATCTTTCTAGGTTATACTTTAAAGGGATCTCTGTACCTTTAGTTATGGTACAGAAGAGGGATATTTGGCATGTGTTACTTGTCATACAACCAGGTGGCTAAATTCAATAGTGGCCAAAATGCTCTCTTTCCATCAGTCTTAAAGTTACAGGAGTCCTTACCAGGTCTTGCATTACAGGGGCTCCTGTACCTTTAGTTATGGCACAAAAGAGGAAAAATAATCATTTGTTGCTTGTCATGAAACCAGGTAACAAGCATACTGACTCAAATTTCCTGTTTCTAACAGCCTTAAAGGTACAGGAGCCCTTTCCAGATTTTGCATTATGGGGCTCCTGTACCTTTAGTTATGGCACAAAAGAGGAAAAAATATCATTTTTTTCTTGTCATGAAACCAGGTAACAAGCAATACTGGCTCAAGTTTCCTCTTTCTAACATCTTTAAAGGTACAGGAGCCCTTTCCAGGTTTTACTCTGGCATCTTAGATGGAGATCATAGGCTGCAGCAAAGAAAGTAGGTATAATCCATGCTGCTTACTGGATGTATGGAGCATAAAAGCAATATGGGATATTAGTGTTGCCAGGGTAAAATCAGGACAAGGATCCTGTACCTTTAATGGCAGGTAGAGAACATTTAAGTGGACAGTTCTTGCATGACAAGCAGTACTTGCCAAAAATCCCTTGACTATGCAATAATTAAAGGTACAAGAGCCTCTTTTGGGATTCAGCAGGCAATCTTAGTTGAGATGGTCTTGTATGGTCCAAATGTTGAACAAATTGAATAGGACACCCATTTCATTGTTAAAAGGTAAAGGTAAAGGTTTCCCCTGATGTTAAGTCCAGTTGTGACCGACTGTGGTGCTCATTTGTAAGCCGAAAAGCCAGCATTGTCCATAGATAATGTGGTCGGCATGACTGCATGGAGCGCTGAAGCGGTACCTATTGATCTACTCACATTTGCATGTTTTCGAACTGCTAGGTTGGCAGGAGCTGGGGCTAACAGCGGGTGCTCATTCCGCTCCCGGGAATATCATTGTTGGTTCAAATGAAAAAGAAGTCAAACGGAGTGATACCTAAGTTGGAGGGGAAATGCTTTTAGGCTCTATACTCTGATGAAAGAAAGAGAAAAAAGGCCTGTATCATCCAATTCCATCTCTTTTGTGACTTCAAAATTGAATAATACCACCAATATTAACACATATTTATTTACAAGTTAATTCAGAAGAACAGCTGGAGAAATGCATTGTCTAGGAGTTTAAGAAATTAAAAGAATAAAGGTTTGAACAGCGTTTTATTTTCTGCCTTTCCTCCTTGGCAGCCCGACGCAAAACACATTATGCAAGGACAAGCCCAGCTGATTCCAGCCGACTTCCTAATAAATATGTTTTTTAAGGACTGAGACGAGTGACGTTGCCGATCTCCATAAACAGGGAAGGAAATTCGGCGCTCTCCCCGGTTGCTGAGCGTCTATCACATCTCCCTCGTATAGATATATTTACAATTCTGAGCGATTTCAAAGCTAAGCTTCCAAAACAAAATGTGTGCTCAAAGCACAAAGGGCTGTGTTTACGATTCTCTTTGAAGTGGTTTCTACCCCCCTTCTTCTCCAGACCCCCCCTCCTTTTTTTTTGCAATAGGATAAGGAAAATTTTAGAAACTGTCTGATAGTGTTCAGGGTAAATACTTAAACCCCTTTAGAGAATTTCACACACAGATACTGTGCAGTAAAAAAAGGATACTTATGTTTCCTAAAGCTGCTACAGCCTACAGCTTTGTACTTAAAGACAGAGGTGTTGAATAGAATTCTTCCGAGGATACATCCAGTGACAATATCTACAGGAACATCAGAGCAAACCAATGGATAGCACTTACTTTCTTTTTTCTCTCCTCTTTCTGCTTTTTTTCCTTCTTTTTTAACCCTTCTGTGAACTGCTGGAGATCGACATGTCGGCAGGAAAGATTATTTTTTTGTTCTTTTTCTCAAGCTGGAATTGATCAAGAAAATACCTCACCATCTCTTTTTATTGAAATGAATGGGAACAGAACATCTTATAGGTGATATCGGGTGAACGCAAAACCATAAGGGTCTGTCTATTCTCTCAAGGTGCAATTCTCTCTAGAATTAATGCAATTTGATGCTACTTGGACTGCTATGGCTCAATGCTATGGAATCAGGGAAGTTGTAGTTGTAAAAGGTCTTTAGTCTTCTCTACCATAAAATGCTGATACCTCATCGAATTGCATTACCTCCAGTGGTAGAGTACAGAGAAGTCCCCCTGTTACAGTTTTTAATTCCCAGGTAGGTATATCCTAGATACTCATGGATAAGTCTAGAAATCAATCCAAGAAACCTGGCCGACTTATCCATGGAGCAATGTAACTACCATGCCTTTACTTTTATCACAAAAGGAACCATCTTAAAAGGAGATCTGAACCCCTTGATTTATCCACAGGTTGTATCACAGTCTATAGTTTTCACCCCAAAATGTGCTCTCGACTTATACATGAGGTTGACTTGTGCATGAGTATACAGGCAGGTTCTGCCAACCTTGCAGTTCGAAAACATGCAAATGTGAATAGATCAATAGGTACCCCTCTGGCGGGAAGGTAACAGCACCAGTCATGACCTTAGAGGTGTCTATGGACAACGCCGGCTCTTTGGCTTAGAAATGGAAATGAGCACCAACCCGCAGAGTCGGACACAACTAGACTTAATGTCAGGGGAAAACCTTTACCTTTACTATACAGGCAGTCCCCAAATTACGAACAAGATCGGTTCTGTAGGTCTATCCTTAAATTGAATTTGTTAGTAAGTAAGAATAGATACATTTTTAAAAGTGTAACTTCAGCCAAAAATATATATTGTTTAACATAGCATAGCATAGGGGAGGGTTAACAATCCCTGTGGAGTTTCTTTTGCTGGCTGTGCCCTTGTTAACATTTTCCCATACTTTCCATTCCTGTGAGAATTGGATTTTGGAAAAAAAAAAAGGCTTGTTCTGGAAACAAGGACTGGAGAGAAAGCTTCAGCGGAGACACCTTTTCCCCATGATACGTAATAACTATTCCAAGAGTGGATTTCCCTTTCTTCTGAGGGATAGATTTGGCTCACTTTCTGTTGCCTCACCCCCTATTCATAACTATGATTGTAGTTTGGGAACTGCCTGTATATGGTATATGTTTCAGGAGAAGGTAAAGGTAAAGGTTTCCCCCTGACATTAAGTCTAGTCATATCCGACTCCGGGGGTTGGTGCTCATTTCCATTTCTATGCCGAAGAACCAGTGTTGTCCATAGACACCCCCAAGGTCATGTGGACGGCATGACTGCATGGAGCGATATCTATTGATCTACTCACATTTGCATGTTTTCGAACTGCTAGGTTGGCAAAAGCTCCCCGCTCCCCAGATTTGAACTGGCAACCTTTCGGTCAGCAAGTTCAGCAGCTCAGTGGTTTAACCCGCTGTGCCACCAGGGGCTACATTTCAGGAGAAGAAACTGCTAAAACCACTTCTGAATACATTTGGTATTTGCTACAGTTTAATGCTGGTGTTTGAAAATGCGAACAGTTGAGAAGCTTGTTGTCTAATTTTAATTTAGGTCTTGTCTTCAATTTCATCATTTGGATAAAAATTTGGCATGTCGGCAGTTCTGTTAATAATGCTCAGTATTGGCACTATGTTAAGGAACTTTAAAAAAATCTTGTAACTTTGGTTTGGGAAATTAGTTTTATCGCAGGTGAATGCATGAGGGTTTTCCTTTTTTGGCATAATTCAACATAGAACATTGGCTAGGTTGGTGCTTTCCCTTCTATTTGTAAGAGAGGTTAGTCCAGGAATTGTCCTTAAAGGCTGATAGTTCTCTGTTGTGTTTCCTACGACTAAGACATTTTGGATGAATGGGGAATTGGCTGAGACAGACGCATCGGAAGGAAACCAACAGATCTGCACACTTTTCACCTTCCTTGCACCGAGGAAAGACACAGTTGAGGAAATGGTTAAACAAAGACAAGAACCAAACCTTGCCATCTCAGCTCGGCTTCTCTGAGCAATTATTGTTAGAGATTTCTCTCTGTGATATTAACTTTGGAGTCTCTGTGTCTGGAAGTGGCTCGAGGAGCTGAGCTTAAATCGAATCGGCAATAACAGCATCATCGATGTCAGCCAAAATCAAGATGACTTTATGCGCTTCTTTTCCACACTTAAACGTCGCTTTTAAAAATGTTCATTAAATGTGCTGCATCCAATGAGGGAGAAAGAAGCCGGAGTGGCCACGGGTCCCTCCCTTCCTCTCTCCTTTTGGTACTTTCTTTATAGAAAGGTCTAAAAGCCAAGTCCAAATGTTATCTTTGCTTCTGCCGGTGCAAAGGGTGCTGCTCTGTGTCTCATAAAGATTTCTGGCACAGTGAGAAAACCTGGTCAATTTCAGATTCTTTCTTGGGACCTGTCTGAAGTGTTGACAAGCGGCTCGCCTGAATATTAATACACTCTCCATCATCAAAAGCTGTTGCATACCCAAAGGATGAGAAATATTTTAATCAGCTTTCAGCTTGTCTAGCAAGAGGCAGTTTATTCCATTGGGATTTTACATTCACACACTTCATTTTTTTTGTCTCTGTGCATACTTTTCGCTTCCTCTCCGTGTTACTTTGAAAAGTGGAGTAAAGGAAACAAAATTTTGCCCCTTTCCTGGTCAATCTTGTATTTCAGTGGCTTGAAATTTTTAAAAAATAAACCAAATGATCCTCCCTTCCTTGCTCATCTAGATATGTAGTGTCAGAGAATGATGCTAAGATACAAATAATTGCCAGATGAGACAAAAGGTCTGCTCTGAATATATTGGTTTTTGGGTATGTGCATATTATTCACTTGATCACTGTTTTTCCCTGTTTCATTGCTAAGCACTGCTTGTATTTATTGAAGATTTAATTTTTTGTCCTAAAACTGTAGCAAACATCTTTGTCATAGAAGTACAGGTTCTGACTGTGTAATGTGTGAAAGCAACCCTGGCAAAATGATTCAAGTCTCCAGATGTCCATAACAGGGATAAACCAGCTCCAGAGGCCATTCTTTCAGCCTCTGGGACTTCTAGGGTGCATTCATATCTGTCCATCCATGGCATCCCAAAAGTGATGTGGAAAAATAAGAAACCTTCTATATTCTTTTCTATAGATTTTTTTCTGCCATAGAATAAGGATGTTTTTATGTTTCTCTAGAGCAGTGGTTCTCAACCTGTGGGTCCCCAGATGTTTTGGCCTTCAACTCCCAGAAATCCTAACAGCTGGTAAACTGGTTCGGATTTCTGGAAGTTGTAGGCCAAAAACATGTGGGGACCCCAGGTTGAGAACCACTGCTCTAGACCAGTGGTCTTCTTGACATGGTTTGTTTAGAGGTGATTTTCCTTTACCTTTCATTGAGGCTAAGAGATTGTGAGTTGTCCAAGGTCACCCATTGAGTTTCCACAACCAAATAGGGATTCGAATCTCTATCTCCATAGTGATTTTCCAACATTTATGACAATACATCATATTGGCTCAAATTATACTGATTACCACATAGAGACAATCAAAACAGGAGCTTACATAAGGAGGAGGTTGAATTCTTCATACTTCTAGCTATCCCCATTCCCCTTGTTTAGCAAAAGACATCTACACAAAATGGACACATGAACAAGTCCAACGTGGGCTCCTAAATATTGAGGGATATCTTACACATGGAGCTCTAAAAATACTGTACTTATTTTCATCCTTTCCTCTTTCAATTGGAGTCCACCTATTTTTTTGTCACAAGACAATCAAGTTGGTCCCAAGTCTCCACTGTAAGTTTCATGACCAAGTGAGATTTGATTAATAAATCTTTTCACAGTAGAAGTTTGACAGAAAAACCAGAATAGAACAAACCAAAGTTCTGTTTGATCAGCATTCTGTTGCCAGAAGAGGAAGACCAATTTGTGTTGAGATAATCCATAATCGAAATGTAACTCTAAAGATCAAATGTTCACTTAGAAAGTAATTATGGCTGACACTCTAACCCCACCTCCAATGTCATTAGATACTGTTATTATTCCTATTATACTCATCTATAATTAAAAATGTTGACCCTCAAAAAACTCTGCCAACTTATCCATGGGTTAGTGTAAATACTGTACTTTACCTCTTATCACAAAATGAACCATCTACTTCTCAGAGAAGAATGTTGAAAGGTAATGGCTTTGTTTCAAAAAATGAAGATACACTAATGTATATCGTACTATGAGTAGCATCATGCAAATAGACCTTGCCTAAAACAAATTGTGGATTTGGATGTATGTTTAATTCCAGTCTTTCCTGGAAGCTTTCTTCCAAGTGTGGACCTCTGGTTGAGAAAATACAGTAATGGCAACTGACATCTATTAATATCTGAAATTGTGACGAAATCCATAGTGTGGTTGTTGCTAGAAGTTGGAAAGACTAAAGCTACTACAATCACTTGGAAGCTTCACACTATGCAGACCATTTGTAAAGGTTCCCATTTCCGCTGAGTCCTGATCTTGATCCTAGCAGGTCAAAACTAGGTCAAGTTCAAATACTTTAGTTTAATTACTTTGTAGATAACACCTTTGTGCCTGGATGGGACTAAACCAAGGAGGTGACTTTAATCTAAATGCCATAACCTGCATTATTTTAGCCTAGGAGATGAGGGACATTTGATTTTAAGGTTCAGTGAAATATAATAGATTTAAATGCAATCTAGATCTCATTGGATAATTTCTGCAGCTGACTTACTTGCAATGGGATTGAGCATATCCAAAGAAGGCGTATGCTCTGGAGAGAAGTGAAGCAGCTAGAAATAAATGTGTATGAATTTAAATATCCAGCCATCCTTTGCAATGTTGTGAAAGGTTCAAGTCTCCTCCAAGTTTTGCGGCATGTTAAAGAGTCTCCTTTCCTGGTGTCTCCCACTGTTTGTGCCATTAAGCAAAGCCGGAGCCTTGCTTATATGAGGTGTTACAATTTCCTGATGACTGGCTATATTATTTATGATCCAAAGGGTGCTAATCCTGTAGCAATTAACACCCAATTTGACTCAACGGTGCGGTGGTGATGGTCAAAGATTTCCTTTCCTTCTTTTTTTGGTTCTGTGTTGGATTGTATTCCCTTTTTGGCTCACGTTTGCCCATGTCCTTTCTTATTCTTGGCATTTAACTTATGATTTGCAAAGTGCTATTATCTTATTATTATCTTATTATTGGGGGAAAGGGTTGTGTCCACAACCAGCTGCTTATAACATTGTTTTCTTTTGAGTAACTTCTTTAACGTTAAAGACTACAGTAGTAAATGGTGGAAGATTTATATTATTTGAAGAGGAACCCAAGACATTTTTTAGATATAAAACTACGTTTGGCTCAACAAAACAAAAATATTCCAGGTATATTGGACACAATTCTGCCTGTATAGAAAGGAATTATTCGCTTCAGCTAAATGTTGGGAAAGTAATACAGATAGTGTTTCCTGTGGGTATGTTGAGTGGTTGAAAGCCAATGTGGTTTGAGTGTTGGACTCAGATATTAGGATAAAATCCCTGCTCAGTCATGGAAACCTACTGAGTGACCTTGGGCAAGTCAACTCTCAACACTTCAGAGGAAGCCAAGAGCAAAACCCCTTTGAACAAATTCTGCAAGAAAACTCCATGATTAGGTTGTCATTAATAAGAAGTTACTCAAAAGCAAACAAGTGTTGAGTTTGTATCCCTTCTTGGTCAGATGTATTGCAACCTAGCAAGTTTGTAGGAATACATGTCCTTTTAATTTATATCTATGCAATGTGGAATTTAACAAATGGTCAATGTGGTTGGATCCTGCATGCTCTTACTGTTGCCCAAAGACGTGCATTCCATGGTTGGAATACATCATATATTGTCCAATTGTTAAAGAGTCTTACTGCCTTTAACCACTCGCAAATATGGAAATATGGCCAAAATTATTCATTGGGAACCATGGTCAATTGTATCAGTATTGCTGGAACATGACAAGTCTGTAGAGGAGATGTTTCTTTGTGCAATAAAGTTATCCCAACAAAGTAGAACAATAAAAAATCAGGGTTCCTACTCACCCGAATCCTCACAGTGTGAACAAGGACTTATCTTGAGGCATGTTGCTTTTATCCTTTGAAATGTGATGCTGGAGAAGAAGTCTATGGGTACCATAGACTGCTAAAAAAAAGCCAAATAAACTAATCTTACAGCATATAATCTCCAGTCAAGTTGACTTTGAGTTGAGGCAACTCTATGAATGAGAGACCTTCAAAGATGACTACGCTGAGCTTGTTGTATTTTGAACTTACGATAAGATGACATGTCTAACTGGAAAACATTAAAATGCTTTAGAAAGTGGAAGGTAGGAGGAACAAAGGAAGACTGCCCTACAAATGGGTTAATTCAAGCAAGAAAGCCAAAGCCTGAGTCCTAAGGTCTAAGCAGGGCTGTTGAGGACCAAAAGCTTTGAAGGTCTCTCATTCATAGAGTTGCTTCAACTCAAAGTCAACTTGACTTGAGATTATGACATCAACAAGAAATGTTGCCTTCCACATGAGGGAAGGAGAAAGAAATGACAAGGCTATAGATTCCTCTCTTTGTGTATTGATTCCAGTCCAATAAGTTATGCTGAACAGGGCTAAAAGTGTACAGGAGAGCTCAAAAACTGTGGCTGCTCATTCCAGCCATCCTGAACTCACAGTCCAACAATTTACAGTTATTTTAAGCCGTCTGAACACATGAGGATTCCGTTTTCTTTAGTTACCACCTTTCAGTTCATCATTAGTGAAGCTGGTATTTATTTGAGTAAAATCACATGAATGATTTATTTAGGTTAATTAACCTAGTTAAGGAAACAGAACACCTTGGAGATGAAACCAAGACTGCTCCCAGGGCTAGGAAGCTTGGCATTGCAGCAAATCAGTTCCAGATTTACAACATAGTTCAGGAGTAACTGGAGACTCCGCCTGCAAATATTTCTCCTAAGTTAAAGGATGTGAAGAACTCAAAAAATGGCTCATTTGCCATCAACTGTTCCAAATAGCCTCCTCTTGAAACTCTGATCTTGCCAGCTGTTGGCACAAACCTGGAACCATCCAATTGCCCTTCAAGTTATGATTAATGTCCATTTCTAATGTGCTGAACAGCCATATATATGTGATCCACTTGCAAATGTTTATATATATATATGTTACGCATCATACTTAATCTTACTCCCTGTAACCAAGTCTAGGCAGAATTTTTCTTAGGCAGAACTAAAGCTTGAAAGTAAGCAGATATATTTTGCAAAACAAAACGAATATAGTTGGTTTGGTAAAAAAATAGTTGCATAGCATTGGGAATGCAAGCACTATTCTTCCTTTGCTGAAACTGAGTTTTCAAGTCAACATTCATTTTCTTGTCTCATCTCCATTTTTCAGACTGTGAAGTTGATTTGCGGTCTCCAAGATATTCTTCATTTCCAGGTTGTTGTTAAAACACAACTGAACTATCTATATTATAATGCTTGCAATGTTCTTCCAAGTCAGGATCTGAAACAAATATAATGGACTTCTAAAGATGATTTGAAATGAGAGGGCAACTCCACAAATTTCTGTGGGAATCTATTGACCGGTTAGACTTAAAAAATAACCCTCTTTTGGGGTGATTCCTCAAAAATACAGCAGAGTGGCAGAACCACATTTCATAAGTAGCAGAAACTTACGTGTGGTGAGCTTGGAGAGGCCTTTGTTTCTTAGGATGGCAAAGGATTGCAAAGTCTCCTTGAAAGTTCAAAAACATTTATTGAGGTAAAAAGAAATTCATTATAGATAGAAAAGGTTATTGGAGCTAACTAGTTCTCTAGGCTAGCTACTAAGGAAGGTAAGAAGGTAAAAATAACAAAATATCTAAATAGCTACATTTTGCCAGGAGAGAGGGCAAAATGTGCCTGTCTCAGGTTGAAGACAAAGGAGGAAGAGAGAATGGCTGACCAAATGGTCAAAGACTTTTGGGCAATTAACATTCCAATTAGATAGAGGAAGTTGCCTCATCCCTAAAGGGTTCACATTACTACAACAACAAGGTGAGGAAGTGAATGTAAACAGGAAAGGAAGAGAGGGAAAACCGCAAAGGCCTGTCTAGGCATGCATGGGAATACAGAGAGGGTTCCCTCAGTCTAATCCTATCCTCTACATAACTAGTTGAGACTTGTGCAGTCTAGGATGACATACAGCAATTCCTAAATTCTTTTTTTACTGTATTTATATTCTGCCCTTATCACTCCGAAGGGGACTCAGAGTGGATCACAATGTAATTATACACGGCAAAATTCAATGCCATAGACATACAACACATAGAGACAGAGACTATTTAACATTTCCAGCTTCTGGCTTCATGAGTGTATGCTCAATTCCAGCCACAGGGTGAGCTGCTTCTTCATCATCCATTGTGACAGTGAGTCCTTGATGGAGTACTTCCTCATCTTCCGGCACACACGCTGCTGGACATTTTTATGGTGACGTAAATGAGTTAAATTATCCTCCCCGCATAAGCGGTCCCTAAATTTCCTACTTGACAGATGCAACTGTCTTTTGGGTTGCTTAGGTAAACAAGTTGGGGCTATTTAATGGTTGGTCACTCAGTTCTTCTCCAGTTTGGATCTTAATTTTACTGCAAGCCAGAGAAGAGTCCCCAATTTACCCCAAGCCAGAAACGTATCCTTCATCCCAAATGCACCCACACTTTCCCTAACTTGATACACCCACCCAACCCTTTTAGTTAACTTGGGAAAATGTTGCAATGCCCCCTTCTTCTAGGAATGATGGGAAATCTCTGAACCACCCATAGCATCACGTCAGAACATTTCCCCGATTACTAAGTCTTTGTCTCCACTTTTCCACCGCTCTTTGAAATGTTTGAGTCTGCAAAGAAAGGGGAAGCGGTCCATTCCACATCTAGCAGGCTTCAAATAAAGTGTTCAGACACTTTAGGCAATTAGCTCCACTTTGGAGGACAAAACGCAGAAATGCTGACATATTTGGGGTTGGGTTTGCTTTGCTCTTTTTTACCTAGCTGTACTTGCATATGGGACTGTGGCTTTGAGCATGACTTTCTGCTTAAGGATATTTTACTGCTGCCTGCCAGTCAGCCGTTGGCTTGTGGTTAGTTGTATTTTTCTTGTACAAATACGAGACATTCTTTCTGGGTTTTTGTTCCCCCTTCCCTTCCTCCTTTCCCTTTAACTTTCAGTCAGATTTCATTAGTTGCGCTCATGATCATAAAAAAGTGATCTATGCCTCTATTGTTTTCCCAATAAGTCAAGGAAAAGAGACGGAGAGAGAAGATGACTTCCCTCAAACCACAGAGAACATAAGCACAACATCTCATTTAGTCAGATGCTTGAGTTATTGATACATCAGCAATTTAACTAGAGGTCATTGATGGCCCTTCCCTCTGTTAAATCCCCTTCCAACCTATCTAGGTTGACACCCATTACTATATGTTGTGGCCATGAATTTCATGTACTACATATCCTCATAAGGGTGTTGGCTTTGGTTAGTCAGATGCATTAAAAAGAGCAGATTCCAACGATGCCTTGAAGGCTTATAACTTTTTATGGCATGTATTTTTCTGGACTAAACCAAAATTCTCATCGTACTCTGGGCACTCATTCATTCGATGATGTGGGCTTCATATACGAGGGTTGAATGAAAAGTAATGCCTCCACCTTCGTAACTCCTCAACAGATTGCAGTACTGGTATGTGGCAGGCACTGACTTGTTCAGTAGACTCTCCTCTGCAGTTTCATTTGGCGGGAAGCCTTAGCATCAAACGGTTGTGTTGTTAAAGTGCGAAGTATGGAACCCTATGCAGACAGTCGGTCAATGCGACTTAATCAACATGCAGTCATTGAATTCTTGACAGCAGAAGGTGTCACCCCAAAGAAGATGCATCAGAGAATGCAAGCTGTTTATGGTGATTGTGTTGATGTGAGTACTGTGCGTCGTTGGGTGAATGAGTTTAAAGATGTTGAGGTGGGAACATCTGACTTGCATGACAAACAAAGAGTTGGACGTCCTGTGACAGCAACCACCGAGTTTCACAAGCAAAAGTTTGACAGATTGATTCAGGATGATCGTCGTATCACTCAGAGAGGAATTTCAAGCATAATCGGCATTTCACAAGAATGTGTGGGTCACATTACTGCTTTGCTTGGCTATGGGAAGATCTGTGCACGATGGGTCCTGTGAGACACTGGTTGTGGAAACAGAGTGTCCACTTCTTCCATGACGGCTTCAGAAAACTTGTTCATCGTTGGCAGAAATGTATCCAATTTCTGGTGATTATGTGGAAAAGTGAATAATTGTAGTTAAAGAGCACATTCTATGGATTATTTCTGCGTTTGATTTATTAAAATATTCCCATCCAAACCAAAGTAACAAAAGTAGAGGCATTACTTTTCATTCAACCCTCGTATTAAAGTTTATGCCTTAACTTGGTTAGCTTTTCAAGTGTCACAATAATCTTGGTTGTTCCCACTGTACATTATCTTGGGATTTTTCTAATTTTTGTTCAGTTGAGGAGTGGGGATGAACATAGGGGTGGAGGCTTGCCCGTAATATTGAAAGACTTGAATCAGTTGGTTGAGATGTTTGGTTATTACACCGCTGGTGTGGTTGAGTGCAAAGAAGTCCACAGTCCTCTTCTTTGAGTAAATTCTCAATCTGACACAATAAACATCAGGAGGTCGAATTCACCTAATATATTCTTAATCTCAACTAGGAAGAAAAATGAAATGTGAGACAATCCCCACTGGGGAGGCTGTAAATCTTACAAAATACATACGTTTTCTGTTTCAGCATACATCAAAGTGAGGTGGCTCGGGAGATTAGAATATGTTTCTAATCTTAGTTTGATGAGCAAAACTTTCACTGCAATATTTATTATGAGTGGCTTCATTGTGTTGATTCTTTGCCTTTGTTCTGTTTATACACGGCTTCCTTTCTTCCTGCAGAAGAGAAGGAGGAAGTATCGCTTTCACAAAGCCAAAAGATAGTGTGGCGGTTTGTTCGTTTTTTAAGCCCAATTGTAGGTCCACGTGGCAGATACAAACTTTCCTTTTATTGTGCTCCCTCCTCAAGGGAAACGCTTGCTTTCCAATGGCTTCCCATGAATGCTTCTCATTTATGGAGGCGTATCTGTGGGTTCAGCTGGCTGTGGGAGGATCAAACAGGCAAGGGAACGGTGGGGTTTGAGACACGTCGCCAGTGTCTTGTGTTGTTTTCTTAGAACCTCTGCTTAGTCTTGTATGATTTTCCTCAGGGGCTTTGCCACAGGAGACCAAGAGGAAGAGAAGCAACGGTTTTTGGATTGTGTTGCATTGTCTTTGTTATTCGCGTCATACCACCTGTATGATGTTGCCTTTTCTGTTAAGCTTGGATGTACTGACACAATCCACCAATGCATTTTCTTCTCGAATAGCACAATCTGTCCAAGATATTTTGCCATGTGAAGCAATGGACAAGATGGTGCTCCTCTACCTTTTCCATTGAAGAATCAATTTAAATTCCCCTCTCTGCTTATAGTGACCTCATGAACTGAATAAGGTTTATTAGACATGAAGTAAGAGTTGGTTTGCCAGTTCCTTCCTCTGAAATATAGCCTGGTATCTATTAGAATTTCCCGATGAAGTACTAAATTGGTCTGACCTTTCTTGTCTTCCATGGTCAGAAAGGATCTACTGTCTACCTTCAATGTCTAATATGTTATTATTTGATTTATGGTTTATTTATTTGCTTTTTTGGTTGCCCTTTTTGGCATTGAATGTTTGCCAATGTATGTTGTGAATTAAAGTCAACAACAACAATAATAATAATAATAATAATAATAATAATAATAATAATAATTCAGCCCAAATGACAGGATAGTGTTCTTCATTGGACACAAGGGTGCTTTGTTTGGGAACACAACAGTTGTATGTGATCTTGTATCTACACCTCAATGTCTAATATGTTATTATTTGATTTATGGTTTGTTTGTTTGCTTTTTTTGGTTGCCCTTTACGGCATTGAATGTTTGCCAATGTATGTTGTGAACTAAAGTTTATTATTATTATTATTATTATTATTATTATTATTATTATTATTATTCAGCCCAAAAAACAGGATAGTATTCTTCATTGGACACAAGGGTGCTTGGTTTGGGAACACAACATTTGTATGTGACCTTGTATCTCTACACTTCAATGTCTAATATGTTATTATTTGGTTTATGGTTTGTTTATTTGCTTTTTTGGTTGCACTTTATGGCATTGAATGTTTTCCAATGTATGTTGTGAACTAAAATTTATTATTATTATTATTATTATTATTATTATTATTATTATTATTATTATTATTATTATTATATTATGACACAGCAAACAAGATAGATATGCTGGATTTCGTATCACAAAATCACAAGTCGAACACTTCCCAAGTGTCTAGGACTGTGTGATGTATTTTCAGATGATGCACACAGATCCCAGTAGGGTGGCCTTTTGCCAATGTATGTTGTGAAATAAAGTTTATTATTATTTTATTGTATGACACAGCAAACAATGTATGTTGTGAACCACCCTGAGTCCCCATTGGGGAGATAGGGTGGGACAGAAATAAAGTAGTAGTTGTTGTTGTTATTATTATTATTATTATTATTATTATTATTATTATTATTCAGCCCAAATGACAGGATAGTGTTCTTCATTGGACACAAAGGTGCTTGGCTTGGGAACACAACAGATGTATGTGACCTTGTACTGTAGCTACACCTTTAGTAGGAAAATGGTTCTCGCATCTGTCCCTCATCTTCTGCTGTTCAAACTGGTTGCCTCATTTTTCCTAATGGTGGAATAAACCATGGTTCTCATTGCTTCAGCTTTCTTGCTTCATTTGGGTTTTCTGGGACTAAGAGTGTGTGACTTGCCAAGGTCACACAGTGGATTTCTGCAATAATGACTTCACCTATTTATGGAAAGATAACTAGAAAGACCAGTCTAGCTTCTCTAAGAAGGGAATTCCACAGTCTAGAAGATACCAACAAGAAGGCCTTCTACTATGTTTCTGATATTTATTCCTTTGATGATGGTGGGACAGAAAGAAGTTTGGCTCAGATAGTGCTTTCTGATGGTTCATTGTACACAAACTTTGTGTCTATAATTGCCTTCAGAGTATTTGCATAATGTGTATATGAAGCATACATGCATTTCATATTTACACTTGGTCATTATTTCCAAGATAGGTCATTATTAATAAGCTAATATTCTAAAATCTGGAAAAAAAAACAGAAATCCAGTCTGAACAAAATCAGAAATCCAAAATATGCCTGTTTTCAAGCATTTCAAATAAGGGACACTCAACATATTCCATTTTTTATTATAACATGATGGAATTCTTGGAGTTGTGTCATAAGAAAAGAAAAGAAAATCAGTTCACCAAGCCCAGCTTCTTGTTTGCAATCCTAACCTGAAGAAACACAATTTTTCTTTTTAAAATGCTCCCCATCCTCTGTATTACTCTTTTGTTTCCGTCCTTCATCTTTCCCCCCAGATTTTTAACAGTCATTGTGCAGAAGCTGGGGAGGAGTGGATGCCCAGATGGTGGTACCCTGTAATGTGGCGAAGCATATTTTTACAAGAAAACCGCCGGGCATAAATTGAGCAATCTGCTCCTCCCTGTTTCCTTTGTTTTGTCTCTCCCCCCACTTTAATAAACACTCAAAATGTTGAAGTGGTCGGGCTGAAACACGTACCATCTTTAGAGGTCAGATGGGGCTGAAACTCGAACAGCTGTCTGACAAACATTCTGGATTGTTTTTAATTGTCTTCCCTTTTCTCCAACAGCAGTAATTCTTGTATATATTGTCAAGCGCCGTCTCCTGCTTTTCCCAATGCGAGTGCACCATCCTCGGAGGTCACATGCTTAACCCCGTGGCATGGTGACAATATCAGTGGCCTCCTTTTATTTCTATCCAAAGTAGTATTATACAGGCATGATGAGAGTGAAGAGCGTTCACAAGGTTTAAATAACTTCTTGTTGTGGTGGGTTTTTTAAAGTCACAAAAGAGAGCATATTTTTGTATCCATCCTTTTGTTGGTTAGCGTTCTATGTGTCTGACCACAAGCAAGTTGATTGATTTTCCAGTGGCGAAGGGTTTTTGTGTGTCATGTTGATCTCTTGACCTGGAATATATTTTAGTGACCTTACAGATTCTTTCTTTCTTTCTTTCTTTCTCTTTCTTTCTTTCTTTCTTTCTTTCTTTCTTTCTTTCTTTCTTTCTTTCTTTCTTCCTTCTTACAAAACAGAGAGGCTAGCGAGTTGGATGACTTTCAGCAACAAACTTTCCCTTCCTTCTAGCCTCCTACTATCATTTTATTTGATGATTCATCAGGTGTTAAAGTTTGCCCTGGAGACATGCAGCAGAGGAATGGGTTCACGAAAGAAACCCTATCCTTGTTCCTGGGAGTGTTAAGAGGATGTTGTAGGTGGAATAAATGTTTTCACCTGGTCACGGATCTCCAATTGCTTTGGGTGTTGCCTTATTGGCATCAACTCTCCAACCCATGTGAGGTCTCAGTTAGAAAACTTCACTTATAAATTCAAAAGAAACTAAAACATGTCTTCCTATATTGGACTTTTACTGGCATACGATAATTGTTAATATTCTGTGTTTTAATTATGTTGATTTATTTTATGGCCTAAATTGTTTTTACTATGATGTTTGTTGTTTAATTGATGATTTTATGACGTTTAAATGTGATTGTTTGGGCTTGGTCCCCATGTGAGCTGCTCCGGGACCCATCGGGGGAGATGGAGATGGCATACAAGAATAAAGTTGTTGTTGTTGTTGTTATTATTGGGGTTGTTGTATGTTTTCCGGGTTGTATGGCCATGTTCTAGAAGTATTCTCTCCTGACGTTTCGGCCACATCTATGGCAGGCATCCTCAGAGGTTGTGAGGTATTATTATTATTATTATTTTATTGTATGACACAGCAAACAAGATATATATGCTGGATTTCGTTTCTCAAAATCACAAGTCGAACACTTCCCAAGTGTCTAGGACTGTGTGATGTATTTTCGGATGATGTATGCAGATCCCAGTAGGGTGGCCTTTTGCAGTTGATAGATCATAATTTTGTCAATGTCTATTGTTTCCAAATGCCGGCTGAGATCTTTTGACACGGCACCCAGTGTGCCGATCACCACCGGGACCACCTGCACTGGTTTCTGCCAGAGTCTTTGAAGTTCAATCTTGAGGTCCTGATAGTGGCTGAGTTTTTCCTGTTGTTTTTTGTCAATGCAATTATTATTACTATTATTATTACTATTATTATTATTATTATTATTATTATTATTATTATTCTGTGTGAAATTGACACTTATCGTTTAGTTAGAAATGGCTGCAGTTTGGAGATTGAAAATGTGGGATTTAGAACATTAGAAAATAGTCTCTGGCATCCTTCCTTCCTTACTGGAAATTAGAGTTGTGCATGGAATCTGTTTTCCTTAGTTTCATCTATTCTTTTGTTGCTTTCGTTACCTTCGGGAGCATGTAACAGGAAGACCCCCCCCCCCACTACGAAAATCAGTTCAACATGAAAGGAAGCAGGAGCTGATCATTGGTTTCCCCTCTGCTTTTGTGAGCACATGGCACTCCATGTCTCCTTGCCTTGGAAAGAGAGATTGTATGTGTGGTGTGCAGGCCTAGCAAGCGGGAGCCCATCATCGATTCCCCCTCTGCTCTTGTGAACACATGGCACTCCATGCCTCCTTGCCTTGGAAAGAGACAATGTGTGTGTGGCATGCAGGCCCAGCATGGTGTGTGTGGTGTGCAGCCGAGCGACTCCTCTAGAGCAAGATAGTCAGATGGGGAAGTTCTAGTTTCGTCTGCTACTGTTAAAAGCCTTGGGGTTGTGTTGGACTCATTGCTGACAATGGAGGCCCAGATCACTGCCATAAGTAAGCAGGCCTTTTTTCATCTTCGCCAGGCAAGGAAATTGGCGTCCTACCTTTTGACAGAAGCATTGGCAACGGTAATCCATGCAACAGTCACCACTAGGTTGGATTATTGTAATGCTTATATGCTGGCCTTCCGAAGACAAAAACCCAGAAGATCCGAATGGTCCAAAATGCGGCGGCCAGGCTGTTAGCAGGATCATCTGTAAGATCCCATATTACACCGATTCTGAAACAACTGCAATGGCTACCAATAGAACATCGGATCTCTTATGAGATACTGATCCTGACATTTAAAGCTCAAAATGGCCAAGGACCATTATATCTTAGGGACCGCCTCATTCCTTTTTTTCATCAGTGGTCACCTCGATCCTCCCAGGAAAATCTCCTATATGTACCGGGCCCTAGGGAGGTACACCTGGAAGCTACAAGGCATAGAGCCTTTTCGACCTATGCTCCAATTCAGTGGAACTCATTGCCTCCATATGTTAGAGCAATGTCGGAGTTGCGACCTTTTGTAAAAGTGCTCAAGACTTGGCTGTTTGGTTGTGCATTTAAGTAAATCAGATCTAATTTGCCAAATACTCACTGTTGAATGTTTTTATGTTGAATGTTTTTATATTGTGGAATGATATTTTAAATTGTAAGTCGCTCGGAGCACTCTGGTGGAGAGCGACTAATTAAGAAATAAAGTAAAGTGAAGTGAAGTGTCAAGAGTCAGACGCCAGTTACAAAACAGAGTTTATTCCGAAGATAAGCCAAAAAATAACATAAACACAGGAAATATCCTTGAAACACTTCACTTATCAGTGTTTCGAGAGTAGATTGGACAATAGTAACTCAAAAACGAGCCACGCTAATTTCCCATGCTGGCATTCAATAAAAAACTAAATAATGCTTCAATTCAGCTTTGGAAAACAAATAGAGTTAATTGCTGGAAAATAAACAAGCTAGAAAAGCAGTAAAACTGCTTCCACGGTGCAGCTAAGCCGAGAGCCTCAAAGGGATGATGAATAGCCGTCGTCAGAAGAATCCAAGGTCAGGTCAGGAGGCAGCAGAAATTCCGAAAGACAAACCAGTAGTCAGAAGCCGGGAGAAGTAGTCAGTCAGAGGGCGAAGACAGAAGCCAGGTCAAATACCAATCCAGAGTCCGAAGAGGGTGCAGTCATCCAAACCAGGTCCACGAAAAGGCACAAAGATGGTATCAGCAGATCCGAATCACAGTCCAAGTCCAGTCTTCACGAAAGCACAGAGATCCCAATGGCGCCTCAGCAACACCTTGCCACACGCAAAGTGCAGTGGCCAAACATTCCCATTTTATTCCCCTTCCTCCTGGGTGACCAAACACTCACACCCAAACACCAGGTGTCCCAAATCTACTCAGAGTCTGAACTCCACACAGCTAGAGCTCGTGGATCTGGAGTACCTAGCAATTCGTCGGAGTCCCAATCATCCTGCCCACACTTAGCCCCATGAACACTTAAAGAACCATCCTCCCTTCTCCAAGCATCCCAATTGGGATCAGCTCCTGTAGAAACCCCAGGTTCAGAAGTATCCATAGACCCCAAATCCCCAAACATCTCCGGTGGCTGTGCCCATTCAGTGCCCGCTTCCCCAGCCACCACCTGTTCCTCAGCATCCATCTCCCCATCTGAATCTTCCTCAGAAGATCCCCCATATAGCTCTCTAAGTCGCTTCCTGCGCAACTCCTCCAGTGAACCCTCATCACGAGGGTTTTTTCTTCCTCTTCGAATTCCATCACTATCAACCATAATCCCCGAAGGCGCAGTCACAACATGAAGTGAAGAACTTGCCTCCTTATTTTGAGAGAATGGATGTGTAGTGTGTAGGCCCAGCGCGTGTACCTGCTTGCAACCAAGCACTTTCTCTAGAGTAGAAACAGGTAAGAAGCCTCTTTAAAGGGTGCACCTGCTTGCATCTGAGCACATCTCCTCTAGAGTAAAACAGCTTAAATGCCTATAATGATGGGAAAGGGATTGTTGTGTTTTTCTGGGCAGTATGGCCATGTTCCAAAACTTTTCTCTCCTGACGTTTCTCCCACATCTATGGCAGCTGAAAGGTGAAGTATTATACCTCATAACCTCTGAGGATGCCTGCCATAGATGTGGGTGAAACATCAGGAGAGAATACTTTTGGAACATGGCCATACTGCCCGGAAAACACACAACAACCCTGTGATCCCAGCCATGAAAGCCTTCGGCAACACAATGGGAAAGGGAGTCTGGAAAGCTCCCCCCCCCCCATAATGGGCCAATAGAAAACCGATTTTTGACACCCCAGAGTGAAAACAGATATCTGCCCTCCTGATTTCGGGAGGCTCCCAAAAAACAGACCGGGGTCCCAACCGAAACGGGTTAAGATTTTCCTCAAAAGCACAACCCTAGTGGAAATAATACCTTTTTACTCTTATACCCTGATCTTGAAAACCTTTAAAACAAGGTATGTGGACATACACACTGGGTGGGACTTATTTCTTTATTTATTTACAACATTTATACCCGACCCTTCTCACCTGAGGGGGCTCAGGGCGGCTTACAAAAATTGGCAAATTTTAATGCCCAAGAAATACAATCATGAAAGCAAAACAGTACATATAAATCAGTTAAAACATTATTAAAATACATTATAAAAACCTTTAAAACATATATAAAATTAATTCCATTCATCCTCATGCTTTATCCTTAAATCAGGCCATGTCTACTTTATCGTTTACTCATCAAAAGCTTGAGCACACAACCACGTTTTCACAGCCCTTCTGAAACCCAGAAGGGTAGGAGTTAAACTTTATTTATTTATTAGAATTTAAATTAATTGTTGCCTTATGGTACCTTACCCCCATCCATGGCAGACCCATTCCAATATTGCCCATAGATGCCTAAAACTTTAAATAGTACCAAAACCTATAACAGTAATGTTTTTGAAATAATAGAAAGCAAAACTATAAATGAGAGAGGTGCTGCCATATTCATAATACATGGCATTAGATGACTATAAAACCGACATAAATAATTGGACTATGAGATCTCTTTCTTTCTGCAGCAGTGCAATTACTATACTGTTGGCTTGGCTGAATCTAGATTCCAACCTTCCCAAAACAAGCCTACAAAATATGGATTGCTCACATAGTTTGGTCCTTAGCAAAAGTGGTATGACTTTGTATTAAGTTGAGCAACTACATTAGGCCATCCAAATGCTATTCTCTCCTTCCCAATGTTTCATATAAGGGTGGTAGGATCAGGTGACATACACTGTGGTCACACTGGTTACAGGATTCGGAGAATCATAGTCAAAACCTAACTTTTCCAAGCCCTCTGCCCAGGTCATCATCATATTTTCCCCCTGTTGATTTTCTTTTTCCTCTCCTTCTCTTATGTGAACAGTATAAATATGAATTGAAGAGTTTGGGGCTTTTCTTTTAGAACCATCGTACTCCTTGATGTGTTTCAAGTTTGTTTTTCTAAAGCTCATACTCACTCATCCTTAGCAAACCCAGCTGAGGAATATGCCCTCTGTATTTATATGAAAGCTTCATTTTGCACTTGTTCCTCTGTGTAAATGGAACGTATAAATATACCGAGGAAGGCAAAGGAAGCTATTATCTCTAGAAGATGAGCCAATAATATATGCTTATCAAAGCAGAACACGGCTCAGAAAAACTGCAAGTTATACTTCAGTAAAGATTCGTGCCAGAAGCAATAGTAGTTTCTGGGTTTTTTCTCCACCCCCCATCCACAAACGTGCATTAATCAGGTTGAAAACAAAACTAAATCTCTTTTTGCTGTTACTCATCTTTGTTTACCTATTTCCAAACAGAGAGAACTCAGGTATACATATCTGAAAATGAGAGTAATAGAAATCCTATGTCTACGCTTGATTGTTTTTTTCTAAACAAAAAGGAGACATTGAACATATGGGAAGAGGCAGCAATGTCGAGGTTGCAACCCCTCCGTGCAATGCATATGTGACTCCAACTTGTTGTGGTATCAAACTGCTTTAATTGTAAAATGTGAATACACGTAACATATTTACCGAAAATACCATTAATTACATCAATATAGTTGCACCTCAACATCTTTCATATGTCTCGAGAGAGAAAGGAAAGAATTCTATTTTATTTTCTCAAAATGGAAGAACTCTTATCTTTGAGGATGTTTTCCAAAATTCAGGTAGGGACTTGAGGGTTTCTATTGTAGAGTTCTTCTTATTCCTGCCTCTAAAATAGCTAATTCTAGAATTCCATGAATGGAAACCCATCTTTGTCTCCCAATGCTGACAAATGTTATACATTTCCATATGCTACTTTATATATCTAGATGAACCTTGAGATGAATCACATTAAATACAGTACATCTAAGACTAATGACTAGGTGCCTGTACCACCCACTTTTCAGGAACCATGGATGATATGCAACATTAAGACCCTTCTATCTCTTGTGATAGAAACTGGACTTGAGTCCTTCAACCAGATGTTTTTGGCCTTCAACTCCTAGAAATCCTAACAGCTGGTAAACTGGCTGAGATTTCTGGGAGTTGTAGGCCAAACACCTAGGGAACCCAGGTTGAGAACCCTTTCTCTAGAGACTGGATGACCATTTGACAAGAGTACTTTGCTCATTCCTGCATGGCAGAATGGGGTTGGATTGAACTATCCTTGTCATCTGTTTCAATGTTATGATTCTCTAATATAATTCTACATTTTTCCCCCACATATCAACCTTGTTGACCCGTCTGCTCGGAACCCCAGAACATCCCCAAAAGGTTTCCATAGTTTTAAATGCTAATTACGAGATAGATTGTTGGTTGATAAAGCTGTTTGATGTTATGTTATTGCCTTTTGTAATGTTATTGATTTTATCAAGTTATGTTTTAATCTATGGTTGGTTTTAATTGTTGTTGAATTGGGCGCGTTCCCCATGTAAGCTGCCCTGAGTTCCTCTGGGAAGATGGAGGCGGGATATAAAATAATAATAATAATAATAATAATAATAATAATAATTATTATTATTATTATTATTATTATTATTATTATTATTATTCTTGGCATTTCAACCAGGGCCCAATGGAAGTCAACCTTGTATTATGTTTAGGAAGGCATTGTCTGCTTGCTTTCATGTCTGGAATCCTCTTGATGACTAATGTGAATGTAATAGAAACCTATGAATGCTTCTTTGTCCAATGCAAAAGAAGGTAGCCAGTGCCTACGTGTCCAACATTTTCCTCCTAGATGTTGCCTGAGTCTAACTGTGCCCCTTCAGTGCAAATGGTCACTGATAGATATACTGAAGAGTAGAGGTGTGCATTCGTATAGAATGGCTGTTCATTTTGTGTAGTTTCATTCATGTCTTCTCATTTTCCTATTCGTGTCCCGCTAACGAAAATGGGTCGCCTATACGACACAAATTTTCATCTGGCTTGCAAAAAAAAAAAACCCTAACAATTTCATACCATTGGCTGCAATGGGAGGGCTTCCGAGACTCACCCCCCCCCCAAGCTCGGTTTTTGGGCTAAAGCAGTGAAAAGCGCCACACATGGAGGGCATTTTGACATCGGATATAATTCGGAGGCACTGCTCTCCCGGAACCAGCCTCAGCTGAGGGTGCCAGAATAACTGCTGTTCTTAATATTAATATAAATATGATCATCAAGACCCATTGATCTACATAGGATATAATTGGGAGGTGCTCCTCTCTCACACTCAGCTTAGGGTACCAGAGTAACTGGCATTATTTATATTAGTATTATTTCATTTATTTATTTATTACAATATTTATATCCTGCCCTTCTCACCCAACAGGGGACTCAAGGCGGCTTACAATAAAACGCATATATAAAAATTATACAGTGCAATATAAATCAGTTAAAAAATTGTTAACTTACATCAGTATTCATAAAACACATTATAAAATACAGGTAGGCGTGTTCAGTTCAAAAAACTGGGTCTGTCGATTGAGTTCCAGCGTACATGATAATAATTAACGCTGCCAATTTCAAAAGCCTGGCCCCATAACCAAGTTTTAAACTTCCTACGGAAGGATAGGAGGGAGGGAGCTTGCCTGACTTCAAGGGGAGGGCGTTCCATAGGCGGGGAGCCACTACTGAAAAAGCCCTGTCTCTCATCCCCACCAGCCGCACCTGTGAGGCTGACGGGACCGTGAGCAGGGCCTCATCTGATGATCTTAAACTTCGAGATGAGTCGTTCGGACAGATAAGCTGGGCTGGAACCGTTTAGAGCTTTGTAGGCTAAAGCCAGCACCTTGAATTGTGCTCGGTAGCTAATCAGCAGCCAGTGGAGCTGGCGTAACAGAGGAGTAGTACGCTCCCTGGACGTTATTATTAACTCCCATTGCTACACATCAGCTGTAATGGGAAAGCAGCCCTCTGTCAGTGCCTGCTTATTGTTACAGGGCCGAAATGAAAGGAAACGAAAGCAAGCACGATGATTGTGCAGCTCTTATTTTTGTGTTGCCTCTCGTTTCCTACGAAAATGTCATCATTCATTTATGTAGATGAACAGTCAAATTGACACAATAGCACGAAGGAAAATGAAGGAAAAATTTTCGCGGACATGTCTACTGGAGAATTCCTTCATAACATTCTCCAACTGGACTACCTTTTGCAGACGTCTGTTCTTCAAGAGTTGAGCTGTTGAATTAAACCAGGTGTTTTTCTAAGGAGCACAGCCTCTCTGCTTATCTTCCCCACCTTCTCAAAACATGTGGGCCAATCTTTCCAATGAGGTATTCGTAGAAGCGAATATTTATGCGTTTTCCCATTTGCCTAGATGACTATAATGGTTGGGTCATTTTTTTTTGGCATAAGGAACTCCTCCCTCCAAAGGACGAGATTCCCCACCAAAGACTTCCATTGGGAACAGGAGTAATATGAACATCTATCTTTTTAAAAAAAGGAAGCTTCTACAAAACCCTTCTTAAGTAAATATTTTGAGTAAAGGAAAGTGCCAGCAATAATGTTTCTGCTAACATATGTCAAACGCTGTCAGAAGAACCTTACAGTAGACGTAAAACTTTTTAGCACTGATTTTAAGAGCCTTGAAAAGGAAGGAGTTATTTTTTCTTCACTGGTTTTTAACTGTACAAGATATTTGAAGAAATTTGAGCTTTTTAAGTGAGCTTTTATTCCACAATCTGACATTTTTGGTTGTATTGTGGGTATATCTGCAGGTGGGAGAAAAAACTCTTTCCTGTTGGAGGCAAGTGTGGATGTTGCAGTTGGCCAGCTTGGTTAACATTGAATAGCCTTGTAGCTGTGAAGCCTGGCTGCTTCATGTCTGGGGGAATTTAATGCTAGTCAAGCTCGCAAATTGTAACATTCACACGTGCCTCAAACCGACAAGAGTTCTTTCTTTCTCCCACCCTGGACATTGCACAGATATATGAACCCCACTTGCCTAGTTTCCAACAGACCTCAAACCTCTGAGGATGCCTGCTGTATATATGGGCAAAACATATATTGAGAATGCTTCTCAAACATGGCCATACAGCCTGGAAAACTCACCACCACCCAGGGATTCCGGTCATGAAAGCCTTCGACAACACAATGATAATATTGAAAGTTGCCTTAAAAATATAGTGAAGATTGGAAAACTGTAAAATATTTTGATTTTTTGTGGTGGGAAAATGTAGATATCATCAAATAGACCTCTTTGGTTTTGTTTTAAAAAGGACGACAGCTGGGTTCTATTTGACCCCAATGTCAGACCAGAGGAGTATTTTCCACCCAAGGGCAATTCAGGATAATTCCAAAGGAGAATATCTTAAAAACAAATAAAGCTCTCTTGTTTCTTTAACGAAACCTAATGATTTGTCTCCTTCTTTAATAAAAGCAAACACATTTGGTTATTGGTTGGTTGTGTATGTATTTATTGTATTTTAGATGCCTTGTTTTGATATGTCTACATGTTTTTAATGCACTTTGATATTGTATTTTATGCTTGGTCCCCATGTGAGCCGCTCCGAGTCCTTTTGGGGAGATGGGACGGGATACAAAAATAAAGAAGTTGTTGTTGCTGTTGCTGTTGTTGTTGTTACTTATGGTGTTTCTCATTCCAGTTTCCCATTCCACTGCTACTTTTTGTTTGTTGTGTAGATTATTTTAAAATACAGTGTTAGGTTCCAGGACCACCCACAATAAGTGAAAATCCACGAAGTAGGGACACTATATTTATTTTAATATTTATACATTATTTCAGTAGTTATACAGTATTTAAGTCTTTATCAACCAATCGTGTGTTGATAAATCGCCTCCTCCTCCTCCCGTTGCCTCTTGGGCTCCTTTTCTCTCCCTTCGGCTTCTCCTTCCTCCCTTCCTTAGGCTGTAAATCGTAAATTTTTATGATTTATAATATTCTTTTAGTGTTTATTGAAAAACCGCAAAACAGTGATTCTGCGAAAAGTGAACCGCGAAGTAGTGAAGGTACACTGTAGTGGATATTGTAAGCTGCTGTGATTTTTGTAAGCAGAAAACACTTAATAATAATCTCTTCCCCCTCCGCTTCTCCGAGTCTGCCTTTCTCTACCTAGTAAACATAGAATATCTTGAGCCTTAAACAAGTCTATTAGGCGCTACTGCGGCAACAAACTTGGAAAATCGTGGGGAGGAAAGCCGAAATGAAGGGGGAGATATGCATGGGGAGAGACATAGAGAAAGCAACAGTTTTTGTAAACCTCGCAAAGGTCAGAAAAAGGCTTTTTGGTAAGTATGCAGAGGCTAGAAATCAAATCCCATTTCCTATCATAAGAAACCAGTTGTTTTTAGCAGCAGCGGTTAATGTACTGTATGTGAAAGATTTAAGACTCACTGGAAAAGCTTTGCTCCTGTTTTATTGGGCTGCTATTGAAAAGCCAACAGCACAACTTCAACTAGGTGCTTTGAGATTTCTTAATGGGCTGTCAAGGGCAAGACACCAGGTCTGTGCTCGGCTCGCTCTTTCCTGTACATTAAAACAACAGGGGCCAAAATGATCATATACAGAAGTATGAATTACTTGATGCTTTCTCTGTTCCATATGGCCGGCCATGTCTTTGGCAATTAATCATGCTACAGAATCAGTTGAGCGCTCTCCGAAGCATTGAAGTCCAAGGTTTTAGTTATACCTGCGCTGGGCTAAGAAAGAGTAAGGGGGGAAAGAGGGGGTCGCAGGCGTAAAATAGCAGGATGAGGAGTTGCTGGCGCCAAGGCCTGAACAGCTGGCTTCTATAAACAACCTCCCCCTTTTCCTCGTCACTTTGCTTTCTTCCAGAAACGTGGGGCCATTTCTCATTGGGATAAAAAAAGAAGAAATAATTAACTCCCCCCTCCCCCCAAATCAAACCCCTCCTGCTGAAGTTGTTGAGTGAAACTCTGATATCAAGCATGGCATGCTAATAAACAAAAATAGTCCAGCGGTTAAGAGTAATGTGTCGCAATTGGTAGGTGATAACTGGAAACATACCCAAGATTTGCACTGGAGTGTTACCAATGAGTTTGCACCAAGTAAATGCATTGGGGGGTGGGATGGGAAACATGCGATCTGAATGGATGAAGCATGCAAGCTAAATTGTAGTACATCAGGCCAGTCATAGTCAATGTACATGTTTTACATGTTGTTATATTGGTGTTGTATTTTAATTTTGTTCCGCTGGGTTTGGTCCCCATGTAAGCCGCCCCAAGTCCCTCAGGGAAATGGAGGCGGGATATAAAAAGAAAATTATTATTATTATTATTATTATTATTATTATTATTATTATTATTATTTTATTATTATGACACAGCAAACAAGATAGATATGCTGGATTTCATATCACAAAATCACAAGTCGAACACTTCCCAAGTGTCTAGGACTTTGTGATGTATTTTCGAATGATGCGCGCAGATCCCAGCAGGGTGGCCTTTTGCAGTTGGCAGATCGTGATTTTGTCAATGTCTATTGTTTCCAAATGCCAGCTGAGATCTTTTGGCACGGCACCCAATGTGCCCATCACCACCGGGACAACCTGCACTGGTTTCTGCCAGAGTCTTTGAAGTTCAATCTTGAGGTCCTGATAGCGTTAATGTATTATTTATTCATTGAACTTATTTATTTATTTTATTTATTTCCAGCATTTATACCCCGCTCTTCTCACCCGGTGGGACACAGGGCGGCTTACAATAGTTGGCAACATTTAATGCCAAGAACATAATAATAAAACAAGAACAGTACATATCATCAATTAAAATTATAAAAATACATCATTAAAATACATTATAACATTTAAAACATGTGTAAATTAGATCCGTTTGTCTAAAAACCTCATGCTTCAGCCTTCAATTGGACCATGTCAATGTGATTGTATTACTCATTAAAAGCTTGTGCACACAGCCATGTTTCCATGGCCTTTCTGAAACCCAGAAGAGTTGGGGCTTGTCGGATATTTATATCCCACCTTTGTCCTGATATGGGACCCAATGTGAGATAAAATAAATAAACATAGTAAGTAGATGTGTGCAAATCCGTTCTGTTTTTGTTTCAGATTTTGGGTGTCCCCTCCTCCCCAGTTTCAGAGCCCCCTGTGGCACAGCGGGTTAAACCGCTGAGCTGCTGAACTTGCTGACTGAAAGGTCGGCGGTTCAAATCTAGGGAGAGGAGTGAGCTCCTGCTGTTAGTTCCAGCTTCTGCCAATAACAGTTTGAAAACATGCAAATGTGAGTAGATCAATAGGTACCACTCTGGCAGAAAGGTAACAGCGCTCCATGCAGTCATGCCGGCCACATGACCTTGGAGGTGTCTACGAACAATGACAGCTCTTCGGCTTAGAAATAGAGATGAGCACCAACCCCAGAGTCAGACACGACTAGACTTAATGTCACGGGAACACCTTTACCTTTACCCCCCCCCCCAAGTTTTGTTTTCGGGAAGATTCTGGGAGATTAGAGTTCCATTTTTGTTTTGGGAGGACATGACCTGAAATTCACAACAAAATCAGAACAGAAACATAGCGGATTCTGTGCCATTTCGCACAACCCTACTAGAGAGGTCTGAAATGAGATCCTCATTATGTCTTGAATCCCACTGGTTGACTTTAACCAGTGATTGTATTTCATTTTGATGTTCCTCAAAGGATTGTTGTGAAGATTAGATGAGGTAGAGGAGATCCATGGACTCTCCTACAATCCTGTTGGTGGAAAGATATGACATTAGTATAATAAGTGTGTGTGTGTGTGTGTTATTATGAATGCTGCTGGTGTCACAGTCTGGATAATTAGATGGGATGGATTATGAGGACCTTAGTCCTTGCCAACACAGGTTCCTTCCCTCCCACGCCACTTTTGTTTGCTATAGATTATTAGCTGCTAAGACTACTTACCTTGAAGTGGGAACAGCTTAGCAAAAGCTCAGAGATTTATCCTGCTAATCTCTTTGGAAAGACTAACGAGTGCATTAGATCTCCTGGCAAAA
This sequence comes from Anolis carolinensis, assembly GCF_035594765.1. Classification (NCBI taxonomy): domain Eukaryota; kingdom Metazoa; phylum Chordata; class Lepidosauria; order Squamata; family Anolidae; genus Anolis; species Anolis carolinensis. Next base: position 10,200,410 of record NW_026943820.1, read on the forward strand.
AAGAGAGAAAAAACCCTCATTTGTTGACAAAATAAAACAGGACTCCGAAAACATTGGCCTGTTTAATTCCTGGGATGGCAACTATTTGTGTAAAACGTGGTCTATGGAAAGAAAAAAAAGGGAAGAAACGGTGATGGAGTGGTTTTTGCAAAGGCCCGAAGCTTCTTTAAGGGTTATTGATGGCAATAATTAACCCAGGAAAACCACCTCTGTCATTCCAGTATCTTCCAAGCCCTAGTTTGTTATCTCTTTCTAGGGCCTGTTCAGGATGTGCTCTTGCCAACACAGGGGCCAGAAGAAAGATAACTTCAACAGATCTTAAACATTCCCACTCTCCAAAAATTCTATGCTGAGAGACCGGGAAGATAAGGGAGACTTGCAGGCCTTGTTTGTTTATTCTGCCGACCTCGGGTCCCGAGCCTGTCTTGAGCAGGAAGCAAGAATGCTCAAACCAAAGGTGAATCCAAAGCTTGAAGGCATCACTCACCGTTGAGTAAAACAGGGCCTCTGTAGACAATTATCTGTCATTAAAGTTCATTAAATGAATGAAGAGCTCAAAGTTGACCTTACGTGATAGGACACACAGCTTTCAAAAGAAGATCTCTTCCATCTTTTCAGGACAGGGGCATAGAGGTTTTTGACTGATTTTTTTTATCGGTGTTGATTTGAGGAAATGGCTTGCCCATTTGATAACATCTTAGGTTGAATTTTTTGAACTCTTAACCTTTTAGAGTCAGAACACAACTTTTCTCCTTCTAACATATATTTTTAACCCGGATTACTAAAATGGGCCAAACACCAGAAACCCTTTCATGATGCAGTTTATTAACTTAGTTGGTATTCTTATTCATGGTTTAACAGGGAAAATGCCAGCTATTGATAAAGATTGGTAGGGGTTCTTAATTTGTTGTTGTTTAAAGAAGATGGAGGAAGTTTCTGTCCCTCCAGATCACGTGGGATTGTGTTTTCCATTTCTCCCAACCCTTGTCTGGAACAGATAGGATTTGGAAACTAGAGCTAGTTAGAAATTTTTTTGGTCCCATCTTTTTACTACCGTGTTTCCCCGAAAATATGACAGTGTCTTATATTAATTTTTGCTCCCAAAGATGTGCTAGGTCTTATTTTCAGGGGATGTCTTATTTTTCAATGAAGAAAAATTCACATTTATTGTTGAACAAAAAAATGAACATTTATTATATACTATACAGTAGTTGTCATCACAAACCAACATAACCAGACAAACTCTGAATTCTATCAAGAATTTCTTGTTACTACCATTATTTCCATGTAGAACTGACATTTACCAATCCTGCATGCTCTGGTGTTCTGTTTGCAGGTGCAAACAAAAACTTTTCTAAACAAAAACTTTGCTAGGTCTTACTTTCGGGGGAGGCCTTATATTTAGCAATTCAGCAAAACCTCTACTAGGTCTTATTTTCTGGGGATGTCTTATTTTCGGGAAAACAGGGTATTAACCTTGTGCAACTTTGGAGTTTAGCCCCTGAGAACTTAAATCTGGCCCTTGGGCTGCGAGTTTCCATACTCTTCATCCTGTTTGGCTCTCAGAAGAAAACTCACTTGTGAGAAAAATCTCACAAGTCTGTTATTCTCCTCGCAAAAAACACTGACTGTTTGGAAACATCTTCTTGTTGTTGTTTTTGACATGGAAACAAATAATTGTGGATATTTTTCCTATCCCTAGACTACATTTCTATGTCTGAATATGATTGTACTATAATATAATGTCATATACAGTCTTCCTTCACTTATCGTGGAGTTTCGGTTCCAGGACCACCCGCAATAAGTGAAAATCCGCACAGTAGGGACGCTATATTTATTTTAATATTTATACATTATTTTAGTAGTTATGCACTATTTTAAGTCTTTATCAACCAATCGTGTGTTGATAAATCGCTGCCTTCTCCTCCCGTTGCTGCTTGGACTCCTTTTCTCTCCCTTTGGCTTCTCCTTCCTCCCTTCCTTAGGGTTTAAATTGTAATTTTTTATGATTTATAATAGTCTTTTAGAGTTTATTGAAAAACCGTAAAACAGCAAATCCGCAAAAAGTGAACCGCAAAGTAGTGAGGGAATATTGTATTATAGATTCACCTTGAGAAAATGGGGGCAGCCCTTCCATTGCATTATTGTTGTTGTTAACTTCAACTTACAGTGACTCCTTGAATGAGAGACCACCAAGTCTTCCTATCATCAGGTCTTGCAAGCTCAGGGCAACTGTGGCTTCCTTGAACAATTCTCTCTTTTCCTCCTGCCTTCAGTCTTACCATGTACGACTGTCTTTTCTACTGAAGATATGTCTGAAGTACAACAACCTCAATTTAGTCATCTTTTCTTCTAGGAACAGTTCAGCCCTGATTTGTTCTAGGATGTATTGATTGGTCTTTTTAATAGTCCACAGTATCCACAGAACTCTTCTCCGGCACCCATATCAAATGCTGATTTTCTTCCAGTTATCCTTTTTCACTGTCCATCCTTCACAACCTATATAGATATAGCTATGGTGGCATGGACCATGCTAACTTTAGTATTTGGTGATATATCTTTACACTTCCAAATCATTAGGTCGAATAGGGCAAAACAGCTTCCTTAGGTAGTAGATGCTAGGAAGTATTTGGAAAAGAAACTGTGAGTGTTGAACAAAAATGGAACTGGCAGTCCATTCTACCTCAGTCCATGGAATTATTTGGGATGGGGGACACAAAACATATTGGATTGTAACTGCAAGATGAAGTTGAGAGAGCTGTAATTTTGAACAGATATAGATATGTCTACATTTTTCATGCCCACAGTATTTCTCAATGTTGATGTTGTGCTTTTGAATGATTTTTTTAAACCTGAGATATGATAGGAGACCGAAAGAATAAGAAATTTCAAAATAATCCCCTTCCAACTCTCTGCATCATAGATAGTACCCAGACTGTCTCAGAAGCAATAATGTAAAAATACATTATTTGCAAAGGTTTGTGGAGGGTACTTGTAGAAATAAGCAAGCTATATACATAATGTCTATAATTTCTAATATTAGCCCAGCCAATAGGGCAAAAGAAAATGAGTACTGTGAAAATGAGAGCTGGAATGGCCAGTCTGTCGTGTTACTTAGGGCAATGAAGCTTTAAGGTATTACTTACACTCTGCGTTCTTTGATTAAATACCAAATAGATGGTGGCCATTTTTGACCATCATTTACTGTATTGATCTGGAAAGCAGTAGAACTGTAATAAAAAGGGCCATTGATTTACTGTCCCTATTTGCTTAGGGGCTTTTTAATTAATTTTATGCTTTGTTTCCTATTTTTGTTTTATTATGTTTATGGTCTTTCCTCTTCTACCCCTCCCCTCTCCTGTCTACCTTCCTGCCCTCCTCCCAAGACAAGCCTACTGCTCTGTGAATTCCGAAAAGAAGAGCAGATGGAGGAACAAAGAAAGGAACACGTCGGCTGCCTCTTGCCCCTCCTTGTAGAACGTCAGGAGCTGCGCCAGGAATGGCTCACAAGGTGAGAATGTGATGGAAACAAAAAGCTTAAAAGATCCATCTTTCCATATATTTTTCATAAAGATCTTGGAAAAGTTCGTGTTTGATTATGACACTCCAAACCCCCTGCTAGCTTGGCTGGAAGATTTTGAGAATCCTAGTTCTATATAGTAACTTTTCTAAACCATACAAACATATTATGTAGAAAAGGAAATGGAATATGACTGCAAACAGCTTCAATTTCTGCAGAGCTACAGATACTGAATAATAGCATGACTTGCTAACATTTAGTCCACTTCAAATTGAAATTGTAAGCTTATCTATGATATATTGGAACCAGGGCCAATGTGCTGGAGATGTTTTGGTAGGAAAATGTTACTCTTAGCTGCTATCCTCTCTGGACAATCTGGAATCATCATAATCATCACATTTCCAAGTGTAGGAAAGATTTGCCCAATAACAATACTATATATTTTTGTGAGCTGTCACTGCTGTAATATAAAATATTTTATGGGAACTTGGTCTTGGATGAGCCATTAAGATCCATTAGATTCACAACAGACTTGCTTCTGCTAGAACTGGTTGTTCACATGGAGTATTATATATTTATTATTTATTTACTACATTTATATGCCGCCCTTCTCACCCCAAAGGAGACTTAGAGCAGCTTACATATTAAATTCACATATAATACATTATATTATTAGCATAGTACAATACTATGCATTAAATTACTATATTGTACTATATCATTACATTGTAATATTATTAGTAATATTACATTTAATATATAATATATAATTAATATTATTAAATTGTATTATTATCAGTATAATATCGTAATACATTATAATATTATCAATATTATATGTATATACAATAGAGTAGAACATGATATGGCCAAAGTATAGTTATCTTTGCTTCAAATGAGAGGTCAGTTTTGATTTATTCTGGAACATATTTGTTTCGGAAGTCCGCTGTATCCGTATAACTCTTCTACAGTACCACATTTCAAATGAATGAATTTTGTTTCTGTTCTGTCAACTGTCTTCACTGTCCACTGCCAATACAACTATACATAAATATCAGAAATATTATTTAGTCCCGTCTTTCTCCTGGATGGGTTCCGCTGAATATTTATTTCCTAATAATGCCATATATGATCATTCATTCCCTCTGATGTACAACACAGCTTGATTCCTGCTACTCCTCTTTTACTCTTGTGGTTAGGAAAGAGACAACATTGTTTTAGGCCAGTGGTTACAATCTGGGGTTCCCAGATGTTTTTGGCCTACAACTCCCAGAAATCCTGGCCAGTTTACCAGCTGTTAGGATTTCTGGAAGTTGAAGGCCAAAAACATCTGGGGACCCCAGGTTGAGAACCACTGTTTTAGGCTTCACCTTCATAAAACATGTATGATTGGCATCACTAATATTTTGAAGGTTCTCAAAGGATTTGCCCTCTGTATAAACAGTGGTAAGCATCTGCTGCTTGGTTGGCCCAGTTCCAGTTTAGGATATATGAAAGCAGATGCTGGTAAAATTAATGTGAGTCATACAGCTAGCATCATTTAGCCCAATGGTTGGATTCCTATGAGCCTGACTTGACATGGCCTTGGCTTGGATATACCAGGTGTGCCATGTCTAATTTAGCCCTCCAAGCAGCCATGACACATGATACACAATTGTCCCTGGTTCTTTCAAAAGGCCGTCACAGCTATCAAAGGTGACACAACATCTCAGCATAATGGGCCTGCACAGATTTCCATAACATCGTGAAACAGACCCATTCAACGCATACAACAGGGGAGAGTGCTTATAAAAGCAATGTTTTTGTCATGAAAGGGTGTGTCTCAAGACAGGTCAGCCAATGTCATTACACTGCCATTAAGGATACAGGTATTTTAAATGGTAGCTACTGTAGTCATCTACTACTCCTCAATCTAAGATCCATGGAATGCTATCTTTGGGTAAATGTTGAGAGTTTCCTGTAACTCTACAAACACCACCCCTGCCTATTTTTATGCCATTTATCCTGATGTGAGGTTATCAAGATCTCAAAAGCTTGTCTCCTTCTGGTGGATTTTCACTTGGTTGTAATGATGGTATTGGCCAGTGAAGTTTGGATTTTATTTTGTTCTCAACTTGCACATCTTTTTTCAATTTACCATTCTGTGATGTTTAAAATTGTTTACAGGTTGAGTATCCCTCATGCAGTATTTCAAAATGACTCAAAACCTGAAGTTGTCCATAGGAGTGGCTTAGACTTCAGATGGATGCATGTGCAAAAACTTAAGTTTTATGCACAAAATTGCTTAAAATATTGGCTATGAGCATAAGGCATATATGGAACATACATTATTTTCGCATTTAGATTTGACTCCCATCTTCAGGATATCCCATTATGAACGTATTTGTAAATACAGATGTACTAACATCCTAAAAAATCCAAAACACCTTTAGTTCCAAGCATTTTGGATAGGGGATACTCAACTGTATATGCTTTTACCTCCTTCTTGTTTCGCTGACTCTAATATTTTTTTATGACTGCCTCTCTAGGGAACTGTGTTTATCCTTCCCAGGGCATTTGTGCCTCACTTTGTGCTGGTCATGGACCATAATAAAGTGTTGTTGTTGTTGTTGTTGTTGACTCATATTACTACATATTACTATGTTGCCACCTTTGAAATGTATTGTTAGTTCACGATTCAATTCTACAATTGCACTTGTATTAAGGAGGTGACTTTTTTTTGTTCAGTACATCATGTAGGAAACCTTCGTATCCAGGCATTCCCATCCCCATCTTGTATATGGGTCCCCTATCAGTTTTGCAATATTTATTTATTTATTTATTTCCAATATTTATATCCCACCCTTCTCAGGGTGGCTTACAACATTGGCACAATTAGATGCCTATACAAAATCAATCAACAATACATAAAATCAGTTAAAAACTATTAAATACAGTATAAAATTACAGTATATAAATTTTAAAAATACGTATGCTCAGATCCGTTCGTCCGGTAACCTCGTGCTTTATCCATGAGTGAGTCCGTATCATCTTTATCGTTTATTCGTTGAAAGTCTGGGCACATAGCCATGTTTTTAGGGCTCTTCTAAAGCCCAAAAGAGTTGAAGCTTGTTCATATCTCTGGGGAGGGTGTTCCAATAGAGGAATAGAGTGGGATAGAGTAAATAATATAAATCGCCTAGTGGAGAGTTTTGAGTCTATGTATGAGTCTATGTGTCTGTATCTTTGTTTAGGGAAAAGAAGAAAGGAGGGAGGAGGAAAAGTAGGAGGAGTGTATAAAAAGTGTAACTGTGAGTCGACCAGTTTAGTAAAACGAATAATCAACACGGAGGAGGAGGATGACAAGGGGGAAATGGAAAAAAGACTCTAGTTACATCGTTTTCTGGTCTTTTCTTTTAACAACTACCAATTTACTCAGGAGCTGGAGCCAGTAGACATAATTTAGCCTGTAGAACAAAAATTTTAAGTACTTTGCAGGCATGGGAGTCAAGGGAGGGAAGGGGAGGAATGGGAGGGGGGTGAATGGAGGGGGACATAGGAGTGGACAAAATGCAGGCCTCATTAAAGCTAAACACCTGAAAGAGAATTTCAAGAGCTCTGGGTCTTGAAAGCCTGAGAAAGACTGTGCCTCCAGAGTATTAAATAACTGTAATCACCCCTTCTCTTTCCCCTTTTGCCCCCCAACTTTATTTGATGTTTCCCATCATGTTGACCTGTCTTAAAGAGCCCCATCCATGTGATCTACGAAAACAGACTGTTACCATATACCGCTTTTTTAAAAAACCTCATCAAAGGTTCAGAGGGATGTCTGGAATGAAGGCTTTGCGATAGTAGCCGCTGAGTGGCACATAATGTGGTGAAAGTTATAAAACACCCGTCGCAGCTTTGGCAAAGCAGCCCTGTGTTTTAGAGATCAGCCTATTGTGTACTTTGGAATTACACGAGAAAAATGTGCTTCGACAGGAAATAATTAGCGCTTGTCAAAGGCCAGGCAATAGGTTATAGTATTTTACTTTCAGCAAGCTATCAGGGGATCAGCTAGATTAGATAATAGATTTTCCCCCTCCCGCTCCCCTTCTCTGGAAGTTAAATACAGATGACTCTAATTACCTTAACACTGCACATTGGAGAGAGATATATTATGAACAATGCAACTTTGAGAAATTTAGGTCAAGTAGATGAGAGGGAGAGTTGCAGCCATCGCTTTGGTGGAGTGGGGATAGCTTATGTAAGGCTTTATGTGCATTTAGGGGCTGAATACAAGGGACATAATTCTTCACTGATTTCATTTTGGATGTAAGCAATGAGAAATTATGGCCATTTTCTTTCTGCAGCAAGAAAATCTTCGATGTGTGTAGTGTTCAAAGACTGTTCATGGTTTGGGATCCATTCTGCACAAAATTCACACCTCGGTTTTGGCAACAGAAAATTGTATTTTGTGTACAGGACATGGAAAAATGCTGTTTTCTGTACAAAAAGCAGCAATTGGGTATTGGATGTATGTAGACACATTAAACTTTCTATTCATATCAGTGTTCTATTCATAACACTAAAAACCAAGGGTAAATTTTGCACAGATTTTGTCCTAAATGGCAGAAATTCTCAGCAGTCCAGGTCTTTCCTCATCAAGGTCTTCTCATATTCAAGAAATATGTCTTTCCTCCATTTTTGAATACTCTCAAATATTATTTCCATCCCTACTACCGTATGTATAAGTTCTATAGTTTTAAACTTTATTTTAAAACAGAAATTTGGGATGTAGAACTGCATAAATCTGAATCTGTTTGCATTCTCCTATCTTTATATCCCAACAATGGTTTTCAGAGGTTGAATGGCTGTCTTATTCCAGTAGTGGCAGCAAGGTGGTGTATCTTGCAGAGGTCCAGATAGAGTCCAGGTCTAAGTGCCAAATTAAATTGGGGTTGTTGTATGTTTTCCGGGCTGTATGGCCATGTTCCAGAAGTATTCTCTCCTGACGTTTCGCCCATGTCTATGGCAGGCATCCTCAGAGGTTGTGAGGTATGAAATTGGGGTTTTCAGAAAGGGCACAATCCTGTGATGGGCAAGGCTACAAGCAAAGGAGTAGAATTAAAATACCAGTATTTTGCATCCTAGAGTCTTGCTAAGCATTAGTCGAGACATTTTCATGTCTATACAAGTTCTGGAGAGCCACCAAAACATGGTCTAATGGAAGTGCATCCATCTGAAGAACCTCAGAGGGTTAGATTGGAACCTCAAGAGATCTTACTTTTTGATCTAGGTGATTTATGCTACCACTAGTAGGAAACATACTGATAATCATAGGAAATATGATAGAAATTTAATGTTTAAAACAGAGCAAACCAAAAGTAGGCATTGTTTTTGGGGTGGCTGAGTGAATTATGTCATAGACCAGAGAGACATTCACTGCTTTAAGAGCTAAGGACATGGATTAAAGACATCCAACTTTTTGTGAATGATATTTTTCGCTATGATTCCATAACAATGATGGAACAGTCCCAGATCGGTGAAACTTCCTTTCTGTTGCTCATTTTGCCTACCATAGCTCCCTAATAGAAGGCATGTTTTACATGTGAAAGGTCCCAATTCAGTTCTTGGCTTTTCAACTTAAAAGATCTCCAACAGAAAGATAATAACTTCTGCTTTTGAGCCTCTAGCAACACAGGGCTAGATTGGTCAGTGACCTGACTGAATATGACATCTTCATGAGATCAAAGCTAGTTTCTCAACTCCCGTAGGCTTGAACACAATGTGGTCTTGATTTGCTAAACTGCAGCGTCTTTTATCATTTTGATTCTTGATAAGTTTGAATCATATGTGTGTTATGTTTAAACAAGTAGAAAGACTATCTTGGATTTTTGTAGTCTTGCAAGTTACAGACGCAGGTGTTGGATCCAAAAGGTTCTTCCTGATCCAGAGGCTCATCCAGTTCTAGTTTTTTTGGCAATTGTGAAAATTATCTGGGGAAATGGGAGTAAGAAATATTATAAGGACCTGTCTTTAAGGGCACTGGATGAAATCAATCTGGAAAGTGTATAAAGCCATCATAGTGTCTTAGTGTCCTGGTAAATAGAGAAAGAAAAGTTATATGAAAAATGATGGTATAATGGGGAAGGAGAATGTGAATATGCTCTTAGTGTAACAAAATCAGCCCAAAGCTTCTTAAAGGCTGCCGTTTGTTTATTCTGCCAGATAGGGTCTGATGGACAGATTGTTATAGCTGTTAAAGAGGTTCTCGAGCCCTTCAAGTTGACCTCTTCTTAACCTTCTCTTGCCAAAGGTCATCTTTCTCTTAATAAAGTAAAAGCAACCATCATAGATTCTACTGTAGAGTCAAAAGCTAAAGAGTGTGGTTGTGAATTTTGAACTAGTCATGCAAGGAGAAAAAAGGCAGTGGAGGGAGGGATCACTTGTTAGGTTGTTGGCTTTTAGGGTCACTGTCTGATAATGAAAATTATTACCAAATTGTATGGACGTTGAACTGCAATAAGCAAGTACTGGAAGGCTGGGCCTCGTCTATTGGGTTTGATAAATGAAGTGTGAAGCAGCCCATCTGGCTAAGGACAGCTCTCTCTCTCTCTCTCTTTCTTTTCCCCTTTGACCAAAGAGAAGCCTTTAAAAATAACCACGGTACATATAGAATCAACGACCCAGAAAGAGAGCTGGAATAGATTATGATTTAATGGTAAACGTGGAATAAATGATCACATGGCAAAGAAGACAAAAGAGAAGATGGCAAAGTAATGTTTGTTGTGTGGTGAAAAAATTAAATTGTGAAATGTATTATTTTTACTGTACTTGGTTAGGTTACTGAAAAGCAGGTCCCATGATTTCCATCGGACTCAGTTCCAGGATGACATTGTCAGGAGTACAACCATAGTGTTGCATGTGGTTGTTATACTTTGAAACGGTTGAAAATAGTTTCAGTATATGCTTTACTATAGAGGATCTGGTTGATGTATGTCAGTGATAGAGGGAGTGCTTATTCCAAAATTCAGCTGGTAAAAATAAACGATTTTGACTTTTGAGGAATTTTCACGTTTTGGTAGTTTTTGTGAAAAATATTTTTTTTGCACACAAAAGAATAACTCTTCGGTTTGGCATCAAACAACATTCTATGCAGAAACAACCCATTTTGTATCAATGTGTTTTCTGTTCAAACAATATTTTGTGTATATAAGTCTCTCTGTGTGTATGTGTGTATGGAAAAGTTCAAAATATTTCAGAGGGTCGATCATTTTCTCCCATAGGTTTTCTCTTGTGCATCAACCAATCTTTTGTGTGTTGATACACAATATTTGTGAATATTCTTTATATCCCTACATTGGAAATAGCATAGTCCACCCCCTACTTAATGCAGGCTCTACAATACTATATGCAACCACAGCATCCGATACCAGCCCCATGCATCTTCTGCTTAAATATAGCCAGTGAAGAACAACCCAACCTGTCCACTGGCAGCTCTGACCATTCACCACTTTTCCTTGCAATTGGTCATCATATGTTTCCTTGCAATTTCTTCCATTTGGTTGTAGGTTTGCCCTCTAGAACAATAGAGAAAATCTATTTTCCATCTCCTTCAGTCTTTTAGAGATCCCATCTCCTCTTAATCTGTCTTCTTCTAATGCAGTGATTCCCAAAGTGGGTGCTGGCACCTATTAGGACACAGGGGCGGGGCCAGAGGAGGGGCAGGGCCTCTTCCCAAGTGCCGGAGACAGGGCTGATCACCTGAGGCACCTGTTAGAACACAGGGGGCGGAGCTAGAGGAGTGGGCGTGCTTCTTACCAAAAGCCCGAGAAGGGCTGAGACTCTATACCTCTCCTGAGGCGCTTGTTGGGACCCAGAGGGCGGAGCTAGGGAAGTGGGCGGGGCCTCCTTCCAAGAGCCTGAGACAGGGCTGAGCTTCTATACTTCTCCTGAGAGGCCTTTTAGGACTAAAGGGCAGGGCTGGGGCTGGGGCGGGGCCTCTTCCCAAGAGCGCGAGACAGGGCTGAGCGTCTGTATATCTCCCCTGAGGCACTTGTTAGAACACGGGGGTGGGGTATAGAGGTTCAGCCCCATCAGGCACTCAGGAAGAGGCCCTGCCCCCTTCTCTAGCCCCGCCCCCTGTGACATGGCAGATGCTGCAGGACAGGGATAGAAGCTCAGCCCTGCCTCAGAGCTCGTAACTCCGCCCATCCCAGCCATTTGTGGCCCCGCTCACTTCCCCCTCCCCCTCCCAGCCCTGCATCTTGGGCTAGGGGAGAGGCTCAGCCCCGCCCTCTTGAGCAGGAGCCACGCCCACCCCTCTAAGCCACGCCCCCTTTCCAGGGGGCGCTGAGTCATATTATTTCTGGAAAGGGGATGGTAGGCCAAGTAAGTTTGGGAACCACTGTTCTAATGGAAACATCTTTGTTACAGATACTTCGTTCATCACTCATTTCTCTAAACTGAGAGACAACCGGGGTGTCCCAGAACTCCAACTTTGGCTTTGAGTTTCTAATATGCAATTGTTATGCCACTCCCTATCTCCCTATAAAAAAATGACAATTCAGTAATACATTCAAATGCATCACAGCTAGAATGATCTTCTTTATTTCTCATTGGATAGAAGTTCTTTTTTCTCAGAATGCATCTTGTACTTCCCAAATACTGTCATCCTCCTACTAAGCATGCTAAGTCCTGCGTTGCTCCTCCTATGGATTCGGCTTATTCCTTAGGGTCCTTGTAGTCCATGAAAAGTGTTTACAGAGGGATTGGCTTCCTCGTATCTTGATGGCGTTTCCTCCCTCCACCACTGGGAACTTCCAAGTGCAAGGAACTGAAATTATTGAGCTTCCCAGCAGCGTAGGATGGCGGAAACCCAGTACATCACAGGGCTGACAAATTTATAATCTGTGGAGACACAGCGTTAGTTCCATCATCTGACAGCTGAACCACAAAGTGGTATTAGTATCAGCTGTCATCAGGCCTGTTAAGAACAATGGTGTCTGCCAGAAGCAACAGGGCAGTAGGTGAAGGAGCTGGAAGCAAAGCAGGCAGTTTGTTTATTGCTTGGTCCCTCTCCATTTTCAATGACTGAATTGGTGTTGCAACTGGGAATAAGAAACGGCTGCCTGAGGACTGACAAAATACCTTAGATTTATTTTTAACCCATTTTTGAGGATTCTTATTTTCATGACACCAGTCTATTCTTTCTTCTGTCCCTTAGCAGAGCATCCATTGTGGCTCATAACCCGATGTCTCCATAAAATCTGATCACAAACACATTGCTAAAGAGTGCAACTTTGCACAAAAATGATCATAGAGAATCATTTGAGAATAAATTAACCCCATTCCGTCCCAAGAAATGGTCCCATTGTTTTTGATGAAGTTCAAAGCTGAATTTGCTTTGATTTGCTGGCATTTACAAACACAGTGGACTAAGTGGGCTACAGTGACCATGTTTTTTTCAAAATTTTTCAACCTCTCCAAGAGATCTCATCACAACAGGAATATTGGGACCAGGAGTATTTTGAATTATGTTTTTGGATTTTGGAATGCCAATATTTATGTATATTTATGTATATAATGAGATATCTTGGAGATGGGACCCAAGGCTAAACATCAAGTTTGTTTATCTTTTATACACATAAAATCAAGGTCATTTTATATGCAATATTTTTAATAATTGTGTGCATGAAACAAAATGTATGTACATTGTACCACTAGAAAACAATCATAATCTTAGCAACCCATGTGGACAATTTTGAACTTTGGAGTATTTAGGAATTCTGGATAATGATTACTCAACCCGTCCTGCAATTATTATATTTATTTATGTCCTGCTGTTTTTGAATTGTAAGAGGCTTACAACAGTTAAAATGAATGCTTAAATATTAACAGCAGGCATACATTAAAAGACAATTAAACCATTATAAAATGTGAAAATAATTAAAACAAATTAAAATGGCAAGTGAAACCCAACAACACATTAGGCAAAGCCTCTAGTCCCTGTAGTCCAAATTCATGCAAGTGTTGGCCATCTAACATCTGTTTGAAAACATCCAACAGATGAGAATCCACCACTATCAAACATTTCTTACCATCTGGAAGTTCTTCCTGACATTTAGATGCTTACCTTACAGAACTTCATCGACTGTTGCTCATATCATATTATATCAGTTCCAAGAATCCCAAAGTACTTCACCCCACTTCCTCCACAGTTTCTGAACCTTATTCTAGCTCAGTGATCCTCAACCTGAGGGTGCCTAGGTGTTTTGGCCTACAACTCCCAGAAATCCCAGATCAGGTCTCAGATTATTTTCTTATCCCAGATTATCTTGCAGAGAACTCAAATAATCCAGCGAAAGCAGATAATCTGGTATCAGATCCTAGGATATAGGGCAGTGTAGATCCAACTCAAGTCCTACTCCTGTTCAGCAACAAGGGGAGTTGGAGGAAAGACTTTCATGTTTTAGTGAGTAAAGACAAATAAACCTCAATATAATGAAAATCTGCATGACCATAGCTGTGAGATGCTCTCTCTAAATACTGCTGGGTATCTAAACATGGACTAAGATAAGTCCTCTTGAAAGCAGACTGACGTCTTCTGACTAGCTATTGAAAGCAATTTCAGTCCACCTCATGACCACTGAACCCTACCACTGTATGTCTTGTATTTACAACCTTCTAACTCAGTGGTTCTCAAGCTATGGATCTCTAGGTGTTTTGGCCTACAACTAACAGAAATCCAACCAGTTTACCAGCTGTTAGGATTTCTGGGAGTTGAAGGCCAAAACATCTGGGGACCCATAGGTCGAGAACCACGGTTTTAACTTAAGAGCAATTTAGAGCTCTTCAGATGTTGCTGTCATACAACTATGGCAGCCAATGCTGAAGAATAATGAAAGTTGCTGTTCAGCAACATCTGGAGGACAACATATAGCTCATCATTGTGTTACTTTTTCTAAAATAACACCTTTTAAAAATGCAATGCATTTTGTCCTGTAGCATAGTTCCCTCTCTGAAGTTCCATACAGCTTATTCCCCATAGGTAAAGAAGGAGAAAGAGGCATCTTTGTTGTGACAAAAAAGAGAGAGAGGAAGCATTGACCAAGAAATCTCTGGTGTAGACCCGGTTGACAGGATATGCTGGTAAGGAATAATGGTTCTTCTTTCTGTTAAGATGATACTTTTACAGCAGCGATCTCAATGACCCCTGAAAAATTATTTATAGCAACAGATGAGAACTGTGGGAGGGAGGTGGAGGAGGAGACAGAAGGTGACATTGGAAGGTGAGCATTTTTATAACCCGCTGGAATTTCTGGAGAGCCATGACTACAGAGACAGGACCTTTTTAAAGAAATGACACTTTCCTTTAATAGTACTAATGAGACTTAGCATCCTCATGTTGCTCCGGTTCTTTTGATTTGACTTTTTTTTTCAAATACGGCTTTATTAAGTATGATAGAAAATGTCTAGGCTAATGATGAGGACTAAGGAGAAAATTCAGCAGTAATAGTCAAAGTGTTTAATGTTTTCTTCCTCCAACGCATTTCACATTGTTGAAGACAATTAGGACAGTATGAAAAATTGGGAAGAAAAGTCTTTAATGAATTTATGCAGTGATCTACAGAAGAAATAGTAGTAGAATATAGGAATGTAGTTGGAAATAGAGATGGAGAATGGATTTACAGTCAGCCCCTGGGATTTGTAAAAGTGGAAAAAACACAAATCAAAAATTTGAGTTAACATCTCTAGGGTCATCTAGGTTTGGTTTAAAGGTTGCACCAGGCTCACCTTCCAACTGCCATGGAAGACACTGGTCATGACTGAAACCTGCCCATTATTGTTGGAAGCTCTTCCAGGATCTAAAGATAATTAAAAGTATAAATGGAAAGCTGTGTATGCATTAGAAAAGTCCTAGAAATCGTCTGAAGGGAGATCTCATTGTTCTTGAGAGCCTTCAAGAAACTCTAATGTGACCCTATCACAGGGTTTTTGGGACTGAGACTCACCCAAGGTCGGCCAGTGGATTTCCATGGTCCAGTGGAGAAACAAACTGGGGTCTCCAAAGTCTTAATCCAATACTCAAACTAGTATACCACACTGTTTATCTTTACTCTTATACATATATTCATTCTGTGAAGACCTCCTTTAATATTAATTCATATTAACAGAGATCAAATATTAGCTAGCTGAATGTTTTGATGCTGGTTTTGTATCATTTCAAATGCTTGCTTCTCTACTTAAAATAAGTTTGGCCTGTAAAGATGTATGTGTGTGTGTGTGTGTATGTGTGTGTGTGTGTATGTATGTGTGTGTGTATATATATATATATATATATATACACACACACACACACACACACACTCATATATGTTTAATTCCTGGACTGGTAGATTCACAGAGAACATTATCACAAAGCATTTGAGTTATGTGAGCGTTCCGCTAGATGTTAAGGAGAGATAAGTGTACTTTCGACGCCCTCAAATTTGTCTTTCGCTGCCGTGTTAGTCCTTTAATCAGAATGATTTTTGACCATCATGGTCAAGGTTGATTTGAAGAAATACCCCAGAGAGGAAAGGTTAGCAATTTGTCCTCCCCATAATGGATTAATCGCTAGCTGTACAGTGTGTTTATCTTTAGAAGACAATTTACCACACATGAAGAGTAGTAATTTTATTTTATACTAGGGGTGTCCCCGGTGTATCTTGGTCATTTCCTTTGCCATGTATTTTCCACATTATAGATAAAGTCTAAATTCAGCTGTCAGCTGGGGAAGCGGCTGAGGGCGGAGGTGGTTTATTAACTGCTTATCTTGCCTGTAGGTGACACTGTTCCATCATTTATCAAATTGTTTTCCAATATCTTGTCTGGGGACAAAAAATATTGGTATGTGGGAAGGGAGGGATTCTGAAAGATCCAAATAAATGCTTTCATCTTCTGGTCTTTGGCGAGGGAATGAAGAATTAGTCAGTATCTCTTTTGGATGCTATTATCTTAAAACTATTTCTGATCATCACTTCAGTAGTCACAATATTTCCTCCTTTGATTAATTAGATATTAACACAATTACTCTTCAGTATTTCTTAAGGCAATTGTTGAAAAGATGGCGGGAATATCACAGTTGCACATCTTAATTTATAGATGGCTCCATAAATAGTCTTGTGCACCATATAAAAACATGCTTATTCACTTCCAGATGTTGTGTTCCTTAGATTTGTGGATTTAGTTGCTCCTCTTTTCAGCTAAACAATGAAGTGGTAGAGTCTTTGACTAGAGTAGTTAATTGAATCTGCCTAACTGTTCACTCATCGTGGAACAATTAAGTGAATGGTTCTATTTGGAATTGACCAACAGGATTCCAGCCACAACATTTCAAACCAAAACTCCCAGGATTCCTTTGGATTCTTTGATGATTAATTGATTGCTGTCAAGTAATGATTTCAAGTAATGATTTCAAGAGTATACCAAATTTTCAGAACCTCGGAGAGCTTCTACTGAGCCACTTCCTCTAACTGGGGCTCAATCCAGGCCTCTTATCTTGATAAACCCAAGCTCTGTTCTTTTCCTACAAATTGGAAAGTCTTCTAGGTACTGTCCCCAGGTCTAGAACCAAGCACTCTTTTCCCCTCTGATTATTTCCTCCTAGCTGGTTTCTAGTTGCGATAGGAAGATAGAAGAACACGTTAGAAATTGGGAGAAAGACATGCCAAAGATTCAAAAAGTTACACTTTTGGATGCTATTTAAAAATAAATTCCTGAATCTCCTAGCCAGCATGGTTGCTAGTAGATTCTAGGAGTTGGGATCCAAGCTCTGGAATGTGTGCCACCATACTGCCCAGTTGGATCTGATTTTGCAAACTAGGTAAGGCCAAGAGTGGTGGATAGTAGAAAACCATGGAACAATCATAAGTTGCTGCCCAGGTAGGACTAGGAAGTCATAATGCCTGAAAAGTTGTAATTTATCAGAGTTGGCATTATAGACTGGGTGGACCAAAGAGTCACTGATGTGGGAGAGTCTGGTTCATCAGGGTGAGTAGGCTCAAAGGGCTACTGTCTATAGAAACCCCAGTTGGGGAGAGGGAATTCACATGATCTCTTGCTGTTGCATGCCCAACCTACATGGTCCTTCTTCAGCTAGCCCTTATGGTGCACCAACACTTAATGCTGTTTGACATCACTTTAATTGTCATAGCTATGGAATCTTGTGAACTGTACTTTGGTGATGCACCAGCTATAATTGGCAGAGAAGGCTAAAGACCTTGTACAACTACAACACACACGATTCCATAACATTCAGCTATGGTAGTTAAAATTGTGTCAAACTAATTCATTATACACTTTAGTCAAGTTCTGACCTGCCACTTCAAGGTGTTGGTTCTGATAGAAGACGTTCTGCATCAGTTAGAGAATAACTGATGCTATCATTAAGTTTCCGGTCCCAATTCAAAGTGCAGATGCTTACCTATAAAGCCCTAAACTGTTCGGGACCGGCCTATCTTCGCGACCGCATCTTCCCCTACGAACCTGTGCAATCTCTTAGATCTTCTGAGGAGGCTCTTCTCTCGCTTCCTCCCCCTTTGCAAACATGGTTGGTGGGGATGTGAGAGAGGGCCTTCTCTGTGATCACTCCCCGGCTCTGGAATTCCCAGGGAAATTAGGTTAGCACCGATCCTCGCTTACTTTTGGAAACAGTTAAAAACATGGATGTTTGGTCGTGCTTTTGACTCAACAAGTCCGTTATACCTGGCCCTTATCTATATTGAAACTTCCTTGTCACTTTACAACTGTATTTCCACCTAGATTCATCTTCCCTTTTATAATTTTTCAAGTATGCCTATCTTGATGTAGACACTTTAATCAGTTTTGATTGTTGCCCATTTATGTCCTATGTTGGACTTTTTACTGGCATATGGTAACTATTAATCATTTTATTATTGTGTCTTAATGATGTCTTTTAACTATGTTTTGTTTAAATTGTTTTTATTATGACGCTTTTTGTATGACGGATGACCTTCTGATGTCAAATGTGATTGATTGGGCTTGCTCCCCATGTGAACCGCTCCGAGTCCCCATTGGGGGAGATGGAGGCGGCATACAAAAATAAAATTATTATTATTATTATTATTATTATTATTATTATTATTATTATTATTATTTTATTATGACACAGCAAACAAGATAGATATGCTGGATTTCGTATCACAAAATCACAAGTCGAACACTTCCCAAGTGTCTAGGACTGTGTGATGTATTTTCGGATGATGTGCGCAGATCCCAGCAGGGTGGCCTTTTTCAGTTGGCAGATCGTAATTTTGTCAATGTCTATTGTTTCCAAATGCCGGCTGAGATCTTTTGGCACGGCACCCAATGTGCCCATCACCATCGGGACCACCTGTACTGGTTTCTGCCAGAGTCTTTGAAGTTCAGTCTTGAGGTCCTGATAGTGGCTGAGTTTTTCCTGTTGTTTTTCGTCAATGCGACTGTCACCTGGGATGGCAACATCAATGATCCAAACCTTTTTCTTTTCCACAACTGTGATGTCTGGTGTGTTGCGTTCCAGAACTTTGTCAGTCTGGATTCGGAAGTTGCACAGTATCTTTGTGTGCTCATTTTCCAATACTTTTCCAGGTTTGTGATCCCACCAGTTGGTCCCAGTTACTGCTGGGTGGTACTTGAGGCATAAGTTCCAATGGATCATTTGGGCCACATAGTTGTGCCTCTGTTTGTAGTCTGTCTGTGCGATTTTCTTACAGCAGCTGAGGATGTGATCAATGGTTTCGTCAGTTTCCTTGCACAGTCTGCATTTTGGGTCATCAGCTGATTTTTCGATCTTGGCCTTAACTGCATTTGTTCTGATGGCTTGCTCCTGGGCCTTCTGTCTCCTTCTTCAGGGTCCCATTTGTGAGCCAGAGCCAGGTCTTCTCCTTATCAGCTTTTACTTCAATTTTGTCAAGGAACTTGCCATGCAATGTTTTGTTGTGCCAGCTGTCAGCTCTAGTTTGTAGTGTGGCTTTCTTGTACTGGTTTTTTGTCTGCTGTGCTTTGAGGAGTTTCTGATTTTTGACTTCAATCAAAGCAGGTTCTTCACTTTGCTTTACATATTCTGCCAGGGCATGTTCTTCTTTGACTGCTTGTTTTACTTGTAAGAGTCCTCTGCCCCCTGATCTTCTAGGCAGATATAGCCGGTCAACATCACTGCGAGGGTGCAGTGAATGATGAATGGTCATGAGTTTTCTTGTTTTTCTGTCCAAATTGTCCAGTTCCATCTGTGTCCAGTTTATGATGCCAGCAGTATATCTTATGACAGGTATGGCCCAGGTGTTTATGGCCTTGATGGTGTTGCCTCCATTGAGCTTGCTTTTGAGAATTTTTCTGACCCTTTGTATGTATTCTTTGCTGACCACAGTTTTCACATGTTCATCCTTGATGTTGTCCAGGTATTTTATATGCCTGGTATTTATAGGCTGGTGACACTTTATTGTTTGGCCATTGGGCATATTTATGCCCTCACTTTCAATGATTTTTCCCTTCTTCAATGCCACTGTCGAACATTTGTCCAAACCAAATGTTATTATATCCTTTAAAGAGAGTCACTCCCATTCCCACGAAAGGGGCACAATTTGTAGAGACAGTGAGAGATTTAGGGGGTTTGTGCCATTCATCAGTGGTGTCCTTGGTGCCAGATGTTTCCATGCTGCCATATTTGATACATGTGCCTCTTCCCAGAACGTTTCCATGCTGCCATGTTTGATACATGTGCCTCTTCCACGGAAACACATGAGCCCCCATCCTGGAACCTGCACTTGGTCCATCTCTGAAATGCGTACACTGGAAGGGAAATGGTAATGACCCCCCAGAAAGCACTGGTTTATTTTGCTCCACCAGCATGAACAGGTAATGATATTGTTAGCTGCCTTTCTCTTGCATTCTCCACCTGCTCTTCAATTTCCAGTTTCACTATCAATTATGCCATGTGTTTCACCCAGTTGGTGCTACCCTCCCAGTGTTAATTATAACCTACAAGACGGTTACAGTTAATTTTATGGCAAGCATATTGTCTCTTCAAGGCTTCGGAGCGGCTCATAAATTATCTTGAAGGTAAAATGCAACTTGGGGAACTAGTTATGAAAATTCCATCCATCTCGCTTAGGAGATGCAGCTGCTACTGTCAGCTGCCTTGCTGTTGCATTGTGAAGGAATTATGGCGGGTCAGGTTTAAGAGGCAAGGCCCGGGCTGTCACCGAGGAGGAAACCTGTCCTGGCCCTGTCAGACAACTACCTTCTGCCAATCCCTTGTGGTTTGGCTTTTCGAGCAGTAAAAGGCAGCCCGGTGCAGGTGGAGAGTCCCCAAGCTGTCTCTATTCATTACTTTACAGAAACTTGTTTTAGGTAGGCAGGTACGGAGACCTTTTCCCCCGTTCCTCTTCAGCGTTGTCATAATGGTTCGAGGCATCATCTGCAAAGTGGAGGAGAGGAGAGAATTAACTCGGGGCTGTCGGACGGCTGTGGTTGTGTTGGAGAGACAATCAGAATTGGATGGAAAGAGGGGGGCTTAAAGACACGAATGATTAGCCCCCTAAACACAAACACAGATGTGCACACAGTCATTGGTCTGTAAAATCATTGTTGGCTTAATTGGGAGGATGTGTCGGTATGGAGGTATATTTTGAGGACAGTACACACACATCTGTTTGCCTTTATTTTCATGTACACCGTTGGATGGGAGTTTTCAGTAAATGTTTTGTGTTAAATAAATTTACCACGGGTTTTGCTGGGCAAGGAAAGGCTTTCCATTCCCTCCGTTGCATGTCGGAAGAAATTCAAGCCTGTCTTCTGAGGTTGAAAAGACTTCTTTGTTCCTCTTCATTTTCTCATTTTTCCTTTCTGTATATACAGTAGAGTCTCACTTATCCAACATAAACGGGCCGGCAGAATGTTGGATAAGCAAATATGTTGGATAATAAGGAGGCATTAAGGAAAAGCCTATTAAACATCAAATTAGGTTATGATTTTACAAATTAAGCACCAAAACACCATGTTATACAACAAATTTGACAGAAAACGTAGTTCAATATGCAGTAATGCTATGTAGTAATTACTGTATTTACAAATTTAGCACCAAAATATCACGATGTATTGAAAACATTGACTACAAAAATGCGTTGGATAATCTAGAACGTTGGATAAGCGAGTGTTGGATAAGTGAGACTCTCCTGTAATTCCAGGTACAGTAGAGTCTCGCTTATCCAACTTTCACTTATCCAACATTCTGAATTATCCAACTCAGCCTGTCTTTTCCTAATCAATGTTTTTGTAGTCAATGTTTTCAATACATTGCAATATTTTGGTGCTAAATTCATAAATACAATAATTGCTATATACAGTAGAGTCTCACTTATCCAAGCTTCGCTTATCCAAGCCTCTAGATTATCCAAGCCATTTTTATAGTCAATGTTTTCAATATATAGTGATATTTTGGTGCTAAATTCATAAATACAGTAATTACAACATAACATCACTGCGTATTGAACTGCTTTTTCTGTCAAATTTGTTGTATAACATGATGTTTTGGTGCTTAATTTGTAAAATCATAACCTAATTTGATGTTTAATAGGCTTTTCCTTAATCCCTCCTGATTATCCAAGATATTCGCTTATCCAAGGTTCTGCTAGCCCGTTTAGCTTGGATAAGTGAGACTCTACTGTAACATTACCGTGTGTTGCCCTGCTTTTTCTGTCAATTTGTTGTAAAACATGATGTTTTGGTGCTTAACTTGTAAGATCATAATATAGTTTGACGTTTAATAGGCTTTTCCTTAATCCCTCCTTATTATCCAACATTTTCTCTTATTCAACGTTCTGCCAGCCCGTTTATGTTGGATAAGTGAGACTCTACTGTACTTGCATATAAAACTAACTTCAGAAATTCAGTGTGTGACTGCGTATCAGAATAAAAAGATGGATGTATTACATGACATTCATTAAAACATTATTCAATTACTATGAGGCAGTAACTTTTTTATTTCCCGCTTTTTGATTCTCAAAAGTCACTTATTCAAAGTCACTTATTAGAGCAAAGAAACATTAAGCCAAAAATATTACTCAGTTTTGGTTTTTAGCATATCAGGGACCTCAACAAGATTTGTCTTCCTAGTGCCTGTATTTGTCTAAGTCATTTAAGTGCAAATTGACCGATTTTTAAGGAAATGAAATAGAGAGAGAGAGAGAGAGAATGATAAATATAGATACTGCAATATAAAATTTTCATCATAACAGATCATATATCTAGATCAGTGGTTCTCGACCTGTGGGTCCCCAGATGTTGTTTTGTCCTTCAACTCCCAGAAATCCTAACAGCTGGTAAAGTGGCTGGGAATTCTGGGATTTGTAGGCCAAAACACCTGGGGACCCACAGATTGAGAACCACTGATCTAGATAGATAGATAGATAGATAGATAGATAGATAGATAGATAGATAGATGATCGGTTATGGTGGAGCCTCCGGTGGCACAGTGGGTTAAAGCCTTGTGACTTGGAGGTTGGGTTGCTAACCTGAAGGCCGCCAGGTTCGAATCCAACCTAGGGAGAGCGCGGATGTGCTCCCTCTGTCAGCTCCAGCTCCATGTGGGGATATGAGAGAAGCCTCTCACAAGGATGGTAAAGACATCAAAACATCCAGGCAATGTCCCCTGGGCAACGTCCTTGCAGACGGCCAATTCTGTCACACTAGAAGTGACTTGCAGTTTCTCAAGTTGCTCCTGACATGACAAAAAAAAATCAGTTATGGTGTAAAATTACACCAAAGAATAATGTTAGATTGATTTAAAGTGTGATCACTGGTGAATAACTGTATGATAAAGTTATGTGAAATCTAAAACATAACATATTTCCATATAGGTTTTTGTGAGTTCTTCAGGCTGTATGGACATGTTCCAGAAGCATTATTTCTTGACGTTGGAGAGAATGCTACTGTAACATGGCCACATAGCCCGAAAAACCCGCAGCAACCCAGTGATTCCAGCCATGAAAGCCTTTGACAACATATTTCCATATACAGTAGAGTCTCACTTATCCAACATAAACGGGCCGGCAGAACGTTGGATAAGCGAATATGTTGGATAATAAGGAGGGATTAGGGAAAAGCCTATTAAACATCAAATTAGGTTATGATTTTACAAATTAAGCACCAAAACATCATGTTTAACAACAAAATTGACAGAAAAAGCAGTTCAATACACAGTAATGCTATGTAGTAATTACTGTGTTTACGAATTTAGCACCAAAATATCACAATGTATTGAAAACATTGACTACAAAAAATGCGTTGGATAATCCAGAATGTTGGATAAGCGAGTGTTGGATAAGTGAGACTCTACTGTAGTTGAGCCCTTCAAAAGGTTTTTAGAAGGAAAGACTATTTCAACGTGGGGTTTTCAAATTTGACTAGGAATATCTGGATAAGCATGGAGATCTCTGGGATATCTTACTGGAGTGTGCTTTACTGGAAAAGCAGGGAGCTAGACTGCTTAATTGATGATCTCTGGAACAATAGATAGTATAATTAGAACAGGATGGATTCAACATTGGTATTTTCATTAAGATATCCTAGTCTATATATTTGTAGAAATGCTCTAATTTATTATGCTTTATTTTATATAATAAAAGAACATTCCTAAAATAAAAAAGTGATACAACAGACCATAGGATAATTCTGCCTGAAATGCAGGCATTTATATTCTACCATCTAAGGAAATACATTAAAAAGTATTTTTATATTTTTGCTTCTTAGTACATTAAAAAGTATTTTTAATGTACTAAGAAGCAAAAATATACTATTCTAGGAGTAAGAACATGTTTTATTACTAGTCTTAATGAAATATTGACTTATTATAAATGCTCTGTTAACTCTTTGTTATCATATCTCTCTGTTAACCAAATGATGACATACTGCTTGGAAATCTTGACTATTATTATTATTATTATTATTATTATTATTATTATTATTATTATTATCATCATTTTTATTTTTATTATTATATTTTCCAACAGTGGTACTGGAACAACAATGACTGTTTAGTTTAACTTTAACAGTTTTTGGCAGTTCTTTGTTAGAACATTACCAATGTCAGCTGCTTCTAACCTAGCGATTTTACTCGAAGTGTTTAAAGCTAGTGCTAATGTTTTTTTGCTTTTTGGTGTGTTTCTTTGCCAAGTACTTTTGCATTATTATATCACCATTTGTTCAGAGATATATATATATAGATAGATAGATAGATAGATAGATAGATAGATAGATACTTTAGCTTTGTTTTTGGTTTTTGGTTTTTTTTCTCTCTCTCTCTCCCTTTTTGATCCTTTTTTAATCGCAGTTTTCCTACTTTCTATACAATCAAATATTCTCACTCTTTTGATGTTAATTTAATCTATCTAATAAGGTAAAACTTCAATAAAAATATATTTTAAAAAAGTGTTTTTGACTGCACATTCCAGCATTCCTAGCCAGCAATAGCCAAAGAATACTAGGAACTTTAATTCAACTACTGGAGGGGCCATGTTTTTACCCCATCCTATGCCAGTGCTTGTTGAAATTGTGTTGAATATATAACTTATTTTTGTTTTTGTTCTTTCTTACTTCGTTCTCAGCTATATCTACCAAATGTTGTTGACATTGTTAGGAAGTCTTTCCACCATCCTAAAGAGATCAATATATGATTTTTTCATGTGTGAGTTTGAAAAAGGTTTCATAAAAAGGCAACATGAATGAACATTATGTTGTGTAACTTCAAGTCTTTTCTGACTTATATTCAGAAATGACGTCATGGAGTTTTCTTGGCGAGACATGTTTAGAGAGGGTTTGCCATCTCTAAGACATGGTGACTTGGCCAAGGTCATCCAGTGGGTTTCCATGGCCAAGCAACAATTTGAACCCTGGTCTCCAAAGTCATCATCCAAAGCCCAAACCAGTACACCACTTTGGGTCTTTAAAGTAATAACTTAACTATTTCTGCACATTTTATACCTTCTCAGGATTGTGTCCTAAAGAGGAACCCATACATTTCTTGTCTTACTGCAATACTATAAAGAGAGAGGGAAATAATGAATTTTTATTTTTTTAATTCCTAAGTGGAGTCTTCTTTTATGTGAAATATTTGCCTTGAAATTTATATACAAGTAAGACAAAGAAGGAGGAGGAGGAGGAGGAGGAATGGAATAAATGTAGTGGAAAGAAATTATAGACCAGAAAGGGAATTGTTGCCAAAGCCCTGTTGTATTCTGTTGCATCAACAACCCGGAAAGAAAACTGCATTTTCAAGGTAAGGTCAGTATCAGGTCAAAAATACATTTGGGAAATTGCCTTTATGGAGAGAAGCCCTGGCCCTGAGAGAACTTCCATTGATTTCACTACCATCTAGGTTTTCTTTTATAGGATCTTATTAATGAATGTGCAGATTGCAAAATGGAGATCTTTCTTGACATTGGCTTCATCCTTTTCCCATCTCCTCTCCCGTTAGCAAAAAAAACGGGGTCATTTACAATGTGGCCAAATAAATCAAATTCCTAAACCTCACCATTGCTCAATAAATGCACACAGCTAAAAATATTTCTCCAGTGGATTCCCCGATATAAATGTCTGTTGTTCAAATGAAGGGCAGATCCATCCCATTAGAGTATATTATTTGGTAAGTTGCATTAATTTATTTTGCGTTTTGATCTAAAAACCTGCTTTGGTTGAACAAGGTGATAGTGTATAAGAAAAGGATGATGGAAAAGTAATTGTTTTAGAATATTTTGGCTTTGGTTCAGTTTGAGTTCGTTTAAGTCCTTAGAAAATTAGTTTCTTCTCCATTCAATAGCGTTTTCTCTTCAAATTTGCAGACTGAATGGGCTGATTCTTGTGATATTTCAATGAGATAGTTTTAGTTGCCTTATATTGAATCTATTCCGGGTTTTAAAGTAAAGATAAAGGTTCCCCTTGACATTAAGTCTAGTTGAGTCCATCTCTGGAGGGTGGTGTTAATTTCTAATCCAAAGAGCCGGAATTGTTCATTGCTCCTAGGTCGTGTGGCTGGCATAGCTGCATGGAGCGCCATTACCTTCCTGCCAAAGCAGTACCTATTGATCTACTCACATTTACATGTTTTCGAACTGCTAGGTTCACAGAAGCTGGGGCTAACAACGGGAGCTCACCCCATCCCACGGATTTGATCCACCAAACTTCTGGTCAGCAAGTTCTGCATCTTATCGATTTAATCTACTGCAACACCAGGGACATTCTGGGTTTTAGGCTGAGTTTTAAAGGCATTATTATAGCTGCTAGGTTTATTTGGAGAGTTGGACTCAGTAGTTTGGATTAAAAATTCACACTCAAGTCCCATTGACATGGAAGCTATCCTTTACAAAACCCAATGAATTGGGGGCTGCATTGGTGAAAGCTTGGAATCGTAAAGTTGGAAGAAACCACAAGAGCTCTCCCATTCAACCATGGTGTTGAAATTGGCGCTAATACTGGCCCACTTGGTGCCTCAAATATTAGACCTTTTTCTGGGTGTATTTGATCTGCTGGTTCCAAAAATGGAATCGGTTCCTCAGCTGTAGTTTTTGATATATAGATCATATATCATATGTATACCAGTCTTCATCTCTTCACCGGAGCTGCGGTGGTGCAATGGGTTAAACCCTTGTGCCGGCTGAACTGCTGACCTGAAGATCTGAAAGTCGGCGATTCAA
Source organism: Anolis carolinensis (assembly GCF_035594765.1). Taxonomy (NCBI): domain Eukaryota; kingdom Metazoa; phylum Chordata; class Lepidosauria; order Squamata; family Anolidae; genus Anolis; species Anolis carolinensis. Next base: position 10,227,626 of record NW_026943820.1, read on the forward strand.
ATCCACGAGACAGGGTGAGCTCCCATCTGTCAGCCCCAGCTTCCTAAGTGGGGATATGAGAGAAGCCTCCCACAGGATGGTAACACATCCATGCATCTCCTGGGCAATGTCTTTGTAGATGGCCAATTCTCTCCCACGCTTCTGACACAATACAAAAAAATCTGTTGACTCATACAAAATCATAATAGCTATATCTAAGAAACTAGAGCTGATGTGGTCTATCCAATATAACTTTCTGAATCAAGCACCCCAAAGAACTCCAGAAACAATCCTAAAAACCAAGACACCAAGAAAAGAATTGTGTGTGTGTCTACAAACGCCAGGATGCCATAACCATGAGTCCTGTCAGTTCAAGTGGTGTCAAACTGAATTAATTCTACAGTGCAGATGCTCCTTCCCACAAGTGTTGGGGTGTTTTTTTGTTACTCTTATTATGTTTTACATAGGTGATCTTTACTTAATAACAGAGCTGCCTATTTTTTTTCCTATGCCTTCTTTGGGGAATACCATGTGCAAAGCAGCCTTTGACAGAGTCCATCTGTGCAACTTAGGGAAATAGGCTGAACTCCAAGATATAACTTTCCTTTATTTCTAGTTGGAAGGGACGATCTTTGTTGTTGTTTGTAACATGCTTAAAATGGGATGTTTACTATTTGTGTAAATTATCTTCTATTTGTTTTTGAAACGTCCTATGAAGGTGGTACAGACATTTTCATTTCTTTGTAGAATGAAAAAAAGAAGGTTTTCATGCCATGTAAGAAACTCCATCCGCACTCACAGATGGCTCTGCTCAGGTGCAATTTTAATTATGAAGTCGCGCAAAGCCCAACACCATAGGCAGTCCCCTTAATAAGCATCCTCAAGCTTTTGTCTCAGAGAGGCCTTTTTATTGAGTAATTAAAACATTTTCCCCTTTTATTAGTTTTCTTCCCTCTTCTTCTTCTTCCTCCTCTGGAAAAAAAAATCACTCGAAGCTTTGAGAAGATAAAGTGGGTTAAAAAGTCATCATCTTTCAATGTGAAATGATATTTATTGTTTCTGATATGGAGGGGAAATTTAATTTTGGAATCAATGCAGTAGAATTTTGGAATGGATGGTGACATCTCATCTCTTTGTAAAAAAGACAAATTAATAATAATAATAATAATAATAATAATAATAATAATAATAATAATACAATAGGGTCTCGCTTATCCAACATAAACGGGCTGGTAGAACGTTGGATAAGCAAAAATGTTGGATAATAACAAGGGATTAAGGAAAAGTTTATTAAGCATCAAATTACATTATGATTTTACAAATTAAGCATCAAAACATCATGTTTTACAGCAAATTGACCGAAAAAGCAGTTCAATACATGGTAACGTTATGTAGTAATTGCTGTATTTATGAATTTAGCATCCAAACATTGCAATGTATTGAAAACATTGACTACAAAAACATTGACTACTAAAAGGCAGATTGCGTTGGACAACACAGAATGTTGAATGAGTGAAGGTTGGATAAGTGAGACTCTACTGTAATAATACAGTAGACTCTCACTTATCCAAGCTAAACGGGCCAGCAGAAGCTTGGATAAGCGAATATCTTGGATAATAAGGAGGGATTAAGGAAAAGCCTCTTAAACATCAAATTAGGTTATGATTTTACAAATTAAGCACCAAAACATCATGTTATACAACAAATTTGAAAGAAAAAGTAGTTCAATATGCAGTAATGTTATGTTGTAATTACTGTATTTACGAATTTAGCACCAAAATATCACGATATATTGAAAACATTGACTACAAAAATGGCTTGGATAATCCAGAGGCTTGGATAAGCGAGGCTTGGATAAGTGAGACTCTACTGTAATAATAATAACAACAACAATAACAACAACAACATGTATGTATCCCCTGGAAAACCAATAAAATGTTTTTTTAAACAACAACAACAACAACTTTATTTTTATATCCCGCCTCCATCTCCCCACAGGGACTTGGGGCAGCTAACATGGGGCCAAGCCCAAGTAATCACAAAAAAACCAGGATAAAATACATATTATAGTGATTACAAATAATTATCTATGCAAATATACATTGAAAAAATTAAAGTATCGTTGCAAGGTATAGAATCAGTTCAAGAGCATATGAAAAGGCACATAGTTTTTTTCCCTCACCTAATTTGATAAATTGGCCATCTCCTTTTCTGCTTCTTTTCTTTTCTTTTTGGATGTTACCGGTAATCCAAGGCAAGCCCAGAGAGGCATGAATGGGGGGAAAAGTAAGCAGATGGGTTGTTAAGAATTTGGGACATGGTATATATAATTAAATTAACAAACATTATCAAAATTAAAAGAAGGCAGGCAGGCAGATAATCAATTTCCCCGAGATGTGCTATATCTTCATAACGCTTTGGGAATAATAAGGCTGCAAGTTGCTATACCTTATTATTCTTTCATTTTATACTCCACTTGGAGCCTTACCAAGGAGAATTCAATGTGAATTATGAGACATTGAACAATTAACTTTGTAGAGGATTTTTTGTATGTTGGTAAAGTTGGTTTTGATTAAGTAAAACTATTATGGAAAAGTCACCATAGTTGAATCATTTTGCATAGTATGTATTTCTTTTACAGATACTGGTTAACTGAGAGTCTACTGTATGTTTGTAACCGGTTAATTAACACCCATGGGGATTGGTAGATGCCAGATAAATGAAATTTCTGGTTGCTTAAGAGTTACTATTAAAAATAGTAACTCTCAAGTAACCAGAAATTTCATTTAATAATAATAATAATAATAATAATAATAATAATAATAATACTTTTTTAATAGTAAAGGTGAAGGTTTTCCCCTGATGTTAAGTCCAGTCGTGTCCGACTCTGGAGGTTGGGGCTCATCTCCATTTCTAAGCCGAAGAGCCGGCATTGTCCGTAGACACCTCCAAGGTCATGTAGCTGGCATGACTTCATGGAGTGCCGTTACCTTCCCGCTGGAGCACTACCTATTGATCTACTCACATTGGCATGTTTTCGAACTACTAGGTTGGCAGAAGCTGGGGCTAACAGCAGGAGCTCACCCCACTCCCCGGATTCGAACCTTTGACCTTTTGGTCCGCAAGTTCAGCAGCTCAGCGCTTTAACACACTTCACCATCTGAGGCCCCCTTATTTTTTAATTTATAACGCTTGACTCTGCAGTTGTGTTTTTACTTGGTCTGGGATACGCTTTGTGCTATCATATTTTATTAGTTTAATTGTTATTCTTTAAATTTATTTCCACATTTTAATCCAAATATTATACTGTAATAAGTCTGTTAATATTATTTCTCATTTTTTGATATTTTTTTATATTGTATGAGGTACTTATGGCATTGAATGTTTGCCTTTTTATATGCATGTAAACTGCCCTGAGTCCCTCTAGGGAGAGGGAATGGTCTAGAAATAAAGATTATTATTATTATTATTACAGTAGAGTCTCACTTATCCAACGTTCTGGATTATCCAACACATTTTTGTAGTCAATGATTTCAAAACATCGTGATATTTTGGTGCTAAATTCGTAAATACAGTAATTACTACATAGCACTACTGCATATTGAACTACTTTTTCTGTCAAATTTGTTGTATAACATGATGTTTTGGTGCTTAATTTGTAAAATCATAACCTAATTTGATGTTTAATAGACTTCTCCTTAATCCCTCCTTATTATCCAACATATTCACTTATCCAGTGTTCTGCCGGCCCGTTTATGTTGGATAAGTGAGACTACTGTATTATTATTATTATTATTATTATTATTATTATTATTATTATTATTACATTACTGTCAAAATTCAGTAAATAAAAACAAATGAAAACAAGCATAATTTAATATAACATTTCTGGATTAAAAATAGATTATAATTTAATTTTTATTTAAAGTATTTATTTTAAAAATATTGGTTATTGGTTATTGGTTTATTTTAAAAATATTGGTTACTTGAGGATTTTGATTTATTTATTCACTATACAGTAGAGTCTCACTTATCCAACATAAACGGGCCGGCAGAACTTTGGATAAGTGAATATGTTGGATAATAAGGAGGGATTAAGGAAAAGCCTATTAAACATCAAATTAAGTTATGATTTTACAAATTAAGCACCAAAACATCATGTTATACAACAAATTTGACAGAAAAAATAGTTCAATACACAGTAATGCTATGTAGTATTTACTGTATTTATGAATTTAGCACTAAAATATCACAATGTATTGAAAACATTGACTACAAAAATGTGTTGGATAATCCAGAACGTTGGATAAATGAGACTCTACTGTATAACATTTCTGGATTAAAAATAGATTATAATTTAATTTTTATTTAAAGTATTTATTTTAAAAATATTGGTTATTGGTTATTGGTTTATTTTAAAAATATTGGTTACTTGAGGATTTTGATTTATTTATTCACTATATTTCTATCCCGCTCCCTCTCACCCCGAAAGGGACTCAGGGTGGCCTACAATTGACAATATTCAATGCCACATATTCAAAGCAAATATACAATACAACACATGACACAATGAATAAAACAATAAGCAATGAAAAGATTTAAAACATATAAATACAATAAAACTAGTCCTAAAGTCGTCATTTGTGTTGCTGAATTATGCCGATTCCGTATTGCACTACTCCGCAAAGGCCTTGAGATCCAGTTGACAGAGAGTCTGCTGTACATTTAGGTTGTTGTTATTTGAAGTATACAATGAAAAATATTGCAATTAATAAATAAATGAGCAGCCACAGATGGGAAATCTGGCAAAATTAAACTAGAGGAAGAAAACAAACTTGAGTGACAATTTTTGGAGCATTCCCCGGAAGAAGACCACAACGGTGGGGTCCTTATTGTTCGAAATTAGCCATATATTACAGTAATGTTACCCTGTCTTTCCCTTCGTGGGGAATTATGAGGGCCTCATGTTAGGACCTCGGTGTCCTGCCATAGTTAATTATCCATAGATAATGGTTTTCAGCAGTAGCTGCTACAAGATCGCCAGCATCGCGATGGAGGGCTTATTAAATGCGGGGAGACTCAGGTGCAGCACACCTATGCACTTTTCCCTGCCGAAGGAAAACAGCTGTGTTTTCTTTGCTGTACAATACATCACACGCAGCATCTCGTTTATTATAGCGGAAGCTAATGATGCAAGGGGAAACTTGTACATTGTGTGTCCCCCCCACCTCACCCCGGCATCCGAATGTGGTGATATATTTGCTGCAGATACGTTCACTTAGCTTCCGTAAGCAATTTATCTCTCCCAGCACCAAATGTATCTTTTCCCTAAAACACTTTGACTCCAGGGTTCATTATTTTAATCACAGCTCATTTAAATCATCCTGTGCCTTTTCTTGTTCTCCTAAAAATGTTTTAATTAAGATGGTAAACAATATCACAGCAGATTAAGGAAGGGTTTAGTTTTTCTGATTGCGTTTTCTAACATTCCTAAGTTCCGTCTTTTATTCTTGATTGAGTATATGGCATCAGTGCCAACACCAAATGGCATCCAAGTAATGGAGCATTTGTATGCATTCTTTCTTTATTTGTTTATCTGATAATTATGGTAATAATAATAATAATAATAATAATAATAAGAAGAAGAAGAAGAAGAAGATATACTGCTGGCATCATAAATTGGACACAGATGGAACTGGACAATTTGGACAGAAAAACAAGAAAACTCATGACCATTCATCATTCACTGCACCCTCGCAGTGATGTTGACCGGCTATATCTGCCTAGAAGATCAGGGGGCAGAGGACTCTTACAAGTAAAACAAGCAGTCAAAGAAGAAGAACATGCCCTGGCAGAATATGTAAAGCAAAGTGAAGAACCTGCTTTGATTGAAGTCAAAAATCAGAAACTCCTCAAAGCACAGCAGACAAAAAACCAGTACAAGAAAGCCACACTACAAACTAGAGCTGACAGCTGGCACAACAAAACATTGTATGGAAAGTTCCTTGACAAAAGGAAGGAAGGAAGGAAGGAAGGAAGGAAGGAAGGAAGGAAGGACGGAAGGAAGGAAGGAAAACTGATAAGGAGAAGACCTGGCTATGGCTCACAATGGAACCCTGAAGAAGGAGACAGAAGGCCTGATCCTTGCAGCCCAGGAGCAAGCCATCAGAACAAATGCAGTTAAGGCCAAGATCGAAAAATCAGCTGATGACCCAAAATGCAGACTGTGCAAGGAAACCGACGAAACCATTGATCATATCCTCAGCTGCTGTAAGAAAATCGCACATACAGACTACAAACAGAGGCACAACCCAAATGATTCATTGGAACTTATGCCTCAAGTACCACCTGCCAGCAGCAAAGAACTGGTGGGATCACAAACCTGCAAAAGTATTGGAAAATGAACATGCAAAGATACTGTGGGACTTCCGAATCCAGACTGACAAAGTTCTGGAACACAACACACCAGACATCACAGTTGTGGAAAAGAAAAAGGTTTGGATCATTGATGTTGCCATTCCAGGTGACAGTCGCATTGACGAAAAACAACAGGAAAAACTCAGCCGCTATCAGGACCTCAAGAACTTCAAAGACTCTGGCAGAAACCAGTGCAGGTAGTCCCGGTGGTGATGGGCACATTGGGTGCCATGCCAAAAGATCTCAGCCAGCATTTGGAAACAATAGACATTGACAAAATCACGATCTGCCAACTGCAAAAGGCCACCCTACTGGGATCTGCACGCATCATCCGAAAATACATCATACAGTCCTAGACACTTGGGAAGTGTTCGACTTGTGATTCTCTGATACGAAATCCAGCATGTCTATCTTGTTTGCTGTGTCATAATAAAATAATAATAATAATAATAATAATAATAATAATAATAATAATAATAATAATAATAATAATAATTTTATTTTTGTACCTCGCTTCCATCTCCCCGACGGAACCCGGGGTGGCTTACATGGGGCCGTGCCCAACAACACAATTAAAATGTAATTACATAAAAAAGCGATTCAATAATGTAAACAAAATAAAACAATAACATTATACCAATAGATAAAAAGTGTCAACTAGCAACTAAAATCAGTTTCTGTTATCTTCATGGGTGACTGGACTACTGCAACAATAAAAGATAGGTTAATAAGTAAAGTACATGATCATATGGCAGCAATGAAAGTAAGTGTTTGATTTTACAGCCAGCCCTCCATATTTTTGGGGGTTAGGGACACAAGACCACAATGAAAGTGAGAAACCATAAATAAAGAAATTGCTATTTTTTTTTAAAAAATCAAAGAATTTTTAGATCTTCCAACATGACTCTATAGTCAACATCCACTGGAAGCTGAACATAGAATCTCATTGGAAAATATCCTTGGTGTCTTCTGGGGTTTGGCCCTAGGACCACTTATGGATACCAAAATCCATACAATGTTGTTACAAAATGGGTTTAACCATTTAAGATGCTAACTTTGATTTTGTAATTTGATATGAGGGCAAAATAATTGTATATGACAGGATTTTAGCATCCATGGATTTTAGTATCTATCAATCCTGTAGCCAAGAGGGTAATTTAGGTGTTCAGCTGGAGCTGATAGAGGGAGCTCAACCGCACTCTCCCTGGGTTGGATTTGAACTGACAACCTTCAGGTCAACAACCCAACCTTCAAGTCATCAGTCCTGCCGGCACAAGGGTTTAACACACTGCACCATTGGGGGCTCCTCACAGACTCCATTGCCAGGATATGTATTTTCTATGGGTAGGAAGAGGCATCTAAGATTTCAACCCAAATGGTTCAGCAGATTTCCCTGGTTGGCCTACTCATTTCATGTTCGAGGTGCGCTCTGTAAGCACTGTGTTGTGTTTGGAGGAGAAGTTGAGGGTAAATTATGTCTGAATTTTGTCTGAATTTTTTGTTGGTACAGTTCCTCTCAAGGCATAATAATCATGAAAAATATGCAGCCGGCAGTTCAACTTATTTTGATTTTATTGCTGTGTTTTAACATGTGTCTTATAACGATTGTGATTTTATTTTATGCCTTTTAATTTTATTGCTGTGTTTTTGTTTTTGATACCACTGTATGCTTGTTTTATATCTGTAAGCTGCCCCGAGTCCCTCTGGGGAGATGGTGGCGGGGTATAAAAATAAAATTATTATTATTATTATTAAATGTGATCATCAGAGGCTTGGTGCATTGGTTGCTAAACCATTTGTGCAATGGAAAGATACAATACAATCCTTCAGTAGACACCAAAAAACAGAGTACCATCAGAACAACTTGTGCTTGGCTGAAAGCTTCTTGCTAATTCACACTGAAAAATGTCTTGATGAGAAAGTAAATAAGAAGAAAGCTGAAGAAAACAGAAACTTCTGACAATTGTGTTGGCTTAAAGAAGGAGCAGTGGTTCAGGATCTATATTACCTGTGAAGAACCTTTGCACAATGATGGTAATTTCAGGGTCTGGTTGAGGTCTCATGACAGATCAGGAGATACTGGCCTCAAAAGTCATCGCCAGTAAAAAAAAAGTTTCAACTCCTCCTGATTTTTTTTTTCTGGCTACGGGCCTGGTATCTGTTGGGTCAAAACTCAGTAGATACCAAGGAAGAACTAAGAATTGCTCTATCTTCTGCTCTAAAGCATTGGTGGCTACAGGCAGAGTCATGGAAATGTTCAATGGTAATATAGTTGAGGTCTAAATCTACTTGTCCCATGTAGTGGAGTGAGTGGGAAATTCATCTCCTTTATAATTTACCATTTGACTTTTGAGGAATAGAAAGCCACAGTGCCTAAGGTTTCCCCAAGTTTTCCACTGTTTCCAGCCTACAACCGTTTGATTTGTTAGCAAGCTGTAACTGATCTTGATCTTTATTTTGTTTCTGAATCTCCAATATAATCAAAACAAGAAGCATTTGGCCCGTGAAAGCAAATGCTTTTCGATCCTTTGTTGTCAGATCCACACAATTTTCTCTCCAGCGGGATTAGATGAAACAGAAAACCGATATCCCGAGCCCCTGGAATTGCAGCCTTGTAATTTAGAAATATCCATTTTATCCCATGTAATTTCTTTGCTAAGATTCCTTCGTCTGAATCTGATACAGGTAGGAGCCAAGACAAACAGTAACCATTTATAGTCATCCAGACTAGTTTGGATTTCACTATAATGCAGAGCAAAGAGATATCTTGGCTCGGTTTCAGGTGTGTAGCAAGGGCAGAAAATGCATTTCAAATTTAGCATCAAATGTTGCCACATGTTTCTTTAAGTATTACAGACGCATCTAGAATGCAGGCTTTCATGTCGGTGTGCCAGCGTCTCCCCTCCTTGAAGGTCTGGGCCCATCATTAGGGGATTCCCAGTGAGCGGTTAATTTACCCAAATAAAGAGGCAGCTTAGAGGAAATATCGCAACCGATTAAGAAGGCGATTTATCCTTAACTCCGAGAACAACCACAGCTCTAGACAAATTCAAAGCAAGTAGCAGGGAGCTTAGGCTGACTGTGAGGGTGCAAACATGTTGGCCCTTGATAATGACACATAATCCCTCCAAATGAAATCCAGAGATGTATCTCCTTAGGCATTTCATGGTGGGAACTGTGTTGGAAAGAATTGTGAGGATTAGCCAGAGTGTCAACCTTCTTTTGTCTGTGTTTGATCATATCTCCCACTGTATAAAGATGCCCAAAATCTTTGTATGGAATATAAGTAAGGCCAATGAGGATGATCATTGACTATCATGGTCAACTTCTTCTGGGACTCTACTACTTCGTATCCATGTTGATGACAACTCTTTTAAATGGGCCACTTTGGGGACTTTCCCACTTCTTGGCCTGTCCACCTAGAGCAGTGGTTTGCAACCTGAGATCCCCAGATGTTTTTGGCCTTCAACTCCCAGAAATCCTAACAGCTGGTAAACTGGGTGGGTTCTCTGGGAGCTGTAGGCCAAAAACATCTGGGGACCCCAGGTTGAGAACCATTGACCTAGAGACACACAGTTTTTTTCCTTCTCCATAGTTTCTTCCATGGTGCCTTGTAGGTGGGAGAAGAAAACCCTTTTGTCAATGTGATTTAATTTGAGTTCACCTTCACTTCAATGCTTGGAAAATAATTTCTCCCAATACAGTTTGACCATTGGGAATCAAGGCTCTTCTGGACTCTTGGACCTGTTCTTAAACACACTTCTGGAATGAGCTTCATGTATTCCAAGTAGACTGGAATGTACTTCATCCTAATCCTTTTTTCATACCACTTCATTGAATGTGTTGCAATAGCAGATTCCCAGATTGGTTTAGTGTTTACACTTTATTTTATTTTTGGGTTATTTAATATTTAATGTTTCTTTTACTTAAAGTGATATATGTGTTTACTGTTCTAATGTAGCACAATCATACTACGTATTTTTGACATTAATGTTGAAATCTGAAATATATACAGAAAGTCCTTGACTATTGGTACTCAAGGCTCTTTTGGACCAGTTCTTAAACACACTTCTGGAATTGGGTGTGGGGTGAGGAAAATACATTCCTGAAATTACTGTGGAAACAAGAAACCATGGATTGTACAGCATTCTATTGAAATGAATGACTTCCACTAGAAGTTTCTATAGATTCAGACTGGGGGACCTCAAAAATACTGTAATGAGCAATAATAATGGTCATGGTCAAATGTTAGAACAATTATATTTTGACCCCCTACCTGTGGGACCTACAGTTTTGTCAAACTACATCCAACAAAATATGACTTTACGGCAACTTCTGGTGGAAGCATACCATAGAGGAGGATCTAGGAAACTGCCATCTGTTACACCCCTAGGTAGCGAGAGCACTGAAAACCACAGAGGCCAATAACAATATAATATTTTTATTGAAGCAAATAAAGTTCCAAAAGGAAATAAGCAGCAAAGTAGAATAAGCAATTGACCTTTCAGGAAAGATCAAAATTAGTCCATTAGGTGAAAGTCTTATGTCCAATATTAAAGTCCAAAGTCCAGAAACCGAAACACACTCAAACTCGGCTTGAGTATTGAGTGGGGAAAAAGAGCAAAATGGCATGAAAGAGTTCTCTGGAGTAAATGTGCGAAAGCAGGATTTCAGGGCAAAGCATGAACTAGATGTGCAGGAGCTGAAATGCAGTCCAAACTTGGGCAAGGAGGTAGACCAGTGCCCGGTCTACTCAAGAGTAAGCGCACCTTCAGGCCGCTTGGATTCCAAGAGCTAGAGACGATGATGCTTCTCAATCAGAAGTAAAGTTGACACCGCATAGGAAAGTTCACAGCGCAATACTTTTATTGAAGTTCATAAGCTCCCCCAAACCAGGTGCCTGACTCGCTAAAACTTCCCAGGAGAACTGAGCTTGTCATGTCACCACACCAGATGTCTGACTCCCAAATTCTTCCCAAGAGAACTGGGTTTAGCCATAGTCACCACGCTCCGCTAATCTGGCGCTTCTCCTCAAACTTTGTCTTTGCGATCTGTCTGTTTTCAAAAAGGCCCTACGATCAAACACGAAACCTTCAGGAGAACCTGGGAGAGCCGGCGCTGTTTCAAGGGCATCCTTAATTGGCTCTGGCTTGGAGATGTCAACAGAAGGCATCTGGAAAGGAATTGATTCTTGCTGATGTGGGAGAAAACCAAAGTCTTCTTCCTCCTGGACAGTAATGGCCACAGGGTCAGGGGCCAAAGGTGCCCTAGGCATCACACCATCTCTTGTTATTTTCTCCTTGCTTTGTATGCATCTTAAAAAGTAGGCTCTGCACTACAAAAGTCTTTGCCAAATTAAAACTATACGTCTTTCAGGTGCTACAAGATTCCATTGTTTGAATATTTATTTTTACCATAAAAGACAATGTCCTGCATCCTACAGATTAGTACCAACAAGAATAGACATATTGAGTCAATTGTTAAATGGTGTGTCAACACATAAGTAAATCCCATTTATTTACATTGACAGTCACACTGGAGGACCAGGAGTTTCTATTTTGATCAAATCCTCAAAAATCAAATTCACAAATGTGGAGGGTCGACTGTATTTATTTTCAAGTTCTAGGCAAGGTAACATGTGAGTCACATACCTCCAATGAAGAAATGTCTCTTTAAGACATATCTTGTCCTCCCCACGCCTTGCTCATATTAAATAATTACACAAGTGGTAAGGGTGAATATAAGAATAAGTTTCTTTGTTGATATTGATGGATGTCAGACAAAACATCTCTATGTTTTGACTCCTTGGAAGTTCTTCATGTTCCACGTTGAGGATGGATAACCTTAAGGTGACCTTTGCACATCTGGGGCTGTGTCCTCGCAAGTGTTGTTTTACATCCCTCGTCTTCAGCTGGGCCATCGTCTCTGACAGACGTGTAAACAGATGCAAGCGTTGTTGCTAATGACAGGTGATTATAAGTGGTGCGGGTGCCAAAGTAATTAAACCAGCTCTCTGACAGGAACATTTGGCGATGTGGTATTTCAGCATTAGAAAAATTGTTGCAACACATTTCACCCCCCTGCTAGGCTGTAAGCCTTGAATACCATGAATGATGGCTCTTGTTGAAGTTTTTTTCTTTCTATTTGGTCGAAGTCAAACCAAAAAAATTAGGAAGCCCACATACTATATTTTGCCTGAATGACCCATATAGCTAAAATGATCTGCCCTGATAGAAGGCATTCAATTGGGGCAAATCATTTTAGCTATATGGGACATTCAGGCAAAATCTAGTGTGGGCTTCATGCAATATCTACGGCCATTTTGAGGACTACAAGATTCCCCAAAGTTCAAAAGATATCCCCAGATGCCCTCTATGGAGAGTATTTGGGAGTTTCCAATGTCATTTTAGGGCCAGGAATGGCTTTAAAGAAGAATTGGGATCTTGTACCTCTAATATTTGTGTAAAAGAAGATTATTACAGCTGCTACCCATTGCCTTGCTGCTTCTACACAACCATGAATGGTGAAGGATCTTTACCAACTTTCACACGGATGACCCAGCCTTTTTGTCGTGAAAACAAGGAGTCCTCTTCTGAGCCTTTTTGAGCTTACATTTTTGACTCTGCTCTTTCACAGAGAATTGCACCTCTTCTTTTTGGATGATACTGTGACCAGGAGCCATCCAGAAATCTACTTGCAGTTTGCACAGTTCTGGGGCAATTGTTTTTGGCAACTTTTGTTTGAACTCCCACCATGAAATAAAGAGCCAGACGCAAGAAAATGGATCTAAAGGGCCATTTTCTGACCTATTTATTGAAAGAACTGGTAATAACCTGTAGAGGGAAAATCTGTAAAAACACCTTGGAGACACGGGTCATTGTTTTGGAAAGAGGCCAACATGTACAAATGTTGCCCATGGTAAAGGAACGTGGTCTCCTGGGGAAATGAAGAGGCTGGATTGGAATGCCAAGAGGTCAAATTTAGTCCCTATCACTAAGCTATGGTTTGTTATTGTGTGTCTTCAAGTCATTTCTGTCATATGGTGACCCTAAGTTGAATCTATTATGACATTTGTTCTAAAGAGGTTTGCCACTGCCTTCCTCTGATACTGAGTGAGCATGACTTATCCAAGGTCTCCCATTGGGTTTCCATGACCAAGTAAAGATTTGAATCCCTGGTCTACAGAGTCATCGTTTGAGTAGATGAAGGCATTTTGGGTCAAGCCATTCAGAATTATCCCCATCTGACTCTGAACACATCAGACCCCATTATTTTCCATCCCTGAAGGTGAGATTGGTTAGCAATAGGATAAGGAGCTAGCTAGTAGCCCTATGTAAACCAAAATGAAATTAATATTGATCTGGTGTATTGTTTTGGCAGCTATGCACTTTGGAGATCCCATCATTCCCCATGTTACACTATGATCTCGGTAGATGTTCTGCTAGGAGGTGGAGATGAGGGGCTGCTTATACCAAGAGGACAAATGTTTTCTGAACGCCTTGGGAAATAGCATAGTTCAAGTTGGCTTTAATGGACGTATCCACCTGGAATTGGCTTCATTTGGGAATTTAACTCTGTCATTTAGACATCAGATAATATAGATGTGTGAAAAAAATTATGGCTCTTATTTATCAAAAGTTTCAGTCTGAAAGATTCATATGGAATTGTAAATATACAGAAGAACCTATTTTAAATATTTGTATGTACAGTGTTCCCTCACTTATTGCGGGGGTTACGTTCCAGGACCACTCGCAATAAGTGAAAATCCGCGAAGTAGGGACACTATATTTATTTTAATATTTATACATTATTTTAGTAGTTATACAATATTTTAAGTCTTTATCAACCAATGTGTGTTCATAAATCACCTCCTCCTCTCGTTGCTGCTTGGGCTCCTTTTCTCTCCCTTCGGCTTCTCCTTCCTCCCTTCCTTAAGCTGTAAATTGTAAATTTTTATTATTTATAATATTCTTTTAGAGTTTATTGAAAAACCGTGAAACAGCAAATCTGCAAAAAGTAAACTGCAAAGTAGTGAGGGAAAACTATATTAATTCCTATATTTATATTAATGGTAAGAATTTCATTTTTATGATAATTATCATGGTGTTACTGCTTAATTAGTTGTGAGTATTCATTAGACTTTTTCCCCTTTTTCTGGAAAGGTAGGATGAAAATATAATGAACACTTAAAAATGAAGTTGCTAAACTTGAATGGGTTTTGAGCTTGTGCCTATAAAGTTTTGCCCTTGATTTATTCCTGATTTGGTCCAATGCTTTCCCAAAACCAGGCAAGTACAGTTAAGTTGTGTGTATGGTGGATATATGTGCATTAATGTATTGGTATATTATTCTGCCATTCAGGGGGATCTAAGTATTTTGATGGTTAGTCACGGTGACGGCAAATAAAAATGTTCGACATCACTGGTCTTGAAAAGAGCTTCCATTGTCTTCTGCCGCTGGTGCCAAGGGGAATCTTTCTAGCAGTGCCACGTTGCTTCCCTCAGTGTAACATGTCATGAAACATTTCTCGGTAATGACCGGCACTGAATATGAGTTGACAGGACCTCTGACTGGGTAGAGTGGGTTCAATTACCCGAAATGTAGGGTTACCTGAGATTAAAAAAGAAAGAAAGAAAGGTAGACAAAAAGGACCAATTGCACTTGATTTTTGACCTCTCAACTCGCGAGCAAAGACAAAGAGTGGATTAACTCCGTGTAGTGCTTTCCAACTCTACACTGTGGCAAATTCGTTTGGCTCTCCTAATTTTTTGCCTGTCAAAAGCCAAATATTTCTTCAAAGAAACACAACTATAAAATGACTTCCATGTGAAACTATAGTATTTTTTTTCTCTCTCGTCCCGACACAAAGTCGAGCCCAAGAGCTGTTATTCTATCTCGTAAAAATATCTGGAACATAGTGTCCCGAAATCAATACAAGATAAGTGATTGGTCTTTTAACCTCACCTTTCTTCTCCGTGTAGTGGTTACATTGCTCCGGTTCACCTGTAGCCAACCTGACGCCAGAGGGAATGAAAAGACCTGCCATCAAAAGTATCTTCTCTCTTCTTCTTTTTTTTCTTACTTGGGACAGAGAGGGGTTTTGCGCTTGTTCTGAAGTCTGCTGCCTTCCAGCTCCCAGATAGAGTTTTAGCAAACGGCCTAATTAAACTGTCGCTGTCTGCCTTTCCTTGACCACCTTTACAAAGTAATTTCACTAACTGGCATTCCTAACTCTTAAAGCAAGTTGTGATGAGGGTCTGTTGCCGATAACTAAAATGAATCAAATTTGTGAACATTTCACAACACTTAATCCCTGTTTGTGAGCTAATGCCGTAACACCTTAGCACCTCTATCTCATTAGCACCATCATAATTGCTTCCTATGTTTTGTTATTTCCATTCACAAACTATAAAAAAGCACAACAGGGATTGTATTCTTCACTGCGATTTATGAGTGCCCAGCAAGTTGCATTATTCATCTTGTGCCTCCTTCGAGAACCTCGATATAGATTAGAACCTCAATATAGGATTGTTATTTGCTTATGAGACCAAATATACAATAACTGCAGACTGCCTTTCTTTCATATAGGAATAATAACTTCACTTCTCCTTCATCTTTCCACCTCTCATTTAAAAATGCAAACCTTTGTCGTCAACAACGCTCTGATCCTTGTCAGCATATACTGATTTTAAATGTGACAGCTCTGAATTTAAATGTAATAGATATTTAAATAGTATGTCCAAAGAAGCACAGGTTGCTGAGTATAACAGTTTCTAGAAGAGCTGAATCTTCATTGTATAAGTTATCTCCTTCCCTTGAAAGAACCAGCTTTGCAAAGTGGTGTTGCTTTGGCTTCATAGTCCTAGTTAATGTCGGTTCCTGTGATGATGCGGCATGTCTCATTAAGAGCCACATCCCCTGTTTTAACGTGGTGAGATGTATTCCACACTGGGCATGCATATTCAGCAGCAGAATAGCAAAGCGCAAGGGCAGATGTCTTCACTGTGTCTGGTTGTGATCCCCAAATTGTGCCAGTCAGTTTTTGTACGATGTTATTTCTAGCGCCCACTTTTAGCTTGATAGTCAAGCAGTGCTTCTTGTAAGTCAGTAAGAGCACGGACCAGGATAACTCCCAAGTATTTTGGTGTGCTGAAATGCTTCAGTGGGACTCCTTCCCAGGTAATCCTCA
Organism: Anolis carolinensis; assembly: GCF_035594765.1. Taxonomy (NCBI): domain Eukaryota; kingdom Metazoa; phylum Chordata; class Lepidosauria; order Squamata; family Anolidae; genus Anolis; species Anolis carolinensis. The sequence goes on from NW_026943820.1 coordinate 10,244,211, forward strand.
GAGCTCGAGACGCTTGTCTGTTCCTAAGGTGAAAAGCACATGTTTGCATTTCAGATTGATTAGGGATCAGCTGGTTTCCCCTGTAATAGACAGTAAGAGCACCTAAAGCTTCAGAGAGTTTTTATTCAAAGCTCCCTTTTTGGGCAGTGATGGCATGATCGTCAGCATAGATGAAACTCTCTGTGCTTTCTGGCAATGGCTGGTCATTTGTGTAGATGTTTAACACTGATGGAGCAAGTACGCTCCAAGTGGCAGGCCGTATTTTTGTTTCCACCCTGAATTCAGCAAAAAGCTCCTGTTTTGTAGCAGTTGATCAACAGTAATGTTGATTCCAAGATATTTTTGGTTGGCTCACACAACTCAATAACTGTATTCTCCGACTTCTGATATTTTGGGGTATTTCTTATTAAGTGACAATAACTTCTAGCCACATGTGTGAATATATGTGAATGTATGTCCGTTTGCTGCAGGCATCAGCCAGTCTACACAATATATAGGATTATCTTATAGTAGATGTTTTTCTTGCCTTGTTTCTAGCTTTTCCTTTCTACCATCACCTTTTCCTTTCTACCATCACCTTTTCCTTTCTACTCTTTTCTGTCACATCCCTTTTCCATGGTAAGCTGGGAGTCACATTTTGCCACCCTCCAAAAAGTAAAATGTTTACATTGCAAGCAATGAAAAGGGAAGATGTTATAAAAAAACAACCATACTCTCATTATATCAGAGTCAGGTCCAATCCCCAAATCTGTATTTGCAATGAAAGAATCTATTCAAGATGCTGAAACCAAGGCTTTAAATAAAACAGAGTGAGAAACCAAAAATAAATAAATACATTTCCAGTGGAAGAAAGCGTACTATATAATTTGAGTAATAGAAGTGTTTAGACGTGACTTGAGCAAAGATGGACATACAGTCTCCCATGCATTTAAAGAAAGAGTTTTTTGGCCATGCCGTATTACCAAAGGCTCTTATTTTTAGAGAAGCGAAGCAGACTTGGCATATTACCATGAAAACTACTCATTGCAAGATGGAATTTGCTTCACTTTTGAGGTATCTATTCACCCGGGTTCATAGAGTTCCTCTCTCCCATTTCATCTAGCTCTCTTCTTGAAATGGAAATCTAAATCATTTCCTAAAGAAAACATTGTGTCTAAGGATGCTTTAGTGCCAAAAGTGATATATTAGTTGACCCAAATACTCTTTACATTTCTAGGGATGGTGTTCTTAGTACTTCTTCCTGATATCAAACTTAATTTTTCAATGAATGGATTTCCTCCAAAACATTGGCCAATTTCCGATATTCTTGGATGGATATGCATCTGTACTGTATGTGCCATCTCTCTAACCAATTTCCTGAGATCGATTTCTGACTCAGAACATACAGTTCCCTCTCTAAATGGAATCTGGTCCTTTCAGAGTTCTTAGTTTCAAAAAGATTGTTTTGTTAAGTTTTGGGACACTGTTGTAAACACAGACACATACAAAGCCCGATGATTCCACTATTGTCAGAAGGAATCCTGTATGTATTAATGGATATCTGTACAGGAAACCCCATACTTATCTGATGGGTGTTGTGACTCAGCCTTTGTGTGACTCTGATGAGGATTTTGGGATGCAGTTTCAGGATGATGGGATTCAGGTTCAGGATGAGTCCCAAGATGACTCTGATAGGAATTATGGAATTCAGGTGCAGAGTGTTCCTGCTGTGGGAGATGAGGAGCAGGGAGGCTTTCCCACGGAAAGAAATGATGTTGTTAATGATGATGGTTTTCAGGTGCAAGAAGCAGAAAGGGAGAGCAGTTCCCAGTCTCTGTTTGATAACACTAATGAGCCCTGTGGTCTTGAAAGCAAAAGCGATGAGGCCGCTTCTTTAGATCGGGCTAGTCGTCTGGAATTTCGGGGGTTGCGCAGAAGTTTCAGAATAGCAAATTAGAGGGAGGTCAAAGGGCAAAGAAATGCCTTCATGTTATGCTATTAAAACAGTCTGCTGAGAGGGAAATCTTCGTCAAAGCAATTTCCTCGCTTGAATCAAGAACCAAGTTTGCTTTCCTGTGTTATCTTGTAGCCTGGATGCATCCTTGTTTCTGGGACTTTGGCTTCGTTTTAAAGACCTTGTTTCATGCCTATTGTTTCCATGGATTTATGCTACAGCTTTGTTTTTGTAACTATCTTTTGAAACTGAACTTTTACCTTTTATGAACTATCTTTTCCCTATTTCCTAATAAACTACAGAAGACTACGATCTGTGTGCAGCCTGGTGTTTTTAGCAAGGTGAAGCTAACCTGAGGTGCGACAATGGGTTAGGGCAGTGGTTCCCAACCTTTGGGCCTCTAGGTGTTTTGGACTTCAGCTCCCACAGTTCCTAACAGCTGGTAAAATGGCTGGGATTTCTGGGAGTTGAAGTCCAAAACACCTGGAGGTCCAAAGGTTGTGAACCACTGGGTTAGGGACTGGACCAATGCTAGAAAATGGAATTGGTTGAAAAGTGGAAGCCAGGATTTCCTTATATATTTGCTTGTAAATGCTCTAGATCTTGCACCCAGTTAACTATAAGAGAGAGAGAAATAGCACTATCAATCTCCAAAGTTGTGGGGGGGGGGGGATGTGCACAGCAGCAATTCATATATTTCATTGCTTCTGAATGCATGGAGTGCTGGAGGGCTGGGAGGATCATTCTTTGTTGAATCATTTTCGAAAACCCTACTTCATAAGTTGAATTGTTTTCGAAAACCCTACTTAGTAATCCATTGTCTATGCTGAAGTGTTGATTTCTTTTCCTCCTGAGCTAAATTAGAGAAGCTGAAGTAGGGGAGAAGGCACTAATAGCCATCTAGGCCAATATTACTTACATCTCAGCCTCAAGTTTTAGCCTTTGCTAGCCTTCTTTAGGAGGAGACTCATTACCTATTTGGAGGGTCTGAGTTACACCACTAGCTATAGGCAGAAAGCCTTGTATCTCCCAATTGTTTTGACTACACTTCCTATCATTTCTGACTATTGTCCATGCAAGTTGGAGGTTAATGTAGTTGTAGCCACAGGAATCTGGGACCATAGGAAATCATTTAATTTTTTTAAAATAAATTTTTATTAAGGGTTTACTAGGGATAAATAAAATTAGATAAGAAAGAATCTGGGAAGATGGGGAGGAGTAGGGATGGTTGAAGGAAGGGAAAGAAGAGAGGATATAAATCTAAATAGGGATGGATAAATAGGGAAAAATGGGGGGATTTGCACTTCCATTCTTCGTTTTTGCAGGTTACGAAAGTTCTTATAGTCCTTATTTCTTTTTCTTTTTCAACCTATTTTTGCCCCAATTTTAATTACCGTATATACTCGATTATAAGCCGACCCAAATATAAGCCGAGGCACCTAATTTTACCACCAAAAAACTGGGGAAACATTGACTCCAGTATAAGCCGAGGGTGGGAAATTTGAGAAATAAAAATAGATACCAATAAAATTACATGAATCGAGGCATCAGTAGGTTAAATGTTTTTGAATATTTACATAAAGCTCAAATTTAAGATAAGACTGCCCAACTCTGATCAAATCATTATTCCCATCATCTTCAATGTAAATGTGCTTATGTATCCTTTTAATAATAATAGAGTAAAATAATACATGGTGCCCCTGGTGGCACAGTGTATTAAAGTGTTGAGCTGCTGAACTTGCAGACAAAAGGTCCCAGGTTCAAATCCCGGAAGCGGCGTGAGCGGCCGCTGTTAGCCCCAGTTTCTGCCAACCTAGCAGTTCGAAAACATGAAAATGTGAGTAGACTCTTCGGCTTAGAAATGGAGATGAGCACCAACCCCCAGAGTTGGTCACAACTGGACTTAACATCAGGGGAAACCTTTACCTTTACCTAAAATAATACATGTAATAATAATAATAATAATAATAATAATAATAATAATTGCAGGAAAATAATACAAGTAATAATAAGTAGAGTAAAATAATAAATGCAATAATAATAATAATAAGATAATAATAAAATAATAAATGAATTAATAAAAATAAAAATAAAATAAAGTCCTAGAAATAATGAATATGGATAAATTAACTTACTGGCTGTCTCCGAACCAAGGATTACCGAAAAAAACGAACGAACTGGGACACGGTAAAAGAATATTTTAATCAACTTAAAATGGAGCTTATAATTTGAAATGATAAGAACAACAAGAAAATATTAGAGACAAAGGGGAAGAAGACGGTTTGGACTATAAAATACTAAAATACAGAAAATCACAATACAAACGCCAAGGAATAGATGGAAGTCAACCCCTCCCACATACTTTTTTTTCCCTCCTTGTTCTTACTTTCATTTTTTTCTTCATTTTTCTTTCTTTTTTTCTCTCCACTCATATTGTTCTCCCACTTTCATGTAATTTTTTTATTTTTATCCTTAAATTTATTATTAATAAAAATTTACCACAATAATAATAATAATAATAATAGAGTAATATAAATGTAATAGTAGCAACAATAATAGAGAAAAATAATAAATGTAATAATACCAGTAATAATAGAAAAAAAAATAAATGTACCATATATTCTCGAGTATATGCTGACCCAAATAGAAACCAACCAGGACCCTCACCCGAGTATTAAAAAAAGTATTTAAAAAAGGGCTGAAAAACTAGGCTTATACTTGAGTATATACAGTATTAAAAGAAAATTGGGTCTTTACTTTTCTCTCTCTTTTCCTTAAAAAAAATCTTTATCCTTTCCTTTACATTTTTATATATTCTTTGAAGGGTTGCCAGTATGTTGCTCTTATAAAACCACCTGAACTTTTTTCAATATTTTTTTCCACCAGCAATGCTGGCGACACTGCACAATTGTACACAGAGCTGCAGGCGCCCTGTTGTAATCCTGGTGTGCTCCTGCCATTATCGCAGTATTCAGCAATACTGAATTTCACCAGTTAACTCGGCACCGTGGGAAGAAATACCTCTTTTTCTTTATCTTGGGCCGTGTGCCAGTCTGTTTTAGTCGACGATGACAAGTTCTGATATTTTAAAAAGCTGTTCCAAAGAAAATGTCATTTATCAGACCTAAACCAAGTGTAATAATTTGAAAACCAGTACAGGGTTACATTTGGTCATGTGCAACAGGTGTGTCCCTGATTTACATGGTGCCTGTGGCTTGCGCAAGCATAGGCAGTCACCCTTGAAGCCGAGAATAAAATGAAGGAACCCACATGTAGGAATCCATAGGTATGGATTGGGGTTTTCTTCTATTTTTCTTCCTCCTTGCGAGGCACATAAAGCCTAAGCAGCAGCTCTGCTAAGAGTGCCACATCTGATGGCCAGCCCAGGAGGAAACACTTCCTTGCCAATGCAATGAGGAACAATATCCTGCCAAAATCCACAGGGGAAATAGTTCATTTTCCTGTGTGTGGGCTCCAAGAATAATACTTTCGAACTAAATAGAGAATTAACTTCCTGCACTGTATTCCGCTGTCCCAGCATCCAAGAAACCTGGACTTCTTCAGAGAATACAAACAGTAAAACACGAGTGATTTTTAATCTCTCTCGAATGTGGCATTGTCTGAGTTGATGAAATGACTGCAATTTACGGTATGCTTCTCAATTGTTCTTAGTGCTTTTTTGGTGCTCCAGGTAATGGCAACATACTCTCCAGCATTTAATTGATGAAAAAAATGGGACTCGTGTGCCCAAGCAAATTGCAAAGATTACAAAACTCAACAAAAAATCAGTCTTGGTATCTTTGTTTTTAGGCCTGTTCCTGGGGTTGTTTGGGGGTGCTGATTCAGAAACTTGCATTGGATAGACCACAACAGCTCTAGTTTCTTAGATATGGTTGTCATGATTTTCTGTGGGCGAGCAGATGAAGATGAATATATGGCCTATGTTCTGTATTTCAAAAACTAGACCTGATTGGGGAAAACTGGTGCCTTTTTTTTTGGAATCGGCTGTGGTGCAGGCTGGTTAGTAGCCAGTTGCAATAAATCACTATGACCAAGAGGTCATGAGTTCGAGGCCAGCCCATGTTGGAGTGAGCACTTGACCATTAAAATAAAAAATAGCCCTGCCCGTTGTTGACCTAAGCAACCTGAAAGATAGTTGCATCTATCAAGTAGGAAATTTAGGTACCACTTATGTGGGGAGGCTAATTTAACTAATTTACGACACCATAAAAATTGTCCAGCAATGTTAGGAATGAGGAAGTATCCAAGGACTCGGCATCACAGTGGATGATGAAGCAGCTACTCCCCCTGTGGCCGGAATTGAGCATATCCTCAGGAAGCTGGAAGCTGGAGAAGGCTAAATTGCCTCTGTGTCTTGTCTCTGTCTCTGTCACTATGTTCATATGGCATTGAATGTTTGCCATGTATGTGTACATTGTGATCCGCCCTGACTACCCTTTGGGGTGAGAAAGAAGGGCGGAATATAAATACTGTAAATAATAAATAAACTATACCCAGAAACAGGGCTAACATTTGAGGCACCAAAATGTATGTTGTCCATTGCAAAGAGGAAAGTCACATAATATATGAGAGCCTGCAGTGCTTTGCTTTTGCTTGGTTCTACTGGAAAGGACAAAAGCCTATCTCTCCTCTGTCCTCTGCTGAGTTAAAAGTCCAAACAAATTTTGTACTTTGAACTCAATTTGCAGCAATTGAAGGAAACTGTGGGAGAGTAGGAGGAGGAGAGAGAAAATGGGATACCTTAAAAGCAGTTGAAAAAGTGGGGTGACAGAGAATGCCTTGGCATCGTCTCTGCCAAATCTGTCCCTACGATACCCGAAGGGAATGAATCAGTATTTGTTACACCTTCCCTTCTTTTTGGCATCTTACAATTTCTTCTTCATCCTCTCTCCCTTTAACAGCAACAAAGAGCAAAAAGTCCCTCTTTACCTGACCTTTACTCTGAAGAGCTGAAAGTCATATGCATTCACAACTCTTTTATCATCTTGAAAAAACCTGATAGGAAAGTTAGTTTGAAAGACATTGCTGCGAGTTTTCTGGGCTTTTCTAGAAGCATTCTTCTGGAACATGGCCATACAGCCCAGAAAACTCACAGCAAACCAGTGATTCCGGCCATGAAAGCCTTCGAAAACACATTGAAAGACATTGCCCATTGGTAAGTGTGCATAGGGTATGGATGTGACGAATATTCACCAATTTTCTCATGTATTGAGAAAAAGTGTCTCGACACATTAGGAAAGCCTATTGAAAAAACTAATACATCACCAATTTTTAATTCTCATAACATTTGGGTGGAAATCTTCATATTTTGTGAAAAATGAAATTTTCATGAAAAAAGGCCAGAAATGTGAAAATCATCAATAAAGGGTACAGCACTGGAAGGAAACTTTTAAAATGTATTTTTCTTGTTTGCAAGAATAAAGGAAGATTTACATTCTTTACATGGCCTGCTTTGTGTGCTGAATGAATAGATGGAGAGGGTTGTGTGGTTGTATGAATTGTTTTCATTATTCTTCACCAATATGTTTGGTATAGTGCAACCGTCATATATACTTAATGTATAAATAGGAACCTGGATAATAGTGAAAACTATTGAAATGAAAGACTTCTGTCCCAAGAATCGCATAGAATGGCACTGGAGGACCTATAGAATGCCTAGAGATGATATATTTTATCAGACATGGACCATGGATACTGATAGGCTGTCATACTGTATCAAAGAGAGGAATTCCAGTCATTGTTAAACAGGATCCTGTGTCTGTAGCTGGTTATTTTGAGATAAACTTTTCAACACCTAAAGTTTTGTACAGCCACAATATGCCTTCCTGCCATAGCATAAAATATTAATGCGCTGCAGTTTCTGAAAACTTTGGATCCTCTTTTGTTTTAACCATTACTCCTGATCTTTCCAACTTTGCAGACTTTGTGAATTTTCTGCAATACCCATGCTCCTGCAAATAAATATTCATTTAGCCATTCCTTTAGCTTTTAGAATGATTTTATAAAGAATTAATTGTGTGGTTCCTTAATCAAACAAACTGACTTACCCTGTTTCCCCTAAAATAAGACATCCCCAAAAAATAAGACCTAGTAGAGGTTTTGCTGAATTGCTAAATATAAGGCCTCCCCCGAAAGTAAGACCTAGCAAGTTTTTGTTTGGAAGCATGCCCGGCGTCCACCAAACAAAACACCATAGCATGGAGGATTGGTAAATGTACATACCAGTTGTACAGTATATGGAAATAATGGTAGTAACAAGAAATTCTTGACAGAAGTCACAGTTTGTCTGGTTTGGTTATGTTGGTTTGTGATGACAGTATAGAATAAATGTTCATTTTTTGTTCAACAATAAATGTGAATTCTTCTTCATGGAAAAATAAGACATCCCCTGAAAATAAGACCTAGCGCATCTTTGGGAGAAAAAAATAATATAAGACACTGTCTTATTTTCGGGGAAACACGGTAGTAACAAATTAAATTCATGCTAAGTTCCCCCCAGTAAGGTAAAGGTAAAGGTTTTCCCTTGACATTAAGTTTAGTCGTGTCCGGCTCTGGGGGTCAGTGCTCATTTCCATTTCTAAACCAAAGAACCAGCGTTCTCCGTAGACACCTCTGAGCTCATGTGACTGGCATGATTGCATCGAGTGCTGTTACTTTCCCGCCGGAGCCATACCTATTGATCTACTCACATTCACATGTTTTCGAACTGCTAGGTTGGCAGAAGCTGGGGCTAACAGGGGGAGCTCACTCTGGTCCCTGGATTCGAACCACTGACCTTTCAGTCAGCCAGTTCAGCAGCTCCGCGATAGAATAAT